>NW_026570971.1:34575754-34743254 GCF_026225935.1 Boleophthalmus pectinirostris | reverse complement strand
CACACACAAAATATTATTAGAATATAGATTTTATGTAAAAAGCTATTTACATATCGACTTATTCTCCCTTTAAAACTGTGCTGTTTGTTGTGGATCCTCATTTTGCCTCATTCACATTTTAACTTCTGAGAGACAATTAAAAACTCTCCAAACTGAACACTGCAAAAAGAGTTGAACTCACATAAACACACACACACACTTGTCTGTACAGAGCAGTGGAGGAGGGAGAACCACTCACACAAATCAATCACACTCATAATAGTAATCAGACTCTTTTGATTTGATACAATATTTGAGGTTTATTCCAGTTTAAATGAAGAGTTGATGGTCTTAGCCCCTTTTGGAGAAGTGTGCATCGTTTCACACAAAAACAACAAAAACTGGAATGTAAAATCTTCAACGTTTGAGCCAAAAATGAGAAAGATACAAGTGCAAAACCAATGAAAAACACATTTAAAGGTAATATAGTCAATCAGCTTTAAAAATGAGCCAGTGTGTCTCAAAATATGTGGTAAACAGAAATCATTTAGAATCATTTTTAATAAATAGTGCAGTTTCCAACAACTGCTAATCAAAAAAGCAGAGGCTAGGGTTGCCAGATCCACACATGCGTTGCCAGTCAGATGGGAATTCAACACAAACCAAAGTAAATGATCATGATAAATGTTGCTTTCCCATTCAAAATGAGTTTAAATCTAAAAAGCCACACTATGTAAATTTTCTGAGGGTCTCCATGGAGATGTTATGGCTTTGCCTGAAATGTTCCATAGTGTGGCATTAAACACATTTATTTCCATAAAGAAAAGCAGGTTACGCTAAGAGAAATTTTCTTAGCAATAAAATATTTGTAATTGAATGAATGATGTTTAACGCCAAATAAGACAAGAACATCTCCATAGAGACAATCAGGTCATTATGTGAGAAAAGTTACAAAGTGGTTCTTTAAAAAATAGAATTAGTAATAATGACAAATCTGCGTGGTTCCAATACCAATTTCTTCTTGCTTGTAAAAATTCATAGTTTAGAATTGTGAAATGACATAGAGAGATCCCAGTCCAAGTTATTCTTCAATTAGAAAAAAATATAATAATAAAAAAAAAATCATAATCTCAAGATGTCGCAGTCTGAGTTGCCAGACCCACAAAAATGATCTTGTTAACTGGAAAAAAAAGTGTAAATGTTAAACTAAAACTGTAGATGTGGCTTGTTGCATATATTACCTTTAAACACTGTGAAATCTGATGAGGAGAGGAGGAAGAGGAGAGGAGCAGGAGAGAAAGAGGAAGAGGAGAGGAGGAAAAGGAGAGGAGGAGGAGAGAAGGAAGAGGAAAGAAGAGGGAGACAGTTTAAAGAAGAAGCGATATTAGCGATAACATCAGCCTTGGCGGCTCACTGCATAACTGCTGCATATTAAGTACAGATATACGCTCATATAAATAGTAGTCAAATATTAACCAGTATCAATAAGTGCTTACGTTTCTATAATATATATATATATATATATATATATATATATATATATATATATATATATATATATATATATATATATATATATATATATATATATATATATATATATATATATATATATATATATATTATAAATACATCTTACAGTATTGTCCTCTAGTTTGTGCAAGAGCAAATTCCCATGCATTGATAAAAACCACAACATTGAGAAACAAAACAAAAAAAAATGCATTAAAAAGAAAATATATAAAGAAAAACAAAAATCAAGCTGCATTGTTTGATAAAGCCGATAAAGTTCTGTTCATTTGAAAATATACAGAGCAAATGAAAGGCACAACCCCTCACGTCCACAGCACCAAAACTGCACCACAGCGCCACATTTTGGTCACACCAGGTTCCATCGCACACACCAGTCCCTTTAAAGAATCTCCGAGCCCGACTCACAAGGCACATTTAACCACGTCTGAGTTTAAACTCAATGTTCCTCAAATGAGTGAAGGAGTCAGATTATCAGAGACAAAAGTGTTTGTCAAAATGGAGACTGTCCAAGCATTAGGTCAAATACTGAAACTAACACGACCAGAAGAGCACGAGCAGCAGTGAAATCATGCTGGTAGGAGGGACACGACTCGATACTGGTATCAAATATGGATGTTGATACGGAAAAAAATGACTGGATCAGGTATTACAGGATAATTTTGTCCTAGAAAGTCTCATGTTTGAACTTTTATCTATATGAAGCTGTTCTGTGGTGATGTGAAGGATGAAGAACAGTTTCATAACACACCTGGATCTCTTGTGTAATAAGTTGACTTTATTTTAAGGAAATAACTGACATCATCTGTCCCTACACTGGTATCGGTTAATATCAGGTATTGGTATCGGTATTGCTGGTTTTCAGATTACACAATGTGATGATGTTATGTTCCCAGATGGGGCCAGAACCAGACTTCTCTTTTGATTACACTGGACTTTACCATGAAATATCCAAAATGTAAATTTACAAATGTTGAACCTGACCATTTCTATGAGTGAGCAAACACAGTCACTTCATGTATTAGAAAAAAATCTGCATTTCAACAATATTTGAGTTAAAAATGTTAAAGTTGACATGTTAAATGTAATGAAAACACTACATTCAGTAGGATACTATCAACTGAATGTGTTTTATTAATGTCTAGTTAATGTTTTTTGTTGTTGTTGTTTTAAGGCACACTTTAAATCTTTTCATTTTCTCAAAAATTGACAGTGCACCTTATAATCTGGTGCACTTTATGTATTAATTCTGGTTGTGTTACTGACCTCAAACTGATTTTATGACATACACGGTGCTCAAAAACCATCAGAATGTTTTAGTACGACTTTGGTAAACTACAAAGCCGCACAGGAGCCTCGCGAAGTAAAGGGCGAAGTATAATTCTGTGTCGACTCAACGCACACTGCTGCTGTCGCCTTGTCACAGAAAGAACAAACATATTGCACTAAGTCATGTCCTTTAGTCCGACAGAAACTGAACTGCATCAGCGCACAAGGAGTTAGCTGTTTTTTTTTTCTTCAGCTCTTATAGTTTATTCAAATTACACATGTGGTTTTAAGTTTCATTTCTGTAAAACATAAACAAATGTGGCAAAGCTGCGTTAAACACATTATTACTTGATGTATATTTGAGTCTTCCTGATAGGAAATAAAACAAACTTAAATTGTCCAGCCACATTCACATTCATAATCCACATTCACCAAGACAGAGAGACAACACCGGGCGAATTACGCCACGATCTGCCGATGGATCGTGGACGCCTGGACTAAGGATCAGTCTCAAGTGTCGTCCTTTTGTTTCTCTTAATGCGCCTTATAATCCAGTGTAATTTATGTATGAAAATAGATGAGAGAATTCAACATTATAGACGCATCAAGAATCTTGGACTTCCGTTTATTGTGCAATTCATACTGGGAAGGATTTCCCACAGAAGTGAGCATCAAACCTCCATGTTTGTTTTCCCAGTGGGAATGTGTCTATTGACAAAGTCGATCTTTTCAAGTCTTTTGAATCATATCACTTTTGTTTCTGGTTCTGATATTGTCATATTTTAGTTTTGGGATTCGGACATCGTTAATTGTGTGGTTGTTGGATCCTAACAGCGGAAAACGACTAGAGAAATTTGTTTGCGAACTCCGTAAATGCAAAAGGGAATCAGATGTGTGTGACTCAAACCTCTGTTCAAACTGTTTCTCTTAACAACAGAAATGAAAAATAGTGAAAGATGAAGGTGATGGACAGGATTGATCCACAGGAAGAACCAAAAAGGAAACTTTGTCTGCCTAAATCATCCCGATTTTACAGTGAACATTTTGTATGTGGAGCGCCATTCCCATTTGTTCCCAATTTCGTTGGGAAGAGAAACAGTTTGAACAGAGGTTTACAGTCACACACATCTGACTCCCTTTTGCGTCTATGGAGTTCGCAAACAAATTTCTCGAGCCGTTAGGATCCAACAACCACACAATTAACGATTAAGAGAAACAAAAGGACGAAACTTGACTTGCAAGACACTTTGGCTTTCATACCCTTAAGTCTGAGCGTCCAGACTTTGATTATCAGTGTGTCGTTATTTCTAATGTGAAACGAATAAACGTAAATGAGATGAGATGAGGGAGGGAATGACGAGTCAGAGCTCTCAGCTGATGAACCCATGCTTGAATACGTTTCCACGGCAACAAATTCAGAGTTTAGTCGGATTTAAATTTCCGATTATTCAAGTTTATCATACTCAGACTTGGTTAATCCAGCGCTCATGAACCAGGCTCTGTTTAAATTGCACTACTGCATTTTCACACTTGATATGATACATGAACCACAGTCTATATTCAAACAGTGAAATACATAAGCCTCTAGTATAGGGTTTAGGGTTTAGGGTTTAGGGTACAGGGTTTAGGGCATAGGGACAGGGTTTGGACAGGTCTGTACACTCATAAATATCACTGATGTGCAACTACGCTCAAACAAAGGCAAGATTAGCTTCGCTGTATTGCACTGGCACCCTTAAAATGATTTCTTCTCAAGTTATAATATTTAAAACGTCTCTAAAAGTGTCTCGGCTCCACAGAGTTCAAAAAGGATCGAGACCGGGACTAGACCAGGATCAGAACCCGGTCCAGATCGGGTCCAGAGGGAGTTTGTATTGCCTCAAAGCAGCAGAGATGAGGTGACGAGGAGTGGAGAGGCAGGCTGCGTTCAGGGACCAAGGGACTGCTCAGGAAAACTGAAATGACTTTAGAATTTGTAATAGCTGGTAGGAGTGTTAAATAAACTACAGGTCTATATTTAACAAGAAAGTTAGAGTAGGATCTTTCTATTTTTTTAAATTGTTTTGGCTGAGATCAGGGCCAAAACGAAAGTAAAAGTAAAAGTAAAAGTAAGGTTGAAGTAGAATTTGAATCCAGAGTTATTACATTTTTACTACATTATTCTGTATATTTTGTTTTATATATTTGAGGTCTTCTGTGTGTATTGAAAATGTAGAAAGTAGTCACTAACTTTTGCCTGGTAGTGTTTTTTTTTTCAAAGTAACTAAGTAATGTTGCTGCTATTTTACCTTTTTTTGGTTTCCTGAATTATAAACTCAAACTAAAACTTTCCACACGCCCAGAGACACCTGAACGCAGCCTGGTCGCCTAATGCTGCTCCTCTGTTGTGATTTTTAAAGAGGCGATGGCTTTTAAACACGTCTGGACATTTTCCTCTTGTCCACAGTCCCGAGCAGAGGGGGCGTCCTGCTCCGACTGCCCCGACCCGACCTCGCTGCTCTGGGGAGAGGCTATGGGCGCGTCCCCCGCTGAAGAACCAGGAGGAGGGGAGCTGGGCGGCACCTGGAGCCCGCCGACGGGCCTGGCGGGCAGGAGGGAGGGCTGAGTGTGCTGGGAGTGCAGAGGGAGGTGGCTCAGCAGGTTTGGAGGGAGAGAAGGAGCCAACACGGGCTTCTGATCCTGAACGAGAAAGGGAAAAGACTGGGTTAAGTTAGAATCAAAAATTAAAATATGGGTCTAAGGACAGGGAATGTTTTAGGACAATTCTGCATTGGCTTGTTTTCTATAAATATCGAGTATTTAGAGGGTTAAAATTTTAAGTTAAAATATTTCAGAGGTGTTTTCAAGACAAAAAGTGTTATTTTAACTATTTGAAAGTTAAATGGGGGTTGGAGTTGGGGTTATTTGTCAGAGTTGATATGGTTGATGTGAATTCAACTTCTCTTAGTGTTAATTTGGCTTCTCCCACCACCACTTCAAACTCCCATGAGAGAGACCAGTTTGAACCAGTTTTCTTCATAATTTCATCTTAAATTAACTAAAATTAAGTGTAAAAATAAAACACCTCTGTGTGTTGTTTAGCTAAATCAGGTTAACCCTACAAAGTGTTACCTGTTTACTCTCAAAATGTTAATATAACTCTTGATTTTGGGGTTAAACAGGAACTTTGGTCCAGTTTTACTTAATTAACATTTCCAAAAATGTTAAATTAACTCTAAAACAGATTGGACTCATATAAACCCTGAGAAAATTGTGATTCTGTGAGAGTCAATTTTAACACTTCACTTGTGTGTTGTGCTGTGTTGTTGGGTTTTCTAACTTTGGTTAAATCTTGTTAAGCTCAGAGAGGTAAGTGCTGCTGTGATTTTGGGCTTTAAAAAATAAACTGAAATGATATTGTGAATTCAAAAACAGAGGTATGATGCTGTAGTCATCTGTGTTGTCATGTGTTGTTGTGTTGAATGACCCATCAGCATGAATCATGTTATACAAAGAATGAACACTTTTGCAGTTAAAATCTTCTCTTGTCTTAGAGCTAATCAAAAGGAGAGTTTGAAGAGGGGCTTGGGGGAGATGTCTAAAATACTCTGGATGCATGGATGACATCTGAGACCGCTTCAGGCACGTTTTTGATGAGGGAATGAAAGGAATAAATGTTAGAACACAGACCAAATCTTCAAAAAGCTGTTTTTTCATAATGTCCCCTCTTGTTCATTAACATTATTATAATTTTAAAGCATTCATTTTACACTATTTTTTAAATTTATGTTCTAATGTAATTTCTTCATCACAAACAGACCTGGACTTGTGTTTTGTTTCATTCACACATTTAACACACAAACATGCACATTTACACTGAGTTCTTCTCTCAGTTTGAAAACACTCCACACTCCACCTTGTGATGTCATGAGGTTAAACAGGAAGAGCTCCAATGTGTTTTTAAGCTTCACTAGAATCTTTTGGATAATTTCAGCCCTGGAATTGGCAGTCTCACTGAACTAAAGTTAAAAGGAGCTGTTAAATTGAAAACTACCACTACAGGCACTGCATGACATCACAAGGTGAAGCAGAGCATTTTGAGCTTTGGAGATGTAGACAAACTCAGTGTTATTGAGTTTGTGTTACTCAAACATGGTCCAGGTGTGTTTTTGAGGATGTAACAACATAATAACACGGCTTAAAGCTCACAAGAGTCACTTTTGTGTAATATAGGAGTATTTAAAAAGTAAATTTGACTTGAACTCACCATCTCCATGTCCTGAGCGCCGAGCTGCTGCTGTTGGACCATCTCGATCTTGGCCTGGTGCCTGCTCTTCTCCCCTTTGTGCTGATGGGACCCTCTCCTCGGGGACACCGCCCGGAGCACCACCCTCTGTCTCCCCCTCTTCCCCACCTCCGACCCGGGGGACAACGGCCGCTCCAGCGCCCCAGGAGAGAGGTGCTGGATGGGGGTGAAGCTGGGCGACCCTGGCCTGAGCGGAGAAGTGTCCCATCTGGGAGAGGAGCGCCCTCTAGGGGACATCTCTCTGCGCGGCGAGGGGTAACGCAGCCGAGAAGGAGACGGTTCCCTGATGGGAGACTCCCAGCCCGGAGAGAGGAGGCAGGACGAGTACGGATCGAACAGGAAGCTCTGGTCCGGAGAGAGGAGAGTGAGCGAATCGTCGTCTGAAGGAGGAGGAGGGTAAGAGCAGCGTTTGGGTACGACGCCCCCTGCTGGCACAGAGGTGATGGAGGCGGAGAGGCTGGTGGCGCCCCCTCCTGGCAGCGCAGTGACAGCAGTAGAGGACAGGAGGCAGGGCTGGGGGCTGGTGGAGCGTGATCTGAGTTTGGGGGTGGAGTCTCCGTCGTAGTCTTCCTCCTCCTCTTCTTCTTCCTCCTCCTCTTCCTCGCCTCCGTCTGAGTCCTCCGCGTCGGAAAACTGGTGTTTGGCTGCAGCCGCCTCCGCCTTCGACTCCACGGGAACATCATCCACTGGAAACACAAGGAACAGGGTTAGAAATAGTTTTAAAGAGAGATTAATCCATAAAACCGGTGAAACAAACGACAAGCTCTGACAATATTTTTTGGCCAATATGGATAAGACCACAGTGCCCAAGTCATTTCCCTTGTTGATCAATAAAGTTTAAAGTGTAAGTGTATTAACATTTCTTCTGCGCCCTCTTCACTCTGAAGTGTCTAAATAAAGTTTGATGCATGTTCTTTAGGCAGAAGATTGGCCCAAGCAAAATATTGGCCAGACATCAGCCCAGACTTCCAGCTGATTTGGCCAACATGACTAAAAATACTACTTTTTAGTGCTTTTTTTTTTTTTTTTTAAGTCTGCCTTCATAACTTGAATAACAAACATTTTGATATGACACAGAGTTAAAAAAAATGTTCCAAGTCTTATTACAAGTGTGCTGGCTCAGTTAAACCTGTGTTAAATGTAACATTTCAAATGATTCACTCCATTGTAATGAGTCTGTGGTCCTTTGCTCCCCTGGGTGAGCCCATAGTTATAACACATGTACACATTTACACAGTTATACACACATACATAAGGCACATACAAAATCAGAACCATCAGAAAATACATCAGATATATTACAGTTATACTACCAGTCAAAAGTTTTAGAACACGACACTTTATTCAGTTTTTTACTGTTTCCTGTTGAACAAAACATATTCTAAACTTTTGATTCATGTGTGTGTTCACCTTTGGCAGATAGAACAGCTGAACACACTCATGGCTCGTTCTTTTTACAATAGAAATCATATATTAAACTAAAACACAACGGACTCCAGGCACTCCAAAGAAGTAACAAATCGCATGAGGCAAAATATAGTTATAAGGCCTTTATTTTAAATTGCCAGAACCAACATGTTACGACCAAACTGGTCTTCATCAGGGTTTAGTTAAAAAAAACAGAGCATGGGTGTGGCCTTTAAGTCAAACACACCAACCAATAACAGACTGGAGTTGATTAGAGGCAGACAAAACAGGTGCGAGATCAACAGCACAGGACATGACACAGGCAAAAAAATATATATACTAGGGCCGGGCACGTTAACGCGTTAACTTTGCGTTAACTAAGTAATTAACGCCGACAATTATTTTAATGCCGTTAACGCAGTTTTTTATTATTTATTTATTATTATTTATTTTAACGTCTGTTTCTCACTGGCTTTTATTTTGAAAAAGTCCACCGCAAGCGTTTCTTTAAGTTTGACATCTTTTCTTTGACACTTTTTTCACTTTTTTCTGACCACATGAGATGCAACGTGCCCGAGCCTCCACGAGCCGCGGGTTCGGCCACAGGCTCCGACTCCCGTCGCGGGCTCTGGTCGCGGGCTACGGCTCCGGCCGCGGACTCAGCCGCGAGTTCAGCTGCGGGCACCGGCTCTGAGCTGAGCTTATTTCTTTAGTTCAGTGCTGGAGTCACTGATTTACCCAGATACCACTGGAAGAAAAAATGTGATCGGTCCATTTCCATTCCATTATATTAACCCTTTGTTTCCTAAGAAATATCAGTCCAAGTTTATAACACTGATCTAGAAATTATTACTAGTGTAGTGTTCATTACTCACAGCATAAAAAATATTCAATAAATATATTAGTAGTACAAACGTACATTCAATATTTTTTCTTGAGCCTTCAGAACACCTTGAAGGCTCTGAGGTTCCCCTGTGAAAGAAATACTGCAACAACAAATGTTTGGCTCTTTCATTTACATTTCCAATAACAGAGCGCTATACTCTACTTTTTAAATTCATTAATTGGTTTTGCATATAACATGCGATTAATCGCGATTAATCGCTCGAACTCATGCAATTAAATTTTTTTATTTTTGCCCAGCCCTAATATATACACATATATATATATATATATATATATATATATATATATATATATATATATATATATATATATATATATATATATATATACACACATATACATATATAATTTATTTTTTTGCCTGTGTCATGTCCTGTGCTGTTGATCTCGCACCTGTTTTGTCTGCCTCTAATCAACTCCAGTCTGTTATTGGTTGGTGTGTTTGACTTAACGGCCACACCCATGCTCTGTTTTTTTACTCAGCCCTGATGAAGACCAGTTTGGTCGAAACATGTTGGTTCTGGCCATTTAAATAAAGGCCTTTTAACTATATTTTTCCTAGTGTGATTTTTTACTTCTTTGGAGTGCCTGGAGTCTGTTGTGTTTTAGTTTTGATCCTTTTTCCCAAGAGCACCCTCTACCTGCTCCCACTGACTGGAACACCTGCAGCAAACGGACATATTTTTGTTCTTTCTGTACAAAAATTAAATATACTTCAGAAAGTTCTTCTTAAGTCTGTTGCAGAAGTTCCATAAATGTGTGGCACTTGTAGGTTGCTTCACTCTTCTGTCCAGTTCATCCCAAACCAGCTCCATGGGGTTTAAGTCTAGACACTGTGCTGCTGCTGGACACTCCAGGTTTTCAAATTTTACCATCTTGTTCTTTTCTCCTGAGGTAGTTCTGGCAGAGCTTGGACTTGTGTTTTGCTCTTCTATCTTTTTTAACCTCTGTCTGTTCAGTTCTTACCTTTGGACCATTTCCAGCTCTTCATTGGACCTGCACGACTTGAATTGCAATAAATAACTGGAAAAATTAAGATGTTCTAAAACTTTTGACCGGTAGTGTATATTAAAGAATCCATGTCTGTGTATACATATGATGTGTGGTGGGAGAGGACGTTGCCATAGACTGACATTCAGACTATCTCAGTGCAGATGTGGTAATAGAAGCAGCTAAACGACAACAGTGTGGAGAGTGAATATAAAATGTAGTGATAAACGGACTGAGAGTGTATTTGAGACTGACCCTGCTCCTGTATCTCAGAGTCGTCCACAGACACAGACACGCCCAGCTCCAGACACTTCTTCATGTGAGCCTTGGACTTCATGTGTTTCGTCAGATTCCCTTCAGAGAGAATTAGAGGATATAAAATAAGTTCTAACAGCTCTAACCCCTGTACACCTCCATGCGTGTCCACAGAGCCCACCTTTAGTCTTGAAGGCGAAGTTGCAGACTTTACACACGTAGGGCCTGACGTCAGTGTGAGTCCTGATGTGCTTCTTTAACATGGACGGTTTCTTACAGCGGATGCCACACTCCTCACAGATGTACTTCCCCCTCCCCCGGCCGCGCACGTACACGTAGTCCTCATTAGACTTGTACCTGCGCAAAACACAACAAATATTATTGGAGGAATAAAAATCAACTGTCTGATACTTTCAAAACAGGAGTAGGGCTGCGAAATTAATCTCAACTGATCGTAATGACAAAATTCTTGCTTTTTTAAAATGAGAAAAGATCTAATTGCAGTTGTAATCATATAGTTATACAACAAGTATTTTATAGAAGACTTAATATATGACTTGTATATGTTTATGTACAGACATTATTTAAGTTAAGGCGTTAAAAAGTAGTATTAAATGTATTAATTAAAGGGCCCATCTCATGCAAAATCAACTTTTCAGAGTTTTCTACCTTCTAAGAGTGATGTGTGGGCCTTGTATTTGTCGCTGAAGTGGTTTTTAGATTGATTTGGTGTTTTTTTTAACAAATTGTGGCGTATTTCTGTCACCCTCCCACATAACAACGAACTAAAGCTGCGACAACAATGACGCGGCAGCTACACCTATGACGCATTTGACGTAGCAGAAAGAGCTTCACACTCGCCCCCCTCCCCCGCTCCACCGCCTCCACCGCCTCCACCGCCTCCACCCCGCCTCAGCATAAGCTCATTGTTCTACACTGCAGTGTCCATGATATAATAAGTTTATCTACTAGTGTTTATTAAAACTTTACCAATCAGTAATGTTCAGCTGATGTGGACTCGGTGCTTGAGCTTCGTGCTCCTCAAAGTCCTCGTCTGATTCCGGGTCCAACACATGCGGCTGAACGCGCTGTATCTCCATGATGAATAAAAGTTTATTTCTACCACTATCAGGGTGCACGTCTGTCTCCCCCTCCCTCCCTGAGATGGCGGAGGAAGGGCGGCTCACTCATCGCCTACGTCATGTTTGGAGGGCGGAGCCTGTGCTTTCTCAGGACGGGCGGGGGGAGGAGCAATAGTCGGTCTTTCATAGTTCCTGGTTGTGACTGTCTCCAAGAAATCAGTAAGATTTCAGAACTATTGTGTAATGGATGTTCCAAAACCCAAATTGTGCTTGTTTATGTGCAGAAGATACAATGTGAAAAGAGTTATTTTACATGAGATGGGCCCTTTAAAGTAAATGTGAGATCTCACATACTTGGTCATTTTATTTATATATTTTGTTAAAACAACTGCAGGGGCATTTTTGGATTTTATTTGGTACGTGAGGACAAACTTTTTTTTTATTTTTCTCATTGTTTAAACCTCACACATGTACATACAAGGCACATACACATTTCGGTGCACGTACCCTCCCTCAAAGATCTTGATCCTGGTGGGGGCGCTCTGTCCGGGGGCCTCCTTCCACTCGTCTTTGCACGTCTTCGGCCTCACGTCCTTGGGCTTCTTTCCGTAGACGCTGGCCTCCGTGTCTCGGGGCTCTGGTTTCCTCTGCATCTGAGGAGGGACATACATTCTGTTCCATCTGAACCATATCGACGCTGTGGTAAAGTGACACTGTGGGATATTATCACACATGGGCCTACTCCCTTTGATTCTGTCTCTGTTTCAAGGAAATGCCCACAATAAATGCTCCTATGGTATTTAATCCCAGAGATCGGGTGAAGGGTGGGAGCTAAAGGACTTTTCTGAGCAGTTACAGCTGAATCAGCGATCTGGCTTTTAGTCTATGGAGATTTAAGTTCACATGAAGAAGAGGAGGGAGCTGTATTCAAGTGGAGAATATCCACTCAAATATGAAGTATATTAGGTAGAATTAAAACTATTATATCCTTAAAAAGAGACAGAAACATCTCGTGTAATCATCTAAACAGGATCCAGATGCATAGATAGAGATTGTCTTGTAGAGAATGCAAAAATTGTACTGGAGCAAATGCACTTGGTCTATTGAAGGGGAAAGAGTTTATCTTAGTCCCACACAGGCTTGGGTGATGCAGCCAAAAAATAAATTCTATACATATGTATATATTTTTTTTCTATACAGTGACAAGTACTTGGTTTTAATTGAAGTCAGAGCTAGAACTGCTGGTCTTTCAAACAGGAAAAGCTCTTTACTTTATTATCATATGCTTCATTTAAGAAATTGTAAACTGCCTTGCAATACATTTGTATAAATATGTAATGAACTAAAAAGAAAGTTTTATTTTTAAAATGAAAATTGCTTCATTGCACCACAGCCCTTGTTTTGTAGAAAGTCTAGAGTAATTTGTTTTATAATAATCCTCAATTTCCAGATTTTGCAGATTTTCACAGCCTCTTTTGTTAAAAACACAAACATCTGTCATCTTCATAAGGATAAGTTTAATGCCATACCTGCGGAACAATCTCACTGGAGCTATGTAGGTAGTGGACCCTCCACTGTAGAAGTTACACATGAGCTGTACACTCAGAGGACAAATAGCCTATATGACTGTACTTTGAAAAGATGAAGCATTATGTAATAAAGACGCCTCGTGTAATAAAGAAGACTTTAGGGATTAGCTTCATTTTCATGGTAAAGTCAGAGGAACATGTGAACACTTATACACTCATACTGCAGCTCTGACTCACACACTTCAAATCTGATCTTTTCAAACTGTTTCCGGACGATATTTAAGACACAAGGACACAATCAGCTGCACAAGAACAGCTCCAAGAGAATTCAGAAAGAACAGAGCATTCTTTAGCTGTGCCAGTGGAATATGTGTGATTAATGTGGGGTCAAAAATATGCAGGACAATCAAGTCAAGTGTTAAGTGATGCAGCGGCTTGTTTGTAACCTACTTTATTTATTTTTTACATAACTTTCAGAAGAATTTGAAAGGTGCACTATGTAACATAGTGAATGATTACTGTTGATTGAAGGAGCCGATGGGTCAGATTGGCAGCCTCACTTCAGTCAGTCTGTCCCAGGGCAGCTGTGTCTACAAAAGTATCTTATCACCACAGAGTAGAGTGGATGAATAATGACTATAGCCGGTAAAGCGCATTATTGTAAGGCATTATTATTATTATTATTATCATTATTATTATTATTATTAAGCTGCTAAATACAGTTTTGTGAGAGTTTAAGTTTAATAATTTTTATGTTTACAGAAATGAATAAACCCAGTAATTACACAGACATTAAAGATAAACCAGGTCAACAAATCTGCATCTGACAGCTACAACAAACTCCACCTGAGAATCTGACCCGTCTCCAGCTCAGGTTAAACTACAGGAATTCTAGAAAATTATCATGTGAGCGCAACATATAAAGGCTCTAAAAATGACAGCATGAACTGAATATTTTTTAAAGGTGCATTGTGTAACTTTTTTGGTGGAGTTTCCATCAAATGCTTTTCTCCACTGAAATGTTATTGCTATATTCATAATGTTTCACAGTATGGCATTAAAACTTTCTATCTTCAT
Source organism: Boleophthalmus pectinirostris (assembly GCF_026225935.1). Lineage (NCBI taxonomy): Eukaryota > Metazoa > Chordata > Actinopteri > Gobiiformes > Gobiidae > Boleophthalmus > Boleophthalmus pectinirostris. The sequence goes on along the minus strand of NW_026570971.1, from coordinate 34,728,945 downwards.
GGAGACCAAACCAGACCAAGTTACAGGTCAGATCTGTGGAGAGGCGACTCTGCTCACAGTCAAAATTCTGGATGTTTACCAAAATCACATGTAGTTCCTTTCATTAAGAAGAAATCAGTATTACTTTAGTGGACGCTGTAATGTCCACTTACGCACACTTGACTCTCGCCACTAATTAGGTTAACATTTATTTACTTGACTTTAATTGGCAGATTTGTGGACCTATACTGCTCTACTAAGGCACAAAGCTGTAACATCATGTTTGGTCAAAAATAAGTTCATGTCATTTTGTTCGTATTTGAGACCTCTTTTATCATGTGAATAAATATTGTGAAAAATATTGAGCTCAACCTCGACCTTTGATTCCTATTTGATAGTTCCTGTACGTTGAGTCATGCAAAACTAAGAGGCAGTAACAGTGTATCTTTTATTCGTGAATTAGTTCATAAATATATTTTATTTTCAAATTCAACCTCTCACCTCCTTCTGTTTGTTTTGGCCTTGGCACAGTGTCTCAGCACATTAAATAAATAAACTTTTGTATTCAATTATACTTCAATGATCTTTAATGTGAAAGTATCTGGTGTGTTTATTCATACTGTACATACTATACTGCAAAGTCACTTGTGTCAAACTGTTTCACTGTGTGAAAGTTCTTCTTTATCATTTTAAACAAATTCCATGATGACTCGACCTTAGTGAGGTGTTTTTCTTATAATGGATGGAAGTCTGGACAAAAATCAAGCAAATAATAATGATCATGTCAGTTTCTGCCTTTTGTCTTTGCACGACTCCTTATTTTTGGCTCATGATACAAAGGCAGAGAACAGGAAGTGACAAATAAGGGTCAAATGTCAATTTTGAGTTCAGTATTTTTCACATACAAATATTTCTTCATTATAGGAACTAGTTGTGAAATTTTGGGAGCCCGACCTATTATACTTTTGTCTGGACAAAAGAGAAACTCTGAAGTAATTTTTTTTTCCAGTTTCACACTCTGGAGAGTTAAGATCTTTTGTCTTTGTAGGACAGTATTATTCTAAATTCAAAAATGATAAGGTTCAACAAATGTGGGGATAAATTTGGAGTTACCACCCGAATAAATGTGAGGTAGAGCTGTTTATTGTCATACTGTGGAACATTCCTAGTTGTTTGTTTATCCTCACCTGTTCGACGGTGTGCCTCCAGAGCAGGAGCGAGGACACGAGTTTCCCCGCTCCGGGCTGACACATCTGGGCTGCGCTGTAGATGACGGGACCCCCCTTCTGTTTGGACCGGAGCAGAGCCAGAGCCGAACCCGTGCTTAGGTCCAGAGGGTTCGGGTTATGAGCGCTGATGCACCACACCGCGTACACCGACTGGTAAGGAGGGCCCGCACTTTGAGACACACTTGGTTTGGTGTAGTTTAGGTAGCACCAACTCACTCCCGTCGTGGTGCGAAGACTCGGGAACTGCCGTAAGATTTTCGCGTGCTCTCTGTCGATTATCATCACATCGGCGGTGGTTACGAGCTTAGCTACGACCTCCATAGCAAAACGTTTAGCTTCAAGTTTCACATCTCCCACTGGCATAACATTGATGTCCATTGAAGTGCTGTCCATTGACGATTCGCTGCTTTGCTCCTCCATGGCTCTCTGGATCATTTTGTCTTCGTTAACATTGCATTTGCCGAGCTCCACCGCGCTCAGTTCTTTGGCGATTTCCCCAAACATTCGCTCCTCTTTCACGCGTTTTTGCTGCTTGACTTCCATAAACAAATCCAGGCTGCTGGCCGGAGACAACATCCGTTTGCTCGCACCCCCGCTCGATGCATTGGTTGTAGATATGGTTCGGGATGTGAGCGAAAGAGGTATTCCCGTTTTTAGCTTAGCGGATGACAGGTCTAAAGCTTCAATAGTCTGATCAGAGCTTTCATGGCTTTGTTGCGTTTCTAGATTTCGTTGTATTTGCGGAGTTGGCGAACACAAGCTGATACTTTCACTCTGATTGTCGAAAATTTGCGATACCGTGGTGTAGGTTAAGCTGCCGAAAGATGGCACGTTAGTTTGGATTCTCACCGGGACAAGCAAACTCGGATGGGGCAAATGCGGGAAAGCGCTTCCGGTTGAAAATATTGGCAAACTTTGGGTCAAGAAGTGATGTTGGTGAGATGATTCAGTTTCCATGTTCAAAGATTCCTGCCGTACTAAGTTAGCTCTTCGCTTCTCACCTTTTGCGTAGTCGACCAGTTTGAGCTTAGAAGTCGGCGAGAGGCTTCCGTAGTCAAAAGAGATGCTACGAACTTCCGGTAACTCTTTGCGTAAGTTACAAGGTGCTTGCTCAGATGATGATCTACGCATTTCGTGTTGTTGACGTTGATGCAGCAAGGACAGAGAATGCTGCCCGCTACTTCCTGGTACAGCCAGCAACTCCTTCCCAAATTCATCCAGCTTTCCGGGCGATTTAATACTGTCCTCTCTGTCAAACGAAAATGTTGAGCTGTACGATAAGTTGCTGTCTTGACTCGGGCTCCGTGACAAGCTCGTACACGCCGATTCAAAGCTAGACTCTCCGGACGAATGCTCGATTTCCGCTAAACGTAACCTCTTCTTTTTCGGGGGTAGTTTCTCAGGAGGAAACTGGGCTAACGTTTCACTCCTTTGCGGCCATTGGAACTCCTCAACGTGTTTTTCCGGTTCTTTAACTTGGATTTCCGGAGCTTTCTCTGGACTATCCGGCTCTACCGTCACTCTGATCTCTGGTACTTGGATATTGGGTTGTCTTACGAGCTTAGGCCCCATTTGAAACGACTGCCTTAGCCTGCTATCGCTTCTCTCGATTTCGTACGCATCGCTCGCCTCCATAGGTTGATAATGCTGACTACTGTGGTACTTATAATGCTCAGCTTGCTCCATTTGAATCCTGTTGAGTGAATTTGTATGTTGTATTACTGATATAACATTCCCAAGAGTCTTTCTAGTTGTTATTTCCGCACTTAAAGTCACGTCCATCTCACACATAGCTTGCCCTTTTGCTTTGTAATCACTTTCGTACATAATTTCTTCACTTTGCTCGTGATGCGTCTCGTACTGAATCGGTAAATCCTCCTCCTCGCGCTTCTCTTTGCGGCGTTTTCGCGTCGCCAGCTCCAGCGCGTGTCTGTGGTGACTTAAGTGCGCGGACATCGTCGGATAGTTTTCCATTTCTAAACCGGTTTCGACGATTTTTACTTGGCTTTCTGCAGTTTCCGCGTGGGTTTCGTGCGCGGACAGTTCGAAAGCAGCTTGCCTTCGTAACCTCCTCGAACCACCTGTACTAGTTCTTTCGTCAAATGAGTGGCTGCCTCTCAAAGCTTGTGGCGTTGGTAAACAAACGGCAGAAGACGTAGGCATAGAGTTGCTTCGTATCAACAGTCCCATATCGGAGCTATCCATCTGAGGTTCCTTGATTTCTTCTCTTGTAAACGATTTGGTATTAATCTTTATCGACTCAACAATATCCTTTTCTTGCGTATAAACCCGAGACACACCCCTTTCTGAATCCTTGTAATCACTCATAAAAGCTTGCTTCGGGCTCGGTCTGTAGCATTTTCCGAACATAATTTCCTGATACGATTTTGCGTTTGTATTTGGCGGACCGGTCTGATGTTCTGAACTTTCGGATCTCGAAAAATATCCAGAATCCGTACTTCCTTTGCTGGACTGACTCGGAAGGGACAAATTATGCTCCGAATCGCTGCTACGTTTTTCCGACAACCTCAACGCCAACCTTTGCTTGATAGCGCTGGACGGAATCGCGCGGCTAGGCTCCAGAGTCGAAGAACTGGACTCGTGGTGTTCTTGCGTAGTAGAAGAAGAAATTGTAGTTCCCTTTTTTTGAGCAATAAGGTTTAATACTTTCACAGCGGTATTGTCGGACCCTTCGGTATCCAAAAGCAGCAAAGGATCGCTAGAAGTGTCATCGTCTGTATCCGTGGTCTGGTCTCCGTCGGAAAACTCACCTTCTCCTTCGAAAGATCCATGCTCCGAACTGACGTTATAAGTGCCCATTTCTGTTAACGTCCCCGCTTTTACCGAGTGAGCATGCGATTTGCGATGTTTGTACAAATTACTTTTAGTCTTGAATGAAAATCCACACGGTACACACGGATACGGCCGTTCTCCGGTATGCGAGCGTATATGCTTCTTCAGCACGCTCGGTTTAGCGCATGCCCTTCCGCAATAATCGCAAACGTATTTTCCTGGTTTTTGTTGCGATTTTTGCTCCAGTTTTCCTTCGGACAACTCCATGCCTGGATTCAAACTTTGCGCCAGTCCTTCTTCTTGCAAACTCGGGGACTTTCTCGGCCTTCCAACAGGATTCACAGAAACTTTAACGTCCAAATGACCGGCGGATTTCTCCTCGTCATCTTTGAAGCTACTCGTATCCATGCTTTGACCTTCTTGGAGTAATTTGGCTTTATATTTTTTAGGGGGAACATTTTTGTCAGCGGTAGAAGTAGCAGCGGTAGAAGTAGAAGTAGGAGATTCCATGACTTTGAGGTGGGGTTTCAAGGACAGTCTTGGTTACGTAATGGTGAAGATATTAACACGTGTGTGAATTGATTGCAGGGAAGGGTCATCTGGAAAAGAGCAAGAGAAAGAAAGAGAGAAAATAGGGTTAGAGTTGGATTCAAAGGAAGTAAAACATGCAAAACAAAATGCAAAGTCCTAGTGCTGCAACCAAAACATTATATGGAGTTATTGAAGGGCTGTTTTCTGGTCTATGTTAGAAGGTTATTTCCTCATCACAAACAGACCTGGAGCTGTGCTTTGTCTCATTCACACGTGTTTAAAAGGCGTTCACTTGACAACTACCACTTCATGACATCACAAGGTGGAACAGAGCATTTTGAGATTTGGAGATGTAAACAAACAAATAATAAAAGATTACTCAGACATGTGTGAATGAAACAAAACACAACTCCAGGTCTGTTTTTGAGGAGGTAACGACATTATAACTTGGATTAAAGCTCACAAGAGTAAATTTTGCGCAATATAGGACCTTTAATCTATGCATGATAGACAGTGTTGGGGAGTAACAGATTACATGTACCGGAGTTATGTAATCAGAGTACAAATTATGAGTAACTGTATTCAGTTACAGTTACTGTTTCAGTGAGTGGTAATTAGATTACAGTTACTTGGTTGAAATAAATGGATTACATAGAGGTATTTTCCTGTTTTCACATTTTGGGCTATATCCCTTTTTTTTTTTCTTTTTTTTTCCTCCGGTAATTCCACTCATTTCCAGACACTGAACCAGGTCTAAACCAGGTCTAAACCAGATCTAAACCAGGTCTAAACCAGGACCAAACCAGGTCTAAACCAGGTCTAAACCAGGTCTAAACCCAGATCTAAACAAGGTCTAAACCAGGTCCAAACCAGGTCCAAACCAGGTCTAAACCAGGTTTAAACCCAGGTGCAAGCCAGGTCTAAATCTGGTCTAAAACCAGATCTAAACTAGATCTAAACCAGGACTAAACCAGGACTAAAACCAGGTCTAAACTATGTCTCAAACAGGATTTAACAGGACTAAATCATGCTATGTGGACCTTGTGTCCTCGTCTTCTAACAATAATATTTTTAATTTGGTTAAGTAAAATCTGGGCTTTTTCTTTTCTTTTATCAGACAAAACATTTTATGTGAAGATTTCCTAGTCTTTACTTCTCTACGGCAAATCAAGTAATCCAAAGTATTCAGATTACGTTACTCACTTTAAGTAATTTAATGGATTCTGTTACAGGCTACATTTTGGTGTGTGTAATCTGTAATCTGTAGGAGAATACATTTTAAAAGTCACCTTCCCAACACTGAAGATAAATGCAGTTAAAGCCATACTGTTGAACATTCCAAGCAAAGCAACAGCATCTCCATGGAGACAGAAGACCATGCCACCAGAAAAGTGAAAAGCATAAATCTTGTACTTAAATCCTTAACATAGGTTGATAATGCTGACTACTGTGGTACTTATAATGCTCAGCTTGCTCCATTTGAATCCTGTTGAGTGAATTTGTATGTTGTATTACTGATATAACATTCCCAAGAGTCTTTCTAGTTGTTATTTCCGCACTTAAAGTCACGTCCATCTCACACATAGCTTGCCCTCTAGCTTTGTAATCACTTTCGTACATAATTTCTTCACTTTGCTCGTGATGCGTCTCGTACTGAATCGGTAAATCCTCCTCCTCGCGCTTCTCTTTGCGGCGTTTTCGCGGCGCCAGCTCCAGCGCGTGTCTGTGGTGACTTAAGTGCGCGGACATCGTCGGATAGTTTTCCATTTCTAAACCACTTTCGGTGATTTTAAGTGGCTTTCTGTAGTTTCCACATGGGTTTCGTGCGCGGACAGTTCGAAAGCAGCTTGCCTTCGTAACCTCCTCGAACCACCTGTACTAGTTCTTTCGTCAAACGAGTGGCTGCCAGAAAAGTGAAAAGCCTAGCGTACCTTTAAATCCTGTACTTATATCCTTAACTTTTTAATTTGTGTATAAAAATGTATAGTCAAATATAATTAATACGGTTGCCTTTTGCTCCTGTTTTTAAGTCCCTGTGCATCAGGATCTTTAATGATGAAAACTAAAACTGGAGTGAAAGCTGTTTACCAAAAAGCTGCTGATAATAAACGTTAAACTCTGTGAATAAAGTGTATCATAACAAGCCTGATCTCTGCAGGAGCAAGAAATCTGACTTTTATTGACACTAAAATACAAACAGATAAAGTTCAGAGCTTCAGATTCTCCAAATCTGTTCAACTATAAAAGCAGGTTATGTTTCAGAAGACGTTAACACAGGTAGTGACACTGTACTGTTTTTCAGGTAGTAGTAGTAGTAGTAATTAAATGGCAGGACTTTCTTTTCTATTCCCATGTGTCTTATATGTGTGTAACCCCTCAGTGGTCCAGGTAGGTTCCATAGTGGTCCATGAGGGTAAACCAGAGTCCTGCACCGGGTCGGGTACAAATAGTTCCTGAAACGCTCAGGTTTTAATGTTCTGGAATTTTACGGGCGGATATGCGGGTGAGTAGTGATTACACACGGGCGGGTCAGGGGAATCAAAAGAACGACAAATGGGAGAAAAATACCTGACACGTGTCCAGGACGTTCGTTGCCCTGGAAACAAATGCAGGTCTTTTTCTCGAACAATGGACCAGGCTGAGAGGAACTTTACTGTTTTTATTACATATAATTCATCAGCGGAGGCGACTGGCTTGACAACTGCGCTCTTGGTTTAATCCTGGTTTAATCCTGGTTTAGACCTGGTTTAGACCTGGTTTAGACCTGGTTTAGTCCTGGTTAAGTCCTGGTGTAGTCCTGGTGTAGTCCTGGTGTAGTCCTGGTGTAGTCCTGGCGATCGGCTCGGTGGTTGCGGCGTGTATATATTTATAATCCGCTAATGACATGGTGTAGGTTCAGTCTTGGTTTAGTCCTACTTCAGTCGTGGACCAATGCCCTGTTGGGCTAATGGTCTGACCCCGATTTATCACGGGCACGGACGGGTAATGGGTGGATTGTTAATGGGTCCGGGCGGGTGCAGATTTAACTTAATTTAACTTAAGCAGGTGTAGTGTTGAACTGCACAGGTGCGGGCGGGTGCCGGTCTCCAAAAATGGACCCATACAGGACTCTGGTGTGTACTAGTCTGTGCTCTTAAAAACAGCTCAAGATCATTGTAAACCTAATAATTCAATTTTCAATGCATGTCTGAATTTCTTTATAAACTTTAATATTAAAGACATTTGTTTATGTATTTAACTTTTGCAGGGGTTGTGTGTAATTTTGTTAAACTTGTTTGTATGGCAGCAATTTCCAATCCCGCCTCACCTGAAGCCGCCTCCCCTCTGTTTAAGGAGATAGTTTGCGTCCGCTTGGGGCCGCTGGCCTTTGTGCCCGGTCTGCCATTTTGTGTGTTTTCTGTGTCTCTCTTTCTGTCAGTCTCTTTGTTTTGTACTAGTACGTGTCTGACTTTGTGTGTATGACGCTAGTTTAGTATAGTTCTGTTTTGTGTCTTTTTTTGTCACTCGATTCTGTTTGTGGGTTTATGTGACTTTATTTTGGGACACTTGCGATGGAGTTTTGTTTTATGTCCCTTAGTTTAGTCACTCGTTTTTGTATAGACCTGCGTGACCCGTTTTGTGACACAAAACCTGTTATTTGTTAAGTTGTTATTTTGTTTCTTAGTTTAGGTTATTTTGTGTATATATTTTAGACCACTTTTGTTATGTTGCCTTTTACATCCTAGTTCATTAAATTATTACTTTATTTATACCATTTTCCATCTTGGTTTTTATTCCCGTGACCTGTCCCCTGCTTGTTTCTATGGAGATGTCATTGCTCTGCCTGGAATGTTCCACAGTATGACTTTAAACAACTCTACTTTACATTTATTCAATTACAGGTGGTTTTATAGCTCAAAAACACCTAGAAAAACAGACATTCTGACTGTGAGAGGGGTCGCCTCTCCACAGATCTGACCTGTAACTTGCTCTGGTTTGGTCTCCATGAAAACAGACAGGTTTAATGCCATACTGTGAAACATTCCAGACAAAGCAATAACATCTCCAAGGAGAAAAACATTTAACAGAAAAGTTACACGACGCACAATGACGAGGAAACAGCGTTACAACATAGATCAGAAAATATGGTCCATTTATCACGAAAATAGGTGTTTCTTGTACATTTGTTGTATTTCTATCATGTCATTGAGGTTGTGTTCCAGTGTTTGGTCTGGTCTCATTCAGCTCCACACGACTGAAGCACCTTTAAATGCCTCAATTTCCACTGATTCAACAGTAACAGGCTCCAGACTCTGATATCACTGGTCTATTGTGAACACAGGCCTCCTGCTGCGGGGAACTGTACACAGCAATATGTGGATACGAGCACGCTGGAACACATCGAAGTCAACCAAAACAGGACTGAAACAGGACTGAAACAGGACTAAAACAGGACTAAAACAGGGCTAAAACAAGGACTAAAACAGGACTAAAACAGGACTAAAACAGGGCTAAACAGGACTAAAAACAGGACTAAAACAGGACTAAAACAGGGCTAAAACAGGACTAAAACAGGACTAAAACAGGACTAAAACAGGGACTAAAAAGGGACAAAAACAGGCTAAAAAACTAAAACAGGACTAAAACAGGACTAAAACAGGGACTAAAACAGGGCTAAAACAAGGACTAAAACAGGACTAAAACAGGACTAAAACAGGACTAAAACAAAAACAGGACTAAAACAGGGCTAAAACAGGACTAAAACAGGACTAAAACAGGACTAAAACAGGACTAAAAACAGGGCTAAAAACTAAAAGGACTAAAACAGGACTAAAACAGGGACTAAAACAGGACTAAAACAGGACTAAAACAGGACTAAAACAGGACTAAAAACAGGGGACTAAAACAGGACTAAAACAGGACTAAAACACAGGGCTAAAACAGGACTAAAACAGGGGACTAAAAACAGGCTAAAACAGGACTAAAACAGGACTAAAACAGGACTAAAACAGGACTAAAACAGGGCTAAAACAGGACTAAAACAGGACTAAAACAGGACTAAAACAGGGCTAAAACAGGACTAAAACAGGACTAAAACAGGGCTAAAACTGGGCTGAAACAGGACTGAAACAGGACTAAAACCAAGACTAAAACAGAGCTAAAACAGGACTGAGCCTAGACTAAAACCAGGACTAAAATAGGACTAAAAGAAGGACTAAACCAGGACTAAACCAGAACTAAAGTCCTAAAGCAGGACTAAATCCAGGACTAAACCAGGAATGAACCAAGACTGAACAAGAAATAAACAGGACTGAAGCAGGATTAACATAGGACTGAACCAGGACTGAAAAAGGAATAAACCAGGACTAAACCACAACTAAACAACAATTAGACCACAACAGAAACAGTACTAAAGCAGGGCCTAAACCAGAACTAACCCAGGAATGAACCAGGCCTAAACCAGGCCTAAATCAAGACTAAACTAAACTGGGATAAACTAGCACCAAACCATGAAAGAACCAGGACTAAATCAGGAGTTAACCAAGACTATACCAAGATTAAACCCAAACTATAAGCAGGACTAAACCAGGTGTAAACCAGGAATAACCCAGGTCTAAACCTAGACCAAAACAGGACTCAACCAGGACAAAAACCAGGACCAAACCAGAACTAAACCAGGAATTAACCAAGACTATACTAAAACGAAACTCAAACTGTAACCAGGACTAAACTGGGATTAAACAAGAACCAAACCAGGACTAAACCAGAACCAAACCAGGACTAAGGCAAGACTAAAACCAGGACTAAACCAGGACTGAACAAGAAATAAACCAGGGACTAAACCAGAACTAAACCAGGAATTGACCAAGACTATACTAGGACGAAACTCAGACTGTAACCAGGACTAAACCGGGATTAAACAAGAACCAAACCAGGACTAAACAAGAACCAAACCAGGACTAAACAAGAACCAAACCAGGACTAAAACAGGACTAAATCAGGAATTAATCAAGACTATACTAGGACAAAACTCAAACTGTAACCAGGACTAAACCAGAACCAAACCAGAACCAAACCAGGACTAAACAGGACTAAACCAGAACCAAACCAGGACTAAACAGGACTAAACCAGAACCAAACCAGACTAAACAGGACTAAACCAGACCAAACCAGGACTAAACAGGACCCTTGTCATTCTGAACATCGTTATGTAAAAGATCTGGATCACACCCTCCGAGTTCACTTTAATTAGGACATCCTCCTCCAGCTTCAGCAGCCATCAGTCTCTCTCCTTCTCTCTCCTCCTCCTCTCTTCCTCTTCCTCTCTTTCTCCTCCTCTCTTTCTCTTCCTCTCTCTCTCTCTCTCTCTCTTTCATCCTCTGTGTTTCCCTCTCTCCCTCTGTCCTCTCTCTCCCTCTGTCCTCTCTTTCTCTCTTTCTCTCACATCACGTCCAAGGTGACTCCATGGCCCTGCTGCGCAAACATAAGGATCAATGTATTTCCCATTTGGGCTCTTTTTGCAGTGGCAGAGTGGTTAGCCTCACAGCCAGGAGGTCTCTGGTTCGATTCCCAATCACGTGTAGGGTCTTCATATGTGGAGTTTGCATGTTCTCCCCGTGTCAGCCTTATGTTTCAGACAAAGCAAATCAACACTGATACTACACATGACAAAATATACAATCTGATCTGTTGTTTCATGTTTCATTCACATGTTTAACACACAAACCTGCACACTTAGGCCGAGTTCTTCTCTCAAACTGAAAACGCTCTGTTCCACTTTGTGATGTCATGTGGTAATACAGGAAGTGCTCCAGTGTGTTCGTACACTCCATACCTCTTCACTAGAATCATTTGGATCATTTCAACTCTGGAACTGAAAATCTCAAAATGTAAAGGGCGTTGTTCACTTGAAAATTACCGCTTCGTGACATCACAAGGTGGAACAGAACATTTTGAGCTTTGGAGATGAAAAATAGAGAGTTACTGAAACATGTGAATGAAACAAAACACAACTCCAGACATGGTTTGGATGAGGTAACAAGAGTTCATTTTGCGTAATATAGAACCTTTGCGAATAAACCCACAACATAATCCAGGTGTTGCTCAAAGACACAAAAACACCTACAATAACTTTACAATACTATAGGACTAAAGAACATGAACTACAACTAGGGATGGGCATTCGATGACATTTTCTTAATCGATCGTCAGAAGAATTAGCGATCGATTATCGATTAATCATTAACGTTTTTATATTAAAGTTATCATTATTATTATTACTATCTGCACTACTAATCTGCATCAATAAATTCAACTTTACGACATATAAACCGTAACCACTCTAGAGCCACATCAGCCTGTTTGACATTATAATGTGTTTAATTCAGTTTTGTGCAACTCTCACAGAAACAAAACTTAAAACCACATGACTCATTTGCATAAACTAAGCGAAGATAAAACTACAGCTCTTGTGTCGCTGATGTGGTTCAAAATCTGTCGGATTAAAAGACATGACTCAGTGGAATACAGGTTAGTGTGACCAGATTTGCGTTTGTCAAAACCAGGACACTGTACGGGGGGAGGGAGGTGGGGACTCGTCATCGACATTGCACTACTCTCACCTGGTAAAACTTTTTCCCACTGGACACAGAAACATGTTCCTGCTTTATACACTGTGCACATGGACTCACACTTGTCCCGAACGCAACGGAAATCGTGGAATTTCATGTATAAAATCATTGTTAAATACACATTTGTGCTTCGGTACGTTGCAGACTGACCGACTGTTTGTGTCTCGCTCCTTCTGATGCAGAGACACATGTACACACCTGTTTGGTCACAGTACACACAGCAACCTACATTCGGTTTGTTGATTAAAATGAACGTAATCGATGAAATTCTTAATTATCAATTATCGATTAATCATGCCCATCCCTAACTACAACCACAAGCTTTTAGGACTAACTTGGGTCACATTCAAAACTGTTCTAAATGTAACTTTTCTGATGGAGGTTCGGCCACCTGCTTGTCTCCACGGAGATGTTATAGCTCAAAATGTTCCACAGTATGGCATTAAACTATACTGCATTTACTCAATTACAGCTGTTTTCATGACTAAACATGTATTCTTACAGTAAGCGGGCTCGCCTCTGCACAGATCTGACCTGTCTGCATTGTCACCCACTCATCTACATGGAGACAGATGAGTTTAAAGCCAAACTGTGGAGCATATTACATCTCCATGGAGACAAACAGGTCCATGAGTCTCCAGGAGAACATGTACACAGCTTAACTTGAAATGAGACTAAACAAGATATTGTGATGTAGTAAAGAGAAACACAGGGACCAAATAAATCTAATTCTGGATTATGTGAAGATTAAACCACATCTCACACCTGAATTAGGACGAAACATGGACTAAACCAAAACTACAGAACTGAATATTAAATTAAAAATACCAAGATTAACCAAAACAAGACCATAAGAACACAACTGAACTAAAGGTGTGTTCACATTTACACATGGAATACTTCAAAACTGGGACTAAACCGGGAGCTCGGAACTAATCCTGGATTACTAAACCAGAACTAAACCAGGACTATAACAGAACCAAACCAGGTCTATCATCCAGACTAAACTGGACTCAAACCAGGATCCAAAAGGGACCAGTGTGAACGCATCCTAAGACTAAACCAATACATAAACTTCTCCACAAAGGTTCAAAATAAGTGTGAAAAGTAACTACATTCTGAACACCACAAAACTACACATTACACTGTTTTCTGATTTATGTTTTAATTAAACACCTGCTCTATTCCACTTTGTGATGTCATGCAGTGGTAGTTTTCAAGTGAACAGCTTCTTTTACCTTCAGTTCAGTAGAGCTCGCCAACTCCAGGGCTGAAATGATCCAAATGATTCTAGTGAAGGTGTGTGGAGTTTAGAGAGAGTTTGTCTCTTAGTGTCCTGTATCATGTGACATCACAAGGTGGGACAGAGTGTTTTCAGTTTGAGAGGAAAAACTCAGCCTAAATGTGCAGGGTTTGTGTGTTAAACATGTGTGAATGAAACAAACACACCTGCAGGTCTGTTTGTGATGAAGAAATGACATTAGAACACAGATCAGAACACAGAGTCGTACGGGTCTTTAAGATGATCTGATGTCCACTTTGAGAACTGAATGTCCTCACGTCTCTGTGGAGTCTTATTCTGTGTAAAAGCTTCTAACCCTGTAGTTTAGACTCTACAAACATGTTCTGAAATGCTCCTGTGTGTCAGATGCCCTCCCTCTGTGTCTCTACAAGGGCTGGTATCATTAAGAAGTTACCGATACGATACATACCTCGATACACAGGTCACGATACGATACATCTAAATACAGTGCACTTTCAGTTTGATATAATATATTTAAAATTGATTCGATATAGTTCAGTAAAAATAAAGGCTAAATGATGGCTGTGACACTAAAAGTCTTTGTTAAACCCACCAAAAGTTCATATGAAACACAAACATTTTAATCATCAAAAAAGTTGAAAATGTCAAACGTGTTGCATAAACAAGTTTCCTTCCTCTAAACAAGAAACAAAACTGTAGCTGTAACAAAATTATTTAGTAAAATATATCATATGGTAATTAGGGGTGTGCAAAATGATCAAAAGGTCGATATATTGTATCTTTTAATGTGATGATACAGTATTGATATCATGGGCCGCTGTATCGATATGTGACCAAGAGGATTTTTTTTGGCATATTGTACTTAATTATTTTGTTACAGCTACAGTTTTGTTGCTTGTTCAGGGGAAGGAAAGTCGTTTATGCGACACATTTGACATTTTCACTGTTTTGAAGATTAAAATATTTGTGTTTCATATGAACTTTGCACAAGAAGTGGTTTAACAAAGACTTTTAGTATCACAGACATGATTTAACCTTTATTTTTTATTGAACCATATTGAATCGATTTGAAACATCATATCAAACTGAAAGTGCACTGTATCGCGATATGTATCGTATCGTGGCCTGTGAATTGAAGTATGTATCGTATCGGCAACTTCTGAATAATACTCAGCCCTATTGGTCATATATCGATACAGCAGCCCATGATATCGATACTGTATCATCACATTAAACGGTATGATATATTGATATATTGATATTTTGTTATTTTTGCACACCCCTAGACTCTATGGGGTCTTATTCTGTGCAATTAATCAAATTTTGATTGCCATTTCAATTTGTGTGTCAAACAATTTCCAATATTATATATATTATTATAAATAAATATATTTATTTTATTTTTTAAATATAGAGACTGTAGAACATTCAGATTTGTAGCCTATATTTATTTTCAATTTGAAAGTTTTGTGTAAATTATTAGTAACAAAGTGTTTTGTTTTGTTTTGGTTTTTGTTTTTGTTTTTTGAGAGAGAGAAATACTGAATAAATGCATCATGTAACTAAAAATAATTGTTTGAATAATCGTGATTTCTAAATTGACCAAAAAATCATGATAATGATTTTTTCCATAATGGAGCAGCCCTAATTAAAATGCTATTTAGTTTGCATAATGTGTCATTTATTTTGCTATATCTGAATATTTGTAAAGTTTATCTTCAATGTGCAGAAGAGACCACATCATTATTGAATTTTTGAAACTATGTCATGAACAGAGGTGGGTTAATATAAGTTTTTTCTGCTGTTTATAATGTAGATGTAGTATGTGTATGATTATTGTTTCTCTCTTGGCACAAACTTAAAATGAATCAAATCAAATCTGTGAGGTTTTATTCTGTGTAAAAGCTGTTAACCCTGTAGTTCAGACCTGCATACTCAGATTCTTGGAATAGTTTATCCTTTCACAATTCAGTTTTCTCTCAGATTTACTGCTCCTGGACACATTTTCATCTGTTATCTTTATTTGAAAACATAAATCACTCTCCTGATGGCAGTCTCCTCCCTGTACCACGGACGGCCCGCTCCCCCCGCGCTGAGAAACCCTGCAGCCTCAGTGTGTCTGTGAATGTAAACGACGTGGGGAGACCCTTTGGAGGAGGAGGGAGGGAGGGGGGCGAAGAGGAACGGAGGGAGGGAGGGGGGGGTCTGTGCTGTGATCAGGCCTGGTTTAGTGCAGGGACCCCCCGCTCCTCAAGGTCGCTCTGACCTCATTACAGCCTCGCATCCTCCTCCACGCGACGAGAGCCACGCTAAAACAAACGCAACCCAACGGCACGGAGCGGCCACACTGCGCGCCGCTCTCCTCCTGTCAAATCAAGATGGTGGGAGATTTTTTTTTTTCATTGACAAGAGCTATTTCTCAGCAGTGATGACGTGTGGTGGACAGGAGGCAAGTGGGTGGAAGGAGGATAGATACTGGGTTGATAAAAGCTTGTGAGAAAATGCAGTTTTGAGCTGCGAAAAGCAAGAAAACTGCAAGAACGTTCAGCCAGTTAAGTCAGTGTTTAAACAGAGCAAATCAGAACGTACGGGCTTCCAAATCGCATTACATCATTATTACAAAGCTCCTAAACATCATTCTTGGATGTGACAAGCTCAGAGAAAAAAATACACACAAATTGGAAGCCATTTTCAAGCATGCACAGTCCACACAGCTAATAACTGGCATCATTTCACAGAGGAAAGCACGAGGGGGCAACACAAACGAAACACAATACCTGATAATTGGACAGTCCCGTGCTCCATGTCTGCGATCATATGTTAGATTCCACATGTGTTGGAGGCTCCATGGTGGTCCGCGGAGCTGTGGAGGGGGGATACAGGGGGAGATGGTCAGTTTTTAGTCCCATTCCGGCGCCTGGGTCGGGGCTGGCGAGCTCAGGCCCCCGGTGCTGCTCCCGCTGCTCCTGCTCCCGCTGCTGCTGCCGCCGCTTCTGGACATTAGAAGACCTATTGATGCGAGCGAGTCACCAGAGAAAATACCCAGGCGTGACGCGCCAATCCAGGCACAAAAATAGAAAAGGGGCCCGGGGAGGGTCTGAGCGAGGGACCACGAGGAGGGAGCTTTTGCATCGCCCGCACTAGCCGCTCTCCCTCTCGCTCTCATTCTACTCTTCTGTCTCTCGCTTTCATAGTTTCTACACTATCTCTCCTACACTATCTCCTCCCTCTTGTCCGTGATATCCCTCCCTCTCTCTTTCTTTCGCTCATCTCTCCCTATCCCCCCTTTCTCTCTCTCTCTCCTCTCTCTTATTCTACTCTTCTGTCTCTCTCTTTCATAGTTTCTACACTATCTCTCCTACACTTTCTCCTCCCTCTTGTCCGTGATATCTCTCTCTCTCTCTCTCCTGCCTCTCTTTCTACTCTTCTGTCTCTCTCTTTCATAGTTTCAACAATATCTCTCCTATCCTATACTCCTCCCTCTAGTCCGTGATATCCCTCCCTCTCTCTCTCTCATCTCTCCCTCTCCCCCTTTCTCTCTCTCTTCTCTCTTATTCTACTCTTCTGTCTCTCGCTCCTCCCTCTCTTTCTTTC
Source organism: Boleophthalmus pectinirostris (assembly GCF_026225935.1). Lineage (NCBI taxonomy): Eukaryota > Metazoa > Chordata > Actinopteri > Gobiiformes > Gobiidae > Boleophthalmus > Boleophthalmus pectinirostris. The sequence goes on along the minus strand of NW_026570971.1, from coordinate 34,711,945 downwards.
TCTCATTTCTCTCTCTTTCCCTCCTTTCTTTCTCCTCTCTCATTCTATTCTTCTGTCTCTCTCTTTCATAGTTTCTACACTATCTCTCCAATATTATCTCCTCCCTTCTCACCACAACATCCCTCCCTCTCTTTCTTTCTCTCATCTCTCCCTCTCGCTCTCACACTATTCCTCCTTGCTCTCTCTCTCTCCCTCTCTCTCTCATTCTGTGCTTCTGTCTCTTTTAAGCTATCTACTCCCTCTTATCCGTGATATCCCTCCCTCTCTCTCTTTCTTTCTTTTCTCTCTCTCATCTCTCCCTCTCCCCCTTTCTCTCTCTCTCTTCTCATTCTACTCTTCTGTCTCTCGCTTTCATAGTTTCTACACTATCTCTCCTAAACTAACTCCTCCCTCTCGTCCATGATATCCCTCCTTCTCTCTATACTTCTCTCTCTCTCATATCTCCTCCTCTCCCCCCTTCTCTTCTCTCTCACTCTCCTCTCTCATTCTCCTATTCTCTCTCTCTCTCGCTTTAATAGTTTCAACTCTTCATCTCTCTCTTCAGCGTTCTCCTCCTTCTTGCCCACAATCCCTCCCTCTCTCTTTCTTCCTTTCCTCTCCTCCTCTTCCTCATCTCTCCCCTCCTCCTCTTTGCCCTCCTTCTCTCTCTCTCCCTTCTCTCCTCTTTCCTCTTTTCACTCCTCCTCTCATGTCTCTCCTCCTCTTTTCTCTCTCCTCCTCTTTCGTCTCTCCCCTTCTCCTCCTTCCTCGCCTCCTCCCCTCCTCTCCTCCTCTCTCTCTTCCTCTCCTCTCTGTCGTGTCTGCGTGCCTCTAAAGCCGTGAGTATTTGTGAATGAGAGAGTCGTGATGAAGAGATCGTAAACACCACAGACACGAGCAGCGAAAACCTCCACCAGCCCACAAACCCACAAACCCACAGGCACCAAAGCACCGGACTCACACCGCCTCTCCGGATACGCACTAAAACGGCACCCAGACAGCACCAAAACAGCACCAAAACAGCACCCAAACACCACCCAAACAACACCCAGACAGCACCCAAACAGCACCAAAACAGCACCAAAACAACACCCAAACATCACCAAAACAGCACCAAAACAACACCCAAACATCAACCAAACAGCACCCAAACACCACCAAACCAGCACCCAAACAGCACCAAAACAAGACCCAAACAACATCCAAACAACACCCAAACAACACCCAGACAGCACCCAAACAGCACCAAACCAGCACCCAAACAGCACCAAAACAAGACCCAAACAACACCCAAACAACACCCAAACAACACCCAAACAGCACCCAAACAGCACCAAACCAGCACCCAAACATTAACCAAACACCACCTAAACGGCACCAAAACATTAACCAATCATCACACTTTACGTCTGTGAGCTGAGGAGGAGAAGGAGGAAGAAGACAAAGTGAGTGAACAGCTGTTCTACCTCAGCCCACTCCCACATCCCGCTCACAAATCCAAAGAGACGTGGATCAAAGTCCCAAACCAGGACTAGTGGAGCCAGATCGTCCAAATCACGTCAGAAGGGCGACACGACGAACATGAACTGAAGCACCCACATTATTTTTAACAAGAATAAATGTGAAACATGATCCAGAAAGAAAATAAAATGGCTTTAAAATCGGAATAAACCTTCAACTTACTTCAGAATTAAGTATAATTCTGAATAATAATTTTCATCAGGAATTAAGTTTCACATGGTCTTTTTAAAGCGGAATAAATTTTTTCAGAATTAAATTATTTTTATTTGTGATTAAAGCTCTCATGTAAAAGTGGGAGGTGAGAATAAAACTCTTATAACACGGTTAAAAGCTCTGAAAGTCCAGTTTGCAGAACAGGTCTGATTTAACATTTCACCATCAAACATGTAAATGAAATGGTTGTAGCTGCACCGTCAACTCACAGCAAGAAGGTGACTGGTTTGATTCCCATTACGAGTGTCATTACAAGTGTTTGTCTGATTTGATTGTTTAATGTTTTGCGAGTTTTTATGGTGCTGATCTGAATGTGAAGCACTTGTGTCTCCTTGAGTGCTCTAAAGGGCTCTATAAATACAGTCTGATTGAAGTGTGCCTAAAAATACCTCCAAATAAAAGATGCACTGTTAATATGAATGGGCTCACCTCTCCACTGATCTGACCCGTAACCCTGACCTGTAACTGGTTGTGTCGCCCACTTGTCTCCATGGTGATAGAGGAGTTTAACGCTGAGTTTAATATTATTTCCAGGCAAAGCAATAACATCTCAAGCAGGGCAGAAGAGCGTCCACCAGAAAAGTTCCAGAGTGCAGCTTTAGTTTGACGTCATGGCGGTGTGTGTGTGTGTGCGTGTGTGTGTGTGGCCCCTCCCTCGCTCAGTGTGTGGGGCCCTTGGCTCTGGAGCAGCTGTGACTACTACAGCTAAGATTAGAGCACAGAACAGGAAAGAAGAGGGGAGAGGGGGAGAAGGAGAGAGGGAGGAGGAGGAGGTGAGTGAGAGAGGAGAGGGATGGGGTGAAAGAGAGAGGGTTTAAAAGTGAGAGGGATGAGAGAAGAGAGAGAAGGAGGAGAAAGAAAGAGACGGAGGTTGAGTGAGAGATGAGAGAGCGGGGAAGAGAGGAAGAGGAGAGAATGAAAGAGAAGAGGGGTGAGGGAGGGAGGAGAGAAGAGAGGGAGAGGTGCTAGAGAGAGGGAAGGGGTGAGAGGTGGGAGTGAAGAAAAGCTGTGGGTTTAAGAGGGGAGGGGTAGTGAGAGAAACAGAGGGCAGTAGGAGAGGAAGGGTCTGTGTACCATTTGTTCTTTCGAACTTCAATTAAGAATGAAAACAATAAAATGTGAAAACAGTTTGTTATTGGGTCAGTCTGTATGAAATCATCCGTTTTCAAGAAATCTCTCCTATGAGCCGTCTCAGATTTGGCTGAAAAAATTTCTAAAAATTTCTAAAATCATCAAATGAAAGACTCTCAAATTTTAGCTCAATCCCTTGAGTCGTTCCTGAGTTATGGTCCGTTGAAATTTTGGGCCCCGCTCACTTTTTCAGAAGCTTTAATTTATAAACATGTTTGAGAGACCAGAACTTCATCAAAAATAGACCTAAGAAGCTGAAAATGTGTATTATAGTAGATTCTTGGTGATAGATTCTGAATCTGTTGTCAAATATTGAGTATCTTTATTAAGGGGGGGGGGGCGCTATGGGCCCCCAAAATCTCACATTTGGTTGCTGCTCAATTTTATTTTATTTTTTTCAATTTTTGAGGTCCAAGATCTGTTTACTCTAAGCAGATAACTGTTGAACCTGAATATTTGAGAGAATGACCATTTCTGACAACAATCTCACACTTTTCTGAGTTTTCATGTGGTTGGTGTAGACGCCCAAATATGGTCACACACCAAATGTGATCTTTTTGGTCCCTTCTTTGGAGCCTCGGTTCCCCATGTGGACACAGTTAGATGTTGATCAAATTTTGACCAGAGAAACTTTTGCATATTCTGATTAGTTTAAAGTAATAAAAACATCTACTATTAACTTCCTTCATTTCAAACTGAATTTTTGAAAATGAGCTCTCACGGGTCATTTTTGGTGGAGCTTAGGGACTTTTAAGGTCAAGGTTAAATTATCTGACAATATTTCATTATTACGCTTTAGTGTAAAAAAAAAAAAAAAAACAGATTTAGACCTCTATTTCCAATATTTTATTTAATTTAATATTTATTTAATTTAAAGTTTATTTCAAAAAACACCAATTAAAAAAACAATCCCGTGCCTATTTTAATTTGGATATTTTATTTGCTCTGGAAAGTTCACAGGAAGTAGAGTGAGTGTGGTTAATCTGCAGCTTCAGCTCGATCCGTGCGCTGTGTAGATGTAAACAAACACACCTGAGGAACTACTCTCACCTTTTTACTTCCAACAAACTGGATTCACAGTGCGGTTTTGTGGACTGGGCTCTCTACTTGCGAAGGACAATTTCTATGAGATGCTGCACTTTAAACTGACCACTTTAGGGAAGCAAATCACAGCCAAAATCGGGCAAATCCTCCTGTAGTGTGTCACGGCCTTAACTGTGTTTTTAAGCAGTGAGCCCAACACAAATTTCCCCTTTTTACACAATAAAGTTTATCTTATCTTCTCTTCAGTGTAGATGTACTGTATAAGGAGCTCTAAAGGTCAAAGTAATAATAATGCTGTGAATTGTCTGCATCTAATTATAAAGTATTTTACTGCCCAATAATCAGGAAGTCTGGATTAGCATGCTAGTTGTTATTACCGTTACTCCAAGAATTATAAACTTCTAAACTCCTGATGGGGAATGATTAGACTGCTCTGAATGCATGAGGTAAGTGAGGAAGACGTTTGGAGCACTGCAAACTGTTTACACTGAACTAATTCTGTTTTTAAGAACATAAAAATTTGAACTTTAAGCGTTCATGGGGCAGACAGACAGAGACGTGGCTGAAGTTCTGAGCTCAACCCCCAATGGCCACTGTGTTTTTGTAATATATTGAAATGAGGTTGACAATGCACATTGTAAACAACCCGAGGAGCATGCAAATTTGAGAGAAGACTGAAATCTGAACTGCTTAAGTAATGCAGCTTTTACACACAATAAGACCCCATGGAGACACAGGGAGGGCATCTGACACAAAGGGATGTGTAGCTCTCACATAAGACATTAGATTACCTTTATAATTGCTGCCTTTTGCAATTTTGATTCAATTGCTCTTAATCTGGATCAGAATTTCACTAAAAATATCCAAAACCAAACTGAATCTGCTCATTTTAAGCTTCATTATTCAGTATCTCATTATCTCATTATATTTATCCATCCGTGACATAAAGTCGGCGTGTTTGACTGTACACGAGCCTCTGTAGCCGTTTGCATGTTGTGATTTTATCTGAACATTTGTGATAGCGCCGTAGCCGTGGCGATGGCTCTGCTCGCCACTTCTCCTTCAGCTCTTCAGAGGCAGACCTAAGAATAGCCCACTCTGCAATTCCATCCTGCCATGCACTGTGCTGCCTTCACTGTCCTCTGGTCAGCTCAACACTGTGCTGCCTTCACTGTCCTCTGGTCAGCTCAACACTGTGCTGCCTTCACTGTCCTCTGGTCAGCTCAACACTGTGCTGCCTTCACTGTCCTCTGGTCAGCTCAACACTGTGCTGCCTTCACTGTCCTCTGGTCAGCTCAACACTGTGCTGCCTTCACTGTCCTCTGGTCAGCTCAACACTGTGCTGCATTCACTGTCCTCCAGTCAACTTAACACTGTGCTGCCTTCACTGTCCTCCGGTCAATTCAACACTGTGCTGCATTCACTGTCCTCCGGTCAAGTCAAGCCTGTGCTGCCTTCACTGTCCTCCGGACAACTCAACACTGTGCTGCCTTCACTGTCCTCTGGTCAACTCAACATTGTGCTGCATTCATGATCCTCGGGTAAACTCAACACTACACATTGGGTGACTTTAAAGGCTCTATATAAATACAATGATTCATTAATTTAAAAAATCATAAAATCTCAGAACTGTGATATGTTCATGGTCGTCTGGTAAACTCAACATTACGTTACATTCACTCTAACAACTCAACACTTGTGCTGCCTTCACTGTCCTCTGGAAAAGTGAGTACTGTGTATACTGAGGTGCACTCCAGAACAAGAGCCCAGATGTGGCGTTCAAGGAGGCTGCGAAAATGTGAGTTACAGACATGATTAAGCATGTAGAGGATTTTATAGTTCAAGTTTAAGTTATGAATCTGTTTCAAAAAAAAAAGGAAAAAAAAAAAAATCTAATTAAAATTGCTAATTGAAGGCTGTGATAGACAGAAAGAGGGAATGTCCATGTGTGTCAGATGCCCTCCCTGTGTGTCCATGGGCTTTTATCCTGTGTAAAATCTGGCTGCCACACACTACAGGACTTTTCAGTCTTAAACAACTTTGAAACATGTGACATAAAGAGCACACCACAAACACGAGGACAATCTGATGAGATTTTAAATCTCTGACCTCAAAGACTGCGGTGGATCTGTGTGTGAGGCTGTGACGACGTCAGCTGTTTCCTGTCTACAGTAATATATAATATGTGTGTATGAGTGTTTGTGTTTATGTAAATGTTGTATATCGATGTCATACATGTGCATGTTTGTGTATTCTATATTCAGAGTTCCCACTCTTTTTCCCTGACAAAATTTCTAAACTTTTCCATGATTTTTTTATAAGTTAAAATGAATTTTCCATGACTTTACAGCACCTACATGTGTAGAATTGATCAAACTTTTAGGACTAAATCTGAAATGTGAACTCTTTCCACTCACCTTATGGTTTGGGATCATAGTTTTTGAACATTCTAAATCCTGTCAGTGCATTTATTGTCGTCTGTTTTAAACAAAAGGTGCAGACGTTCACAAATAATCAGAATAACCTCAAGAGAACTTAACAGAACACTGGAGCTGCGTGAAAGAGATACTAAAATTCCATGACTTTTCTTAAACTTTCATTGAATTTACAAATTCCATGACTTTTCTAGGCCTGGAAAATGACATTTTCAATTTCCATGACTTATTCCATGACCGTGGGAACCCTGTGTATATATATTTATGTGTGTGTATGTGTGTGTATATATGTTTTTTGTTCTGCTCATCAAAGGGGGTTTCAGGGGTAAAAGGGAGAAATATACAAAGCCAACTGGAACCTGTATAACTGCAAATAAAAACACTCAAATAAAAACTTGATCACAAAAAAAAAAAAAAAAAAAAATATATTCCTGGACAGATTTAAAACATACACTAAAAAATGTATAATAAATACAATATTTGTCATATAAAATGATAGTCAAAGGGGCTATACCTGTTTTAAGTAAGAACCACCTAGTAAGGCTGGTGCACTGTTAGCATGCTAGTTGTTGTTAGCAATACAGTACAGCACAGTAAAATTCCACTTTCGTCTCTGAAAGTTGTGAAAAGCTTTTATATTCTCATCATGGTGAATAATCAGGACGCTCTGAATGCAGAAGGGAAGTGAGGAAGAACTTTAAACCGCTGCAAATGATCATAATCAGGTTATCTCTTTGTCTGGAATGTTTCACAGTGTGGCATTAAACCTTTCTATCCTCATGAAGACCAAACCAGACCAAATTACAGGTCAGATCTGTGGAGAGGCGACCCCGCTCACAGTCAGAATGCTGGTTTTTCTAGGTATTGTTGAGTTATGAAACCACCTGTAACTGAATAAATGTAAAGTAGAGCTGTTAAATTCTTCCAGAACTAAGGGCAATTTTAGTACATTTGACCTCGCCTAAAATTTTTCATAATTTTCCTATTAAATCTCCCCCCTTTAAGTGTTATACATCCTTTTTTTTCACTATAACCTGTTATTTCACAATCTGCTGCTGTAGTTGTGTCATATGACTGTAATAAAAAACTACAGGACCAGAAATACACATGAAAAAACTGAAAATAAAACTCACACTCTTTCATACAAAACACACAGCAAACATGTATAAACAACGTTTTGGACATAAAAAAAAAAAGGTTTAATTTAGAGCTTTAGCTACAAAAGTGCAAAATATCAAGTGTGTAAGTAAACTCCAAATCTCAACCCAAAACATGCTCCGGGTCTCAGGAAGAAGAGCTGATAGTCAAGGTCAATTAAACACAATCAATCAATGAACCTGCCCTGGGACGACAGGTGGAAATGAGCACTGATGCTACAACCTGGTACAAACATTTCTTCTGTTAAGGTTCATGTAAGAATTATGCGCTCTCCCTGTCTCATTAAATAAATAAAATAAATAAATATTCTTATTGCTTCAAAACAAAAAAAGTGCAATGGCCTCATGATTTTCCTGGTGTCATGGAAACAGCTGGTGTCAGGTCCAGGACACAGAGCCACATCACTTCTGCATTTCCATGGAAGTTTATTACATTTGGATTTGTACATTTGGACTGAAATAAACCTGAAAATAGAAATAGCAAGTGATGCACAATTACGCAGACCAAGATGCGTAATTTGCCATTTATTAGAGAAATATCTGCACTTAGAGCGACTTTTTCAATTGTTCTGAACGCAGACGCTCAAAGCATCGATCATTTTGACTCACTACACTCTTTGGCAAAGTTTGGACCAATCAAAATGAATGGAGCGCATGAGTTTGGAGGAAAACAAAGTTCCTATTGGACACTTGTTTTTTCTACATCATCACACAGCGTGTGACGTGGGATAATGCTGGAAATATGCACGGAAAGCTGCAAGTCTCAGCTTTTCAAGGGGACAAAAAAGTAAGTAAGTGGCATTAGGATTTGTTCGCTCAACAGTAGGTGGGTACTTTTTTATTTGACCAATCGCTGTTGTTTGGTCTGTAATGCGCCAAATCCCGTAGGAAGAATAACATCTTTCCCCTTGATAAAATTCACCAAACATTCTCTTTGTTCGGACTTTAAATCCTCAGGGATGTGGGGAATCATCGCCAACACAGAATATCTGTCTTCCTCTACATCCATCTCAATGTTTTGTTTACTGTTGTGCTGTTCCATAAAATGGACACAGACATACTCGACAAGTTTGATGTCATGACTTCACAGCTCACAGCTGATTGGTCAGTGCGCAGTCTACAACTTCTGGGGTTTTTACAAACCGTCTAGTGTATTCTGATTCCTGATCTAGTCTCTGGAGAGAAATGAAACAGAGTGGAGGCTCTAGGTGGCACCAGTCTGGGTAGGAAAGTTATGCACGATTATACAAAACATATTTTCAGGTCTTGTGTATGATACTGTCAGCCTGGAAGGGTTAATGTCACACTGTGGAACATTCCAGGCAGAGCAAAGACATATCTATAAACAAGCAGGTGACGGACCCTCCACCAGAAAAGTTACACAATGCAACTTTAATTTAAGCTCCTCTCTCCAGGAACAGTGTGTGTGTGGGAGAAAGAGACATGAGTGCACAGGCTCGTCTCTGTCTCCTCACGCTCTGCTCTTTAAATAGGACGCTGATAGTGGCTGAATGTATGGCTGCGAAGGTCAAGGCGTCTATTAATAACAATGGACTGTCCCCTCGGAGGATCCACTCTGGACACAGGGATCCCACTCTGTTGTATTTCAGTGTTACAAATACAGAGACAAGGAACAGCCATTTTATGACTCCGACGATAAAGAACAGAGAATAAGAATAAAATAACTAAAAAATAGACTTACATTTGGATTTTTGATTGTGGTTTTAAAAGGAATAAACTAAAGTGGGCTTCATTTTATTTGCTAGAACTCTTTTCAATACAAAAAGAACCCCTCCTCCTGGTTTAGTCTTGGTTTAGTCCTGGTTCAGTCCCAGTTTAGTCCCGGTTCAGTACCGGTTTAATCCTTGGTTTAGTCCTGGTTGAGTCCCAGTTTAGTCCTGGTTTAGTCCCAATTCAGTTCCCGTTTAGTAAGTAAGTAAGTCTTTATTTATATAGTGATTTTCACAGACATTTTTTTGTCACAAAGACACTTTACAGAACATTTATAGATTCATTATTCTTTTACTCCACACCTGGTGATGGTAAACGACTATTGTAGCCACAGCTGCCCTGGGGCAGACTGACAGAAGCGCAGCTGCCATGCCAATTGGCGCCATTGGTCCCTCCGACCACCACCATCACTCACACACACACCACTTTCATACTAGGCAATGTGGGTGAAGTGTCTTGCCTAAGGACACAATGACTGTTATTCCCACTGGCTCCTCACTGTGGCTCCTGATTGTCCCAGGGGTCCCCCATCCAAGTACAAACCAGACCCAGTCTTGTTTAGCTTCTGAAATCTGAAGGGATCAGGCTTTGTCAAGCTGGTTTAGTCTCACTTTAGTCCTGGTTTAGTCCTGGTTTAGTCCTGGTTTAGTCCTGGGTCCTGGTTTAGTCCTGGTTTAGTCCTGGTTTAGTCCTGGTTTAATCCTGGTTTAATCCTGACTTAGTCGTTTCATGAAAAAAATCAATGATAAAACTTCAGTAACAAGTCTCTCCTTCTTTCTCCTTCTCTTTCTCCTTCTTTCTCTCTCTGCTTCATTCACATTTCCTTTTCCTTCCACCTCTCCCTTGTGTCTCTCTCATCTTTTTTCCTCTTTCTCTCCCCCTCTTCTCTCTTTCATTCACACCTCTCCTCCTCGTCTCACTCGCTCCACTCACAGTACCCCCCAACTCACTCTCTTCATTCACAACGTCCTTCTCTCTCACTCCTCTTCCTCTGTCATTCACACCTTTCCTCTTTGTCTCATCCTGCCTACGCAGTCTCTCTCCCTCTCCTCCCGCTCTCTTCTCTCCCTTTCATTTACACTCCTCCACCTTTTCTCATCCCTTTCTCTTCTCTCCTCTCTCTCCCTCCCTCTCTCTACTTCTTTTATTCACACACCTCCACCTCTCATCTCCTGCTGCTCTCTCCCCTCTCCTCTCTCTCTCTTCCCCCTCTTTCATTCACACTCCTCCTCTCTGTCGTTCCTCTCTTCCTCTTTCCTCCTCTCTTTCATTCATACTCCTCCTCCTCTCTTTCATTCCTCTCTTACTCCCCTCTCTCTCCTCTTTTTTTCATTCAAACTTCTCTTCTCTCTCCTTCTCTCTCTCTCTATTTCATATTCCTCTCTCTCTTCTCTTTCATTCACACTCCTTCTCCTCCTCTCTTTTGCTCCTCTCTCTTCCTCTTCCCCCTCTCCTCTCTTTCATTCCCACTCCTCCCTCTCATTCTCTTCTTCCTCTCCTCTCTTTTTCAGTCAAACTTCTCTCTCTTCCTCTCTCCCCTCCCTTTTCTCTCTCTCTCTCTCTCTCTCTCTCTTCTCTTTCATTCTCACCCTCTCTCTCCCCTCCCTTCTCTCTCTACCTCTCCCCCTCCCCTCTTTCATTCACACTCCTCTCTGAAGCTCCTCTCTTCCTCTTCCCTTCTCTCTTTCACTCACACACCTTCTCGCTCTTCCTCTCTCCCCCTTTCTCCCCCTTTCTCTTTTGTTCACTCTTTCTCCTCCTCTCACCCTCCGCTCTCTCTCTTCTCTCTCTTTCATTCAAACTTCTCCTCTCTCTTCCTCTCTCCTCTCTCTTCTCTCTCACTCTCTCCTCTTTTTCATTCACACTCCTCCTCTCTCTACCCCTCTTCTCACCCTCTCTCTTCCTCTCTCCTCTCTTTCATTCACACTCTTCTCCTCTCTCCTCTCTCGTTCCTCTCGTTTCTCAGCGGCCTCCTCCATTATCCCAGCGGCACCTGAAAATCCGACGCGTGTTTCCGTGGCAACAGTTACTTCCTGTCTACATGTATAATTACCAACGCCGCGATGAGGAGAAAGAGACAAACCCAGAATTAGACCTCTGCAAATCTCATTCAAATGTGCTTTCAAAATGTGCCCTGGAACTGAGGGGGGAGCGCTGGTTTTGTGTCACTGAGCAAGACACTTCACCCTCTTCCTTTATCGTTGTATCGGTATCAAGTATCGAGTCTGTTCCTCGGTGTCTAAATCGAGAGTGAGATGTTAGTATTGTATTGTGACAGGTTGGTACGGGTTGTTTTCAGTTTGGCAGCTCAGTTATTGTGTCCTTGGGCAAGACACTTCACCCAAAGCAAAGGACGAATCTTAAAAATGTAAAAAACAGGAAAAACAGTCTCTCGCATCACGTCTTAAAATCTGAAAACTACCGATACTGCGGAACATACCTAGCAACCCTAACCCTGTAGTGTAAAAAGCAAACCAGAAAAGTTCCGCAGTGCACCTTTAACAATATATAACACATTAAAATTAGTTATGACAGGCCGAAGTTACACCGAAATGCCTGGAAAAAATGGTACTGTTTATCATTTGGAAATGACCGTATTTTTCGGACTATAAGGTGCACTTAAAATCTTTTCATTTTCTCAAAAATCTACAGTGCGTCTTATGTATTAATTCTGGTTGTGTTTACTGACCTCTGACCTGATTTTATGTGGTACACGGCACTCAAAAATCTGTCAAAATGTTTTAATACAACTTTGGTAAACTACGAAGCCTCACCGCTTGATGGATTGTCATGTCCTTTAGTCTGACAGAAGCTGAACCGCATCAGACCACAAGGAGCGAGCAGTTTTTTTCAGTGCTTATAGTTTATGCAAATTACCCATGTGGTTTTAAGTTTAATTTCTGTAAAACATAAACAAATGTGCACAAAGCTGCATTAAACACATTATTACTCAATGTATAGGTGAGTTTCAGCTGACGTCATTGTTATTAAAAGCCCGCGTTGCATGCTGGGAAATATTTTGGTCGGAGGCAAGAAACACGGTAGCGTCAAACACAGTGCGTAACCTCGCGTATTTATCCCCGATAAATGTAAATTCCTGCTGCATTATCGAATGCACAAATAGAAGCACGGAAGAAGGAAAATGTCTTTTTCGTATTCTGAGTGAAAAGAACCGCTAACGGTGAATTAAACGACTTTCAAACATCCACAGAGCAAACGTAGAAGATCCTAACAAACCGTGGACTCCAACAAGTTCAACAACACATCGAGACTCTTGGAGGTTTTCATCTTTTCTGCTGTGAATGGCCCAGGAGTTTCCACCAAGTCATTGTGGATATCACCAAAGTGAATATTTGTCCAGGTAGTTGGCGATTCTGATCAGAAATTTGGTTTGGTCCACCTTTTGTCGGGGTTGAAAAGGGTGATTTGGCTCCGTCGATGCTTATGACCAATTTCTGGTCAAATGGTCTTGGGTCCTCTGCCGTTAGAGTGGAGAAATAACCAGGATCAATTCCCTTTACGTGCTTTCTCACTCCGTCCGTCATGTTGAATTAGTTTTTCTTGCCGCCGACCAAAATAACTCCCAGCATGCAACACGCGCTTTTGTCAACAATGAAACTCGCCTACATTTGAGTCGTCCTTGTAGGAAATAAAATAAAAAAAAAACCTTAAATGATCCATTCACATTCATAATCCACATTCACCAAAATAGGGGGCCAACACCGGGCGAGTTACACCACGATCTGCCGATGGATCATGGACGTCTGGACTAAGGCATCAGTCTCAAGTGTCGTCCGTTTGTTTCTCTTAATGCGCCTTATAATCTGGTGCGCCTTATGTATGAAAACAGACGAGAGAAGTCAACATTATTAATATTGCACCTTATAATGAAAAAAATACACTGAATACTGAAAAATACGGTATAAAGGGACAGATTTTTAACCTCAAATTAAAGAGCCATTCCTGAAGCTTTACTCAGCCCCAAAGCAAAATCTGAAAAATCCTCCATAGTGGGCAGAGGGCGGGCACTGAAGATGATTGACAGCCGATCGACAGCCACAACAATTCAATACAGCGCCACTCCGGACTTTGAAACAGAGCGGACATTTGCGCTCGGATTCCCTTTTCTACAGATAGTGCAGGACATCGCGGTGCCCAGCGGTGCCAGGTCGGGGCAGGGCTGAGGGGGGCTCCTCACGTCCCGCCCGTACACACCAGTGACTGCGTTCATCACGTAATAACCTGCATCTGACTCAATGATATCCATAAGTCCAACCTGAAAATTCAAATGTCCTGGGTGTAGTTGACCCTAATGAGGCAGTTACAGACACAACTTTGACCCAAAAGTCTGATTTTTAATGAATATGCACTAAAATGCCAGGGAATAAGGCCAGGGATAGAGATACACTTCTATTTTAGATCCATTTACACTGCGATTCAGTAGGAAAAAAAAGTGATATTAGTGTTTAGTGGCCCTCTAAAGAACAAATGAATGAATGCCTCCCACGCCAGTTCTTTTTTTATCACCCAAAACTATCACATTTAGTCATAAAAACTCCTCTCCGAAGTCCAGTTGTGTGTATTGGATTGGCAGTCTGATTCTTTCATTCAGTCCCAGGGCAGCTGTGGCGAACACATTCCTACAGACAGGTCTAAGGTCCGGAACTGTGCTAAGTATCACAACTCTGAGCTCTTTACATTAAGGAACCACTCACCCATTCACACACACACACACACAAATTCATACAGCAGTGTACGCATGCAGACACTGGGGTGAGGTGTGTTCAGTGTCTTGCCCAAGGACACAACGGCAGCATTCACCTGTGGGAGCTGGAATCAAACCTGTGAGTCAGTGTACCGATGAAGCTTATAAATGTGCTAATTATCACAAGCTCTTTACATCAAGGAACCACTCACCCCTTCAAACTATATTATAAATATTCACACATATTCACACACACACATTCGAGAGACAAGTTAAGTGTCTTGCCTAAGGACACAACAACATTCATCCGTGGGAGCTAGAATCACCCCTGTAAGTCAGTGTACCAATGACATATATGTCGAGAACGGGAATCGAACCACTAACCTACCTACTGAGCCACTGTCGCTCTATATCGCCTTTGATAAAGTCACGACTAAGAAAAAGCCTAACGATAAAAAATGTAATGTTTAAGGCTGGATTATAGTTCTGCAACGATTCATCGCACTCTGCCACCGTCGCCTTGTCGCCGTCGTTTCTGATTTATGGATCTGCGTCAAAGTCTATGCACCGCAAAGTAATTCACCGCTACAACGCAAAGTGGTGAGGATTTAAAACTGGTGCTCGTGTTTACAAAATGAAGTGGGAAAGCAGAGTACAGGAAATGTAGGTAAAGCCGATCTAGAGACGACCAGTCACAGCCCTTATTGTCTGAGTCTCTTCCACCGGCTGTCTGCATCAGTTCAACGCGTAGTTAGTAGGGATGTAATGATAATAATCCAAGTCTCACGATATGATATTGTCATGGTATGAACCTCAAGGTACGATATTTACTCTGATATTGTGGGAAAACTCACGATATGATGGGGAGGCTCACGATTAGGGATGTAACAATACCCAAATCTTTCGGTACGATATTTATTACAATATTTTGTGGAGGTTAACAAAACTGTTAATATGCTACTTTTTCTTCTTAAAATGACTTGACAAGACTTAATCCAAACAACTAAGACTCAGAAGTGTTAGAACTGTTATTTCTTCTTGTAGACTACACTGAAATGGAGCAAAGGATCATGGTCTATGTAGTTCCTTCTGTCTTTTTTTTGCCATTGCTGCACCATAACTCTTCATTTAAGCAAAGACACTTGTGATTCGAAAGATTTTGATGGTCCACGATATTATTGTAAGAACTTTGATGATACGATATCACGATATTTTGGTTATTGTTACATCCTTAGTATTTAGAAAATTTCTGAGGTGCACATTGGTCACGACGCAGACAATTTGACGCACGACCATAAATTGGGCTTTAGGATCAATACTTCTTGTTGCTGTATCTACTTATACAAATTATACCATTACAGTACAATTTTACTACCTAAAATCTGGGTATACATATTTTTGACCACAACAAAAGTCAATGTTGTTATCAGAAAGTAGGGATTTAACAATAACCGAAATATTATGATGTCAAGTTGTCAAAAATCTTAGAATAAGGCTGCATTCTCTTGTGCTTGGGACTCGGGGAAAACTGACCTCCACCTTGAGAAAGTGCAATGGAGCGGCCAATCAAATCGGGGTTCCGAAGAACACAAACTCAAGTTAGTTCAGTGCAGACGAGTCAGAGAATTCTCTTTTGGTCATTTTGATATGTTAAGTTATGCTTGTATAGAGAAAGTGTCTTCTAAAAACGTCTGTAGTGGCATTTAAACTTTTTTTCACATCATTTGACAGTTGAAACAAGTTTTTTTCTGAACATGTAAAAGTCAAACTGCCATAAATGAGTCGCCGAGAGTTAACCTTAGCTAACGGACTCAATTTATAAGCGGGAGCTCGCGATACTTGACATTAACTTCCTCAGAGTTCAAGTCAGAGGGTTGAGTTTTGAGAGATTCGGATGTCGCTCTAGTGAGTGTATGTAGCGTGTCCCAAATGTTGTTCTACAGACTGTAAATGGGATTCATAAGCAAACAAAATAAACATTCAACTTTCTCGAGCATCCATCATTTTCCCAACTATTGCAACGGAACGAATTTACAACGGACTTTGGGAAAACGGACTCGGATTTATCCACTACCGACGGTTAATAAAATGCATCAAAATATCGGAGGCCATCACAATATATCGAGTCTCAAGTCTCTTTGCTTAAATGAAGAGTTATGTTAATGTTCATGTCTTTCTTATTCTGTAAAACACTTTGAATTACTTTGTGTAAAAATTGCGTTATACAAATAAACTTGCCTTGCCTCACCATGATGCAGCAATAACTACATAGACCATGAGCCTTTGTTGTTGTCAGTGCACAGTACATGAAGAAATAACTATTATTGTTCTTAACTCTTCATATTATAACAGTACCAAAGTCTTTTCCAAGGCTTTTAAAAGGGAAAAGTAGCTTATTCACAGTTTTGTTCACTTCCACAAAATTCCACAGTTTGATATTTATTGCGATATCCTGAAAATTTCGTATCGAGGGATTTCAATATTGTTACATCCTTTTCAGATAGCCTATATGTTATTGTAGTGAATGACAAAACGACAAAGATAAAACATTGTATAATTATTACCAATAGGCCTAAAGTGAACACAGTAGGCCAGTAGATCTTAAGGCTAATTAAAGGCCAAATAAAAACCTCTGTCTGTGTTAACAGCTGGATTCAATTCCTGTTCGAATGTAATCTTTTATCTACAACTGCAATTAATAGAACATTTGAGTAATAATATCATCGGGAAATTAGGTCTGTGTGTAGTTATTATAATTGGTACGGAGGTTATACGCTAAAAGAGGCTACAGAACAGAACAGAAAGAACATTTACAAGGGAGAGGCTCAATTAAAGATTCTATATTACACAAAATAGTTTCTTGTCAACTTTAAAAAGTCATTAAACCTTCTCACAAAGCTTTACGCCGCTCCTAAACAAAATCTGAAAAATTCTCCAGAGTGGGTGGTGCCCGGCGGGTTGGGGGGAGCGGGTGTGGAGCAGTGCCCGGCGGGTTGGGGGAGCGGGTGTGGAGCAGTGCCCGGCGGGTTGGGGGGAGCGGGTGTGGAGCAGTGCCCGGCGGGTTGGGGGGAGCGGGTGTGGAGCAGTGCCCGGCGGGTTGGGGGGAGCGGGCTCTGGAGTGATGATTGACAGCTGACTGACAGACACAACAATCCAACACAGCACCAAAAAGAGCAGACGGTTGTGCTCGGGTCACGGCGATTCCCTTTTCCCCAGACACAACGGGACATGGCGGTGCCCGGCGGTGCCAGGTAGGGGGCGGGGCTAAGAGGGGCTCCTCACATCCCACCCGTAGACGCCAGTGGCTGCGCTCGTCACGTAATAACCTGCATCTGATTGGCGCCGTTAGTCCAACCCGAAAATTCAAATGTTCTGGCCGTACTTGATCCTAAAGAGGCTGATACAGACACGACTTTGGCACAAAAGTCACATTTTTAACAAATACGCACTAAAATGACAAAATAAGACTAGGGATAGAGATAGACTTCGATTTAGACCCATTTACACAGAGAATCAGTTTAAAAAAAAGTGATTTTGGTGTTTAGTGACCATTTAAGCCATTTTATAATGATGTAACCTTTTCAAAAACACACCTGGAGTTGTGTTTTGCTTCATTCACATGTTTGAATAACTCTGCATTATTAGCCTGTCTACATCTCCAAAGCTCAAAACGCTGTATTCCACATTGTGATGTCATGAAGTGTCAGTTTGTACGTTAGCAGCTTTACTTTCCCTTTCGTTCCGTAGAGATTGGCAATTTCAGGGTTAAAAATGATCCAAATGATTCTAGTGAAGGTGTTACGAGTTTAAAAACACGGTGGAGCACTTCCTGTATTACCACATGACATCACAAGGTGGAGCAGCGTGTTTTCGGTTTGAGAGAAGCGTGCAGGGTGCGTGTGTTAAACATGTGTGAATGAAACAAAACACAACTCCGGGTCTGTTCGTGATGGGGAAACAATATTGTGACACAGATCAGAAAATAGCGTAATCCGGGTCCTTTAAATAAAAATATTGCATTAGGATTGAACGGGGGTGAATGTTGCTTTGTCCTTCTATTTTATAATCGAATGTTATCAGATATCTAGGCCTCTGTATAAATCTATAGAGTGTTTACGCCTCTCCATGCGCGCGTCCTCTCCTCCGCTGACACCACCGCACGGGGGGGAGAGACACGGGGGAAGCCGGAGCACAGGAGCCGAGGAGCGGGCAAAACCCCCTGAAATCCCCCCTCTACCACCGCGTCATGGAACATTTGCGGAACCTTGGGCCCTCCCCTCGCCTTCCCTTCGTCCCCCCCATTAAAAGACGTCCACCAGCGCCAGAACAGCCACACACAGCACCGACACAGCGGGCGCACGGACACTCGGGCTCCCGCGACCGAACAGCGACACACGGCGTAGCTCCCAAACATGTACCGTTCGTAATCATGGAGGTGGAGGAATGACGGAGAGAGCAGGAGGGGGGGTGAGTGCAGGGCTTACCCGGGGACGAGAGCCGCAGCGCCGGCGTGGAGAGGTGGCAGTGCGCGCAGGGCTGGAGGAGGCTGGCTGGCTGTTGTTTGGTCGCGGGCGGAGAAGGAGTTCCGAGGGGGGACAGAGGATCGGGTTTGCGCCGTCAGCGAGCTTCAAATGTCCCACACACACACACACGCCTCCCTCCCGCTGCTGTGGAGAGGCGGTAGAGGGCGCTACAGAGGAGGAAAGTGTCATAGGAAAAGACTGTAGTGTCCATAACAGAGGGGTCACATGGAAGATTACATTGGATCAGGCTTCTGTAGGATATTTACCAAGAGTCCAGGATCATTAGTGACTTCATTACCCACTGCTTAATTGGTTTTGATTTAAAAGGCTATTTTCTGATCTTTTTTAATGTAATTTCCTCTTCACAAACAGAACTGGAGTTGTGTTTTAAGACACATTTAAGATGAGGTCTGAACTGAAACTGAAAACACTCTGTTCCACCTTGTGATGTCAAAACAAAACACAAGTCCTGGTCTCATCTTAAATGTGCAGGTTTGTGTGTTAAACATGTGAATGAAACAGAACACAAGTTCAGGTTTGTTTGTGATGAGGAAACGACGTTAGAACAGATCAGAAAATAGCCTAATATGAGCCTTTTGAGGAGGTAACAACATTATAACATGGCTTAAAGCTCACAGGAATCAAGTTTACATAATCTGTGACCTGTGAATAGGCTATCCACTCGCAGATATAACATGAAAAATATTTACAGGTACACTGTGTAACCTTTCCTCTGAGGGCATCACCGCCTACCCGTCTCCACCTTCACATTCCAGGTTATGCCGCCCTACAAAGACAAAAGATCTTAACTCTCCAGAGTGTGAAACTGAGAAAAATCACTTCAAAATTTCTGTTTTGTCCACACAAAAGTATAATAGGTCGGGCTCCCAAAACTTGACAAGCAGTTGCTATAATGAAGAAATATTTGAGCTCAAAATTGATCTTTGACCTTATTTGTCACTTCCTGTTCTCTGCCTTTGTATCATGAGACAAAAATAAGTTTTAGTGCAAAGACAAAAGGCAGAAGCTGACGTGATCATTATTTGTTTCATTCATTATAAGAACATCTCTCCAAGCTCCAGTCATCATGGTGAAATGATCTAGAAGAGTTTTGGATTTCCTGTTTAGTGCTGATCAGGATCGCAACACTTACACAGTGAAACACTTTGACACAGTGACTTTGCAGTAAAGTGTGTACAGTATGAACAAATACACCAAATACTTTCACATTTAAAGATCATTGAAGTATAACTGAATACAAAAGTTTATTTATGGAATGTGTTCAGACCCTGTGCCAAGGCCGCAAAAAACAGAAAAAGGCGAGAGGTTGGACTTTAAAATAAAATACATTTATGAACTAAATCACAAACAAAATATGCACCGTTTCTGCCTTTTGTCTTTGCACCACTCCTTATTTTTTGGCTCATGATACAAAGGCAGATACAGGAACTGACGAATAAGGGTCAAAGCTCAATTTTATGCTCAGTATTTTTCAGGATATTTATTCTTATGATAAAGGAGATCTCAAATACAAATAAAATGACATGAACTCATTTTTGACCAAACATGATGTTATGACGTTGTGCCTTTGTGGGGTAGTCTGGCACTGGCATTAAAATGTGCATTTATACTTTTACAGGTGTTTTTACAGCTAAAAAGACCTTTAAAAACCTGCATCCTTTCTGTAAAAGGGACAGCCTCTCCACAGATCTGACTCTGTGTCTTAAATCCATGGAGTATTATGGAGTGTAATGCTGTTGAACATTCCTGTCAAAGAAATAACATCTCCATGGAGACAAGCACGTTGCCAGTAAAGTTCCACAGTGCACCATTAACAGCTAAATCAAGGTAAAATTCCAGCTCAGAATGTATTGATTTTGTGACAGATATTTGGAGTATTTGAACCAGTGTAGTTTATGAGAGGCTGAACTGTCTAAGAGCTTCATAATCCCATCAGATTAGGCAAAATCTTTTAATTAGATCTTCATTATCACTTTAAATCTAGTCTGGGATTAGAGGATGCTGTGAAACAGGCTAAAGGATTTCAGGATTACACATATTAACAAGTTCCATAAGAAAACATTCTAGTACTTTCACCTATGTAAAATCTATGTAAAATCTGTAGCTATAGTGGTACTTATTGTAGTTTATATATATTTATTTATTTTTTATATATAATAAGAAATGTATACAAAATTATATGTAAAATCACAACTTTTTTATTTAAAAATTGAGACAGAACAACTTAACCTGAGAAAGTTCATAATAGTGCAAAATACAGAACCACTTCACCAGTTTTGTAAATCTAACTCAAAACAGACCGTTGTTGTATTGAAAGTACAAAAAATTAAGATTAAAAATGCCACTTTTTAATGTTAAATTTGCATTGATTCAACACAAGACATTTCTGGAATATGTCATCTTCTCATTTCAGTGCAGTCCACACGATTGAAAACAGCATCTTCTAGAATCATTTCATATTTTTCCCCTTCATATCCAAATATTTAACCCGTAAACTTCAAAATTTACATTATTTTAAAAGAGATTTAAGATTGTGCTTTGTTTTACAGGTTTAAGCGGCTCCTGTGATCTTGAGCGTCCAGGCCCACAGGCAGGGCATCTGGTTTAAAGACAGAGTAGGCATGTGCACCTTTATTCCACTGGGTTTCACTGACTCCCATTTCAGAGCTCCGTACCCCAACAGCTCCACCTGCACCAGAGAAAACATGGAAAGAATGAATGAGACTTTATTTTATTTATTATATTATTTATTTATTACTTTATTTTGTTTATTATATATTACTTATTGACTTATTGTACTGAAAATGACTCTGTTATTTACTATGGATGTAATAATAACTGAAATATCGTGATATCGTATCATCAAAGTTCTCACAATAATATCGTGGACCAACACAATATATTGAGTTACAAGTCTTTTTGTTTAATTGAAGAGTTATTGAAGAGTTGTTACGGTGCAACAGTAGCTAAAAAAAAAAAAAAGACAGATGGAACTACATAGACCATGATCCTTTGCTCCATTTCAGTGCAGACTACAAGAAGAAATAACAGCTCTAAACTTCTTTAAGTCTTAGTTCTTTGGATTAGAGGAGGAAAAAGTAGCATGTTAACAGTTTGTAGCCTCCATAAAACATCACAATAAATATCATACTGTGAGATGTGTATTGTAAAAATATACTGTATTTTCTGCACTATAGGGCGCACTTAAAATCCTTTCATTTAATCGTAAAACGACTGTGCGCCTTATAATCCAGAGCGTCTTATATATGAATTTATTGTTGTGTCTTAGTACGACTTTAGTAAAGTACAAAGCCGCTCCACTTGCAGCATTACGGCTCCCATCGTCAGGAGCATCAGGAGTAATACAGACTGTGATTCCTTTTAAAATCAAACTGCACCTGAAAAGAGACACACTCACAACACCCACTTTAAACTCAAGACTGTTCTAAAGTGAAAGTGCGAGCTGCGTGGGAGCAGTGGATGAGAGAAGAAACACACATTCACCAAGACAGAGAGACAGCGCCGAGTCATTTACACCACGATCTGCCAACGGATCGTGGACGCCCGGGCTAAAGATCAGGATCAACTGTGGTCCGAGCTTTCACCAAGACCAGAATCATCACTGAACTGAACTCCAGGGAACAGTAACCACACTGACTCGGAGAATGACGAGAGGGATGTGGGTGTGCTGGACGCCAGAATCACCCAACTGTTTGAACTATTATGACTTATTGTGAATACATGAATAATTTAGCGTCTCAGACAGTATTTTTTTTACGTGTTACAATTGAACAAAGTTGAGAGTTATTGTGAACATGTTAAATAAAGTTTGACTGACTTATCTAACTGTTGTGTTTCTTTTAATGCGCCTTATAGTCCAGTGTGGTTTATATGTGAAAAAAGTTTGAAAATAGACCATTCAATGACAGTGCACCTTATAAACCAGAGCGACCTATAGTGCGTATAGTAACAAGAGATTTAGATATTGTTACATCCCTAATCATGAGCCTCACCACCATATCGTGAGCTTTCACACGATATCGCAATAAATATCGTACTGTGAGGTTCATACCGTGATGATATTGTATCGTGAGACTTGGATATTGTTACACCTCTTATATTTACACAGAATCATTCCTGTGATAGGTTTCATGAGTAGGCTTATGGAATCAGTTATAACCACTATTTATAGATTTAAAGATATGGCAATGGTGTCAACATATATTCAGATTTTATTCTTGATACTTTGCAGCTGGTGTGAAGCTAACTGGAAGCACTACTCTGCTTGAAGCTCTGTAGCTCAGCTTCAACTTTAATGAGATTTATTTGAACACAACCTGACCAGAAAGAACTTGTGTGGAACTACAGCAGATGAGAGGATCTGTGCGCTTAAATAAGTGTCTCACACAGAAAATGACAGTCACAAGCTCTCACCTTTTAGTTGAAAATCAAACACCTAAAAAGGACGAGAACACTCTTATTCTTGAGTTCTTAAAACTTTTTTGTCGCCTTTGCTAATGTGTCTATTGTGTCACCGTGGGAACTGCTGAACTTTCCGCCGTAGAGATGCATACAGAACACCCCCAGCGTGATGTCACTGCAAACTATGAACATCTTTGAATGAGGGAAAGGTCCTCACAAAATAATTTGAATCAGGAAGTAATCATTTGGCTCAAACATCCTGTTATATGCAACATTTTGAGGACTTTTTCCCCATTCACAAGATGTAGTATTATATTTTAAGTTGTTAATCACTATGGCAACACTATGGCAGCACTATGGCAAAGGTTTTCATCATTCTGAAACTCTGAAATGAATAAGATGCATTTGCGTGAATGTTCCAAAATGTGATGATGTCATAATTTGGGGCAGGGGCCTGTATAATTCTGTGTGAGGTTCACTGTTTCTGAAATGTTCTCATTATTTGTTTGGTTTAGCTCCATAAACTTGTCATAATATGAATCTTATGGTTTAAAATTCCTTTCAACTGACAACAATCACATCATTGGGGTTAAATAATGGCACCACTTTCTGAAGCTCTTGTACAGACTGTATATATAAATGGACATAGTTAAAGCAATGTGTTCCCATGTGGCTCTTCTGGCTCCTTCTGACTCTGGCTCCCACTGACTTACATTATAATATTGTGGCCCCTGTCTGTACCTGCTGCTATGAGCCTCGTCATTTTGGTCTTAAATGTTCATATTAACCCACTCTACATGATCCTGGTGTTTTTAATTTCACTTATTTTGTCCGCTAAAAAAGTCCTATTCCTAATATAGAGTCTGGCTCCAAATTCACCTCTGTAACTGTGAGCGTTGCGAGCTTCATTTGAGCTGAGCACTATGGGAGCCGTCACACTCGCTTAGTTCACTTCTTTATACAGTCTATGGATTATAATAAAAAATGTATTAATTTTTTTATTTATTTGAAAAGGGACAATGCACATTAATCAACGTCAAAACAATGTAAATGTGCCCGAGTTCGCTGATAAGAGCTAATTTGCAATCGGTAGTCCTTTTGCCAGATGTGAAAAAGGCATCCTAAAAGAAAATACACTTAAAAGTTACACATCAAAAATTACACAAATGTACAATAAGATTGCAAAAATACAATAAAAGTTTTAGTGTTCACACATTTGCATTTCTAAAAGTCACTTTTTAGCATTCTTTTTAAAAGCAGAGAATGAGGGAGATGTTCTGATGGCTTCAGGCACAGAGTTCCACTGATGGGACGCTCTGACGAAAGAGAAAACAGACTATTTTCCTATGAGGAATAATGTAATAATAAAAAATAATTCCACTTCTGTTTTTTTGTTTTTTTATGTTGACAGAGAAGGTAATGTAAGGTATAGTTTATTGATCCTTCATGTGGGAAATTCATTCTCTGCATGTTAAACATTAATATATATGAACCATAAACCAGGTCAACAAATCTGCAATCTCACAGTCTCCACCTGAGGATTCTGACCTGTCCCCAGCTCAGGTCAAACTACAGAAATTCTACAATGTGAAATGTCATGTGAACTCAGCCTATTCATCTCTTTCAAGGAAATGATTTCTTCCTGATTTGAAGGATTTTGTGAGGACCCTTCTCCATTGAAAACTTAGCTCATTTCAAATCTAAATATTATATTACTGTAACAAAGTAAAGTAAAGTACATCTGCGTGTCACATTTTTCAAATCAGGCAAGAATCCTGACGCCTGAAACCCATGAGCTGAGGTAACCTGATCACACCACAACAAAACCATTCTGTGAGGGATTTATAGAGACCAGTAGAGAAAAAGGTGCCTTGCTCATAGACACAGCGGCATACACAGAGCGGGTTAGATTCCCTTTCTCTCTCTCACCTGGGTCTGTCCCTCGGTGGGCACAGGTTCACCCAGGACCACGGCTCCAGAGTCAGGCCACTGCAGCAGAAAAGCAAACACGGCCTTCTCCTGTGGCTTACACGTGTACCTGTCCAAATACACACACACACACACACACACAGACACACAGACACACACACAGACACACACACACACACACTTCATTATTTCCATGGTAACAGAAGAGTTACAAAGTGAAATATTTGCAAATTGAATTAATATAGTAGAACTGGAAAGTCTGGTTTAAATCCTGGTTCTGTCCTGCTTCAGTCCACGTTAGTCCTGGTTCAGTCCTGGTTTAGTTCAGGTCTAGTCCTGGTCTACTCCTGGTCCAGTCCTGGTTCAGTCCTGCTTCAGTCCAGTTTCAGTCCTATTCAAATTCTGGTCCAGTCCCAATCCAGTCCCAATCCAGTCCTGGTCTAGTCCGAGTTCAATCCTGGTCTAGTCCTAATCCAGTCGTGGTCCAGTCCTGGTTTAGTCTTGGTTTAGTCTTGGTTTAGTCCTGGTAAAGTTCTGGTCTAGTCCTAGTTCAGTCCTGATCAAGTCCTAGTCTAGTTCTAGTTCAGCCCTGGTCCAGTCTTGGTCCAGTCCTGGTCGAGTCCTGATTTAGTCTTGGTTTAGTCCTGGTTCAGTCCTGGTTTAGTCTTGGTCCAGTCCCGGTTTAGTCCTAGTCCAGTCCTGTTCTGTTGCTGCTCTAGTCCTGGTTCAGTCCCACTCTAGTCCTGCTCTTGTCCTGGTCCAGTCCCGCTCTAGTCCTGGTCCAGTACCGCTCCAGTCGTGCTCTGGTCCTGGTCCAGTCCTGGTCCAGTCCCGGTTTAGTCCTGGTTTAGTCCTGGTTTAGTCCTGGTTTAGTCTTGGTTTAGTCTTGGTTTAGTCCTGGTCCAGTCCTGGTTTAGTCTTGGTTTAGTCCTGGTCCAGTCCTGGTTTAGTCTTGGTTTAGTCTTGTTATAGTCCTGGTCCAGTCCTGATCCAGTCCTGATGGTCCAGTCCTGCTGTAGTCCCGGTCCAGTACCATATGTTTGCAGTGGTGGAGTCGTTTTGTGCTCTCCAGGCTGAGCTGTTGTAGATTCCTTCTCCGTTGACCTTCAGCCACTGTCCCATCTGCCTCAGACGCTCCTCAAAGACGGGCGAGATCCTTCCATCGTGAGTGGGCCCGATGTTCATGAGCAGGTTTCCTCCGCACGAGACCGTTTCTACAAGAGACTGAGAGCAGGAGGAGGAGAAGAAATATGGAAAAGTTACAAATAGGAGATATATGAGAGAAGATTGTCCCAGGTCTGTCGGGATAACAATTGTTGATGTACAATATATCACTACAGAGAAATATAGTGATAATATTAAAACTACTTTATGCAACTGACACAATAACAATAAAGCAAGACAAGATAATCCAAGTAAACCATTTTGAACAGTCTCATTAAAAGGGCTGAGCTGTAACAAATAAATAACAGAATGAACCAAGAATCAGCCATAGAAGTGATTTATTCTCCCCTCTACAGCTCAAATCTTATCTCATATTAATTAAAAACAGCAAAAATCTATCCATTATTGCAAAGAAATTGTACAAATGATAAATACTGAGCTCCAATGTATACTTTGTATATACTGATCTATTCTTCACTTCTTCACTATATCTGAAGTCGATATAGTGATTATGGTGACAGTCCTAACCATCTTTAGTATGTTTAGTTTAGGTGTTTTTTTTAGTTGTTTTGTTTGATATTTATGAGAGAATATTTTAATTAGGAATGTTAGATAAATGGCTGAGCAGAAATAAACCATCCTCAATTTTTCAAAATTATCAAAAGAGTTTAAAAAGTCATGAAAAGGGAAAACTTATTGGAGCAAATGTTTTGCAGCATTGATAGCACAGACAGGATCTTCTTTCACACTGTTTTCTGACCTATTTCCACTCTGTTCCACCTTGTGATGTCATGTGGTAATATAGAAAGTGCTCCAGCGTATGTTTAAAATTCATACACTTTCACTATTAATTAATTAATTAATTAATTATTCATTGCATTTATGGCGCTATGCCTTTCAAGATACCCAAAGCACTTTACAATTCATTGTTCATTCACTCCACACATGGTGGTGATGAGCTAGTACTGTAGCCACAGCTGCCCGGGGCAGACTGACCAATCTGCTCCGACCACCACCATCACTCACACACACACCACTTTCATACCAGGCAATGTGGGTGAAGTGTCTTGCCTATGGATACAATGACCATTTTTTGCCACTGGTGCCTCCTGTGGCTCCTGATTTCCCAGTGTCTCCATCCAAGTCCTGACCAGGTCCTGCTGAGCTTCTGAGATCTGATGGGATCAGGCTTTGACAAGCCGCTATGGCCACTAGAATCATTTGGATTATTTCAGACCTGGAATTGCCAATCTCCACTAAACTTTACTAAGTTTTATGAATGAAACAAAATACAACTTTTGATCTGTTTTTGATGAGGTAACAACATTCTAACATAGTTTAAAGATCACAAGAGTCAAATTTGATTAATAAGGGAGTTTTAACATCAATAATATGCTCTTTCCGGTTCTGTTTAGCTTTAATTTCTGCTCATTAAGTCAAGTTCCATGTACTGGCAGAAACTGAATAATTTCACAAAAAATACTGTATGTATATTTGTGTACGTTTGTGTACTCACAGACACTAGTTCTTGAATAGTGAGGTAGTCCTTGAGTGGTGCGTTCCGCCTGTAGCCCCAGCTCTGTTTGTCGATGGTCATGCAGTTTTCCCACTTGTGTTTGAGCAGGTGCCCGGGCTGGTATCTGTCACTACACGTGTAGTAACCTCCGTGCTTGCAGATGGAACCAAACCCCCAGCGATCATTCGTCACCACTGTGTCTCGCACCGGACTGAGGAGGAGAGGAAGTAGAAGGTTTATCACATTTACTTTGGTAACTACACCGGAAGTTGAAATCACATGTTTCCAATTGTCTTCCTGGTTCGTGATGTAAGTGTGAATAGAGCCGATTGTCAGTGTCAGAGTCAGTTTAAATTTTTGGACCTTTGGTCATTCTTTCTTTGTTATTAAAGAACTTTAACAGCAGCCCTGTATTTTGGGTCGTCCCTCTGTTTCAACATGACCAACACTTGATTAGGACTGAACTTTTATTCATACAAAGCTGTTATTTGCAGGATCAGTAGCAATTGCATAACACATTTGGATCAAATTTGTATTAACATAACTGTGTTTTTTTGTGGGAAAATTGGCAGCTTAAGAAGCTTAAGAATCGATATCAGTACAGAAGCTGGATCAGTGCATCTCTAATGAGGATGCCAATCTCTCGTTACTGTAATAATAATAATTGATATTTTGATAAGGCCAAAGATACTGTACAAATACTTTTAGTCAGAAGTATAGCTTTACAGATTTTACTCCTAAAAACTGTGGCTAGTCATTTTTAGAAGACCCTGATTCCTCTATAGAAATGGGTCTTCTGCATTTGACCCAGTCTTCAGTGTCTCTGGGTTAGACCTGTCAGGAGCAGTGGGATCTATCTCCAGATCTTGGTCTAGTCTTGGTCAGGACTATGTTAGCTGGAGGATTTGACTTATGTGCATGTTTTGGGTTGATGGAGGAAATAGGAGTGCCCAGAGGAAACCCACCCAGACACACATACATATATACATTTCCCCTCGATACGATAAAGTGTACCTTAATTTACCGTATTTTTTGGACTATAAGGCACACCGGATTATAAGGTACAATATCAATAATGTTGAATTCTCTCATCTATTTTCATACATAAGGGGCACTGGATTATAAGGCGCAGTAAAGGTTGTATGGAGGATTTTTTTGGTTTCAAATTGTCAATGATTAATGATAATGAGCATTATAGAGGTGCAGTAGCCTTGTAATTATGATGACCAAAAAAAAAGAGAATAAAAATTCATCAACTCTGGACGTGGTGGGGACAGATAAACATTTGCCAATAGATAACGACACTGCCTCGTTATCTGTTAGCTGACAGGCTGTCAATCAATCTCCCTACGTTTCTAGCGTGACTGACTTGCCTGCGCGCCGCCGGTACGTGGTTTACGTACGCCTGTCACGCAGTCCACAGACGCAAGACGCACAGACGCTGTTTACTCCACCAACGCAACAGTTCTTAGCGGCTTTTTTGACTTATATCTTCCTCGCAGTTCGCACAAAGTTTGTTGCAATGGCAGACAAGAATCCAGGAGCAGTTAGCCGCAAAAGAAAGTCCGTTTTTGAGATTGCTGAAAGAAGAAGACAAGGGGAAAAGCAGCGAAGCCAAACTAAGGTGATTCTTGTAGATTCATTCCAGCGATGGCGCGAATGAAGCAGACGAAGAGTCTAAAGACTGACACACTGGTCGCCAAATTACTCCTGGACAGGTCACTTCTGCTTATTATGAAACCGTACTTTATTTCCAAGAGCTAGTCAAACGTTTTTCAGGACACGAAAGCGATATCCTATGTCTGAAAACGTAATTTTCAAGGCAAAGAAAGAGTCCGCTTGCTGCTGCGTGTTGTAGCTAGTTCATTCGCACAGAATCTTTGCGCACTCTTCTCTGCACCCTTTCCTGCTCCTCTCCCCGCTGCCCGTTCCCTCCGTTCCGCTCTTCCCCTGCTCCTCCTCACTTCTCCGGGCACGGAATCTCCGCGCACCGCTCCCCTCTCCTCTCTCCCCTCTCCTCTCCTCTCTCCCTGCTCCGCTCTTCTCCCTGCTCCTCACTTCTCGTCCGCGAACGAAATGTCTGCGCAGCCGCTCCCCCCGCTCCTCACTTCTCCGTCTTGCCTAACCAACACTGTAGTTAGTTGTTTACAAGTCATGTGCAGCTCACCGGCTGTAAACAAACCTGTTTCTGGCGTAAAGAGGAGGCGGGAGGAGGCGTTTCTACGTAGGAGCTGTAGGGGAGGGGGGGTGGTTTCACGCATGCGCAACATTTGAAAAAGGACAAACAGTCGCTGGATTTCTCGTTCCTTGGAAAATCCTCTATACAACCTTTAAGTGAAACAAAACAACCAACCAAACAAAACAAAACTTAAAGCCACATGGCTCATTTGCATAAACTATAAGCACTGAAAAAACAACTCCTCCTTGTGCGCTGACACGGCAGCTTGTGTCGGAACTAACTCCACAGGACTCCAGATGACAGTAGCTATAATGCTCGGACAATCCATCAACCGGTGCGGCTTCGTAGTTTACCAAAGTCATTTTTTTGACAGATTTTTGAACGCTGTGTACCACATAAAATCGGTTCAAGGTCAGTAAACACAACCAGAATTAATACATAAGGCGCACCAGATTATAAGGAGCACTGTAGATTTTTGAGAAAATGAAAGGATTTTAAGTGCGCCTTATTTATTTATTTATTCAATAATTTACCAGGTAAGTCAGTTGAGAAGAAATATTAGCTGTTATGAATTGAATTATGGGAGTGTGATATTCAGCTCCAGTCAAATGAAGCTCACCGATACTAGCGGTTACTGGAGTGAATTTGGAGCCAGGTCCATATTAGGAATAGGAATTTATTTACGGAGAAAACAGCAAAATAAAAAAAATAGGATCACATAGAGTGGGTTAATATGAACATTTATATAAACAGCCTATTCCCCCTCTCTGACCTGTCATTGTAGAGCCAGGCGAGGAACCCGGTGCTGTTCCAGTATTTGTCAGGTGCGTCTCCGTCTCCGTCCGACCACAGCACCTCTGGTTTGTATTTGCTCACCAGCTCGTACAGCTCGGGCAGAGTTTTGGTGGAGGGGAAGACGTTTGAGGTGAACTTATTCTCTTGGTCTATTAGAAACAGTGGGTTGAACCATTCGAAGAGGGAGTGGTAGAGCCCCAAACGCAGGTCACTGTGAGCTCTCACGGCCGTGGAGAGCTCGTCCACCAGGTCACGCTTCGGTCCAACGTCAACCGCATTCCAATTCCACGAGTTTTTAGACCCCCACAAAGTGAAACCTGGAAGATAAATTTCAAAACACAAATTTGACAGGATTTTAAAAGTGCATTGTGTAACTTTTCTGGTGGAGGGTACGCCACATGCTAGTCTCCATGTTGATGTACTAAACATGTTTATCCGGAAATGTTCCACAGTACAGCATTAAACTTCTCTATCTCCACGGAGGCACACAGGCTGAGGTACAGATCAGATCGGTCTTTAGAAAGATGTTATTGCTTGGCTTGGTATGTTCCACAGTATGGCATTACAAGTCTTTTCAGCTTTTGTTTCATTAGAGGTGATTTCATTGTTCAGAAATACTTTTAAAAACAACCATTCTCACGTCATTGGGCCCGCCTCTCCATTGATCTGATCTGTATCTTGGCCTGCTTGCCAAGGATCTGTCGCCTTGTGTTTTAAAACTTGTCCGTGGGACCATTAGTAGGTTTTGGCAGGTAGACCTCAGGCTACAGGCCGAGATGTATGACTTTATCAGATCTGCGATGGAGACAGGAGTCTGGTCATGTAGGGCCCTAAAGGTCAGCACCAGGATCTTGAAGTGAACACGAAAAAGAACAGGGAGCCAGCATTTTAAGATGGGACTGATATGCGCTCTTCTGCTGGTGAGGGTCAGAACCTTGCAGCAGAGTTTTGGACCACCTGCAGTCAGGTAAGTTCCTTCTTTCTCAGGCAGATCAACAGACTGACAATAGTTTAGTCTGGAGGACACAAATGCATGGATTACCATCTCCAACTCATCTTTGGAAATCATCATGCGAAGTTTAGATATGTTTCGCAATTGGAAAAAGCAGTTGAGTGAGTTGATTAGAGTAGTGTTCTAAAGACATCACATCAGCACAAAATACTACTAGATGTCTCAAGTTGTTTTTAGTTGAATTTCCCTGAACACCTCAGTGCTGTTTCAGGTTGGGTACAGCGCTTTCTGGAGCAACAATAAGAGTCTTGGTTTTGTCTGGGTTCAACTGAAGGCTGTTATCTCTTTAAGAAAAGTTCCCACTAGGAAAATTACTAACAATAAATATTTATCTTGAAAAGGTATAACTTTATCTATCATGTATTGAAGAGTAGGTTGTGTATAGAAATTATTATTTTCCAGTCAGTACCTTCGTGGTGTTTTGTTGTGAGCACGATGTATTTGGCTCCTGAGGCAGAGAAGATGTCCGTCCACTCATTGGCGTCGAAGAATTCAGCAGTGAAGAGAGGAGCAAAGTCCTGGTACGTGAAATCAGGAGGGTAATTCTTCTTCATAAAGTCCACATAGGCTGGATACTTTTTGTGCCAGTAACACCTACAAGGACATTCCAAAATATTGGTTTTAGAATAACAAAATACATGCACACACTTTACTTCAGTTTTTTTCTAACCATGTTGAAATTAAGTTCAAGTTTTGCATCGAGAACTATTTTGATTTTAAAGATGCATTGTGTAACTTTTCTGGTGGAGGGTTCATCAAATGCTTTTATCCATGGAGATGTTATTCCCTTGTCTGGAAGGTTTCACAGTATAGAATTAAACTTTCTATCACCATGGAGACCAAACCAGACCAAGTTACAGGTCAGATCTGTGGAGAGGCAACCCAGAATACCTGTATTTACAAATATTTTTGGTATGTATGAAGGTATTTTTGAGCTATAAAACAACTTAGTAGAGCTGTTTAATGTCACACTGTGGAACATTCCAATCAGAGCAATGACATATCCATAGAAACACGCAGGTCATGGATCTCCAACCAAAAACTTATACAATGTACCTCAAAATCAAAATAATATAATAATTCCTAATTTATTTGACTTTTTTTAGTTCTAACAATAATATTTTGCTCAGTTTTCAGCACTGAGTATTTGGAGATTTTTTCATTTACTACTTATTACTACTTCCATTATAAACTATAGATTAAAGTTTCTTAACAAAAGGAAAGTGACTGGGTTGAAACTGCATTTGGGTCCCGTGAAGTGGTAACGGAGGGAAACAGGGGCAGACTTTTGACATCAAATAGTTCTTATTCAGAAACTAGAGGAACTATTGAAATAAGTAAAGTATCAGAATGTAGGAAAGAGTTACACTCCAACAGGGTCAAGTTAAACCTGTGATATTCTTTCAAGTTGTTGACAAAAAATTTAAAAACTCATGTTGGTAACGGAGGGAATGAAATATGCAGCACTTTTTGGGCAATAAATCCAAACAGTGATAACTCTTGGTTCTCACTTCCATATCCTTAACAAACTGGTTTGAATATTTGCTTCATATAGTTTTCTACCATATGGTGCAAGATTAGGTTGAAAAACCTCTTACTTTTTGACTAATGAGATTTTTTATTAAGAAAGATCATGGTAACGGAGGGAAAAGTAACGGAGGGAAAATTGTGCAAACAAGTAGAAGGTGCAGGATTTTACATCATTTGTCAACTTTTTTCTTCTGAATACTTTAATATTACTTCAAAATGAAAGGAAACTATTTCTATAAAATATGTCAGTCCTTCCAAGTTAATTTTTATCATTTTAAATACTTTTTTTTGAAAATTCATGTACCTTCATCAACAGTTCAAAGATGGAATAACACAAGATATGATGAAATACATCCATTTATTTGACATGATTTGCAGGTCTTTGAAATTTGGGAAATAATTTTTGTTCCATGTTTCATACATGGTCTGTTTAAAACGTATGGAACTTTAGAACCAAAAATGGTACAGAAAAAAGGTCAACAGTTTCATAAACTAGAGTACATATGTATCTGTTCAATACATTTTTATATCAGATGCATTAACTTGAATTTTTGGCCTTGCTGTTTACTTCTGCTTGACCAGGCCCATTTAACACATTATTTGCCATGCCATGTTTTTGTTTTTCCCCTGACCCCTGAAACAGACCATTAAAGGTGCATTGTCTAATGTTTCTGGTGGAACTTTCATCTCCTGGTTATTTCTATTGATATGTAATTGGAGTGCTTGGAATGTTCAGCTCCAAAATACCTGGAAAAATTATGTTCCCAGTGTCTCCTATCTAAGTACTAACCAGACTGGACCCTACTGAGCTTCTGAGATGTGACGGGATCAAGCTTTCGCAAGCAGGTATGGCCACATAATAATAAAATAATAATTACATTGTGAAACAAGGGTGTAATTAAGGAAAATTGTTCTGCACTTGGCCCTAATGTGAGTCAGTATGGTCACATTTCTTTGTGTTTTTGTCATTTTTAAGCAGCTTTTCTGTATTTTACCTAAATAAATGACAATTTATGTCTCTCTTTACTGTTGGCAAGGATCAGATTGGTCAAAAATAGGGACACCTGTGACATTTCTTGTATAAAATTGGGAAAAATCACTGGTTTTGTATAAATCTGCGGGGACAGGGGACACAGGGCTCAAAACTGGGACTGTCCCAGGTAAATAGGGACGTCTGGTTACCCTAATCTTGTCCTGAATCCTGAAATATCTTAAACTAGAACTGAAGAAGCAGATTGGATGAGCTGCAAAATGTATTCGACCAAATTAACTTTTGTCCAGTTGACAAATTGAATTTCTCCTTTTGCCATGGATTCTACTTGGACGACTGAGGGATTATACACACAACGAAAAATAAAATTAATAAACCAAGTTATCTATAATTAAAAATAGCCTCTTATACTTCAATTCTGTGTAATAAGTCAATTATTATCAATGCACAAGCTGTTATAACTAATTGCAGATCATATTTGTGTCATTTCTCACCAAAACCACTCGCTGCCAAAGCTGGGCACGGAGAAGACTCCCCAGTGGATAAAAATACCAAACTTTGCCTGATCAAACCACGGAGGAAGAGGTCTGGAGTCAATGGAGTCCCAATTTGGTTCATATTTAGCTGCACAAGCCCCTAAAATCAACAAAAATACAGATATTAAAACTGCTGATGATGCCATGGCTGGTTAAAACACACGGAATCCAAAGTTTCCCGTGTGAGTGGGTTGTAAAGGCATCAAAATCACAAGATGAACGAGAATAAACAAGGAAGTAAACCAAAAGAAGGCGGTCGAAGGGGATTTTAGCACTTTTTTGACCTATCATAGAAATAGACGCTTGATATCTACACCTATACGCAAAGGCGGGGTTAAGAGCGATACATAAACCAGATCCATGCACATAACGCTTTGAATTCAACTCCGCACGACGCTACGTAACAAAACGAACGCACAAAAACAGATACGCATGCGCTGTAGAAACCTTCGGCTAATGTTTTGGTTTTGCAGCTAGCGTCCACATGAATGGCTACATCGACTGTCACTGTCATATCTCTTCTGGGGATTTTGACAAGGTTTAACAATAAATATAACATTAATAAAGCTTTGTTTAATTGTGTTTTATTAAAAGAAAAGTAACCGTTGCTTTTGTTCCTTGTTAGGACCTGGACGATGTGATTGACAGATCTAAAAAGGTAGGTTACCACTATATTATTTCCTTATTTAATACTAGAAAATGTGAAAGCGCATTTAAATTTGTGTGGTAACAAAATCCCATGTTATTTTTATGTTCCAGGCTGGATTATTAGCAATTTTAGCAGTATCTGAGCATTTTGGAGAGTTTGAGAAGATCATAGAGCTGTCAAAAAGGTGAAACAAGAGTAATATAATGTATGTTTTAGTTTTATTTAGTTTCATTTTAGTTAGAAATGTAATCACTTCTTTATTTTTTAGGTTTCCAGGTTTTATTTTTCCATGTTTGGGAGTTCATCCTGTCCAAGAGGTTTCACCAGAACAACAGAGAGGTGCAAATCCACAGGTAAGAATATAGTGTTAAACTAGAATCATATTTAACTGGACAAGTTTATACTGAGGAAGATTTCCTACTATTAGTTTACTGTTCTACATTATTAAAACAGGAATTGCTTATACTTATACAACCACCAATCACAAGCAAACACACATTGCAACAGATTTGCCTTGCTTAATGGCACAAGTATAGTATGTATGTATGTACAGTATGCATATACAGTGTTTAAATGTTATTACCCAAAGTTCCCACCTTACTTAAAAGAGTTTCTAATTCCATTAAGATCAGCATATAACTGACATCACACTGAAAAACTATTCTTTAATGTTCCTACCATAAAAAAAGAAAGATCCATCTGTTTAAGGCGTCAGTCTTCAGATACTTACAAACGTCCTGCTCCTGTTTTCCTTAAAAATGCACTTTTGTTTATGTAGTTGTAGTTGCTTTTTTCTTCAATAATTTACAAATATATTTGTGGGGATGATAAAATCAGAGAGATGTATATCTTAGGATCCTGTATTGTATAGTGTGAATCTTGTGTTGTGTTAGTCTTTTGTTTTGTTTTGATTTGTTCTTTCTTTTCTGTAAATGCTATTTTTGTTAATGTATTTAGGACCCCCTCTCAAACAAAGTGTTACATCTCAAGAGTCTTCCCTTATAAATAAATAAATATATAAATATATATATATTTTATATGTATATATATATATATATATATATATATATATATATATATATATATATATATATATATATATATATATATATATATATATATATATATATATATATATATATATATAGTCAGAACGCAAGCAGTAATGACAGCACAGGCAAACTTTTGGTGTTAGTGTGAGTGTTTCCCTGAACTGAGCTTACACATGTATGAAGAAAAGCTAATATTTTGGACTGTGTAATTCTAATTTTATAATTTTTAAACCAAAGTTGTTACTTATACAGTATGACTAGACGTAATCAGGCCTGTCGATAGAAATTTGGGGGTCCAGACCCGAAAGCCTCACATGGATCCCCCTCTAATGTAAATAAATAGGAAGAGGTCCAGTTCTGAGCCCCTCAAACCCTGGGGCCTAGGACAACAGACTCCTATGTTCCCCCCTCTCTCTCTACTGCCCTGGATGTAATAGCCAATAGGATTTATCAGCTCTCTTGAAATGGTCTTGTATTCTAGGGCACTAATGTTTGAAAGTTTATTTATCACTGTGTTGAACAAAGGATTTTAGCTTCACGTTACTAAATATTCATCAATTTTTAAAGGTGAAATGTAGAAGATTTTCATAACTAAATATAATCTAATAATATTTCTCTCTCTCTCAGGATCTGGATGCTGCTTTACCGATCATAGAAAAGTACAAAGACCAGCTCGTTGCCATTGGAGAGGTAGCAGTTTTGTTTATTTGTCTGTTGTTATTACCTTTTATTTCAGTCAAAGGGGAAGGGGAAGTGGGTTATTTTTGATTATTCTAATTTTGTAGATTTACTCTTTGTATTTTAGGTCGGTCTGGATTTCACTCCTCGTTTCGTGAGCAGAGATGAAGATAAAGAAAAACAGAGACAGGTCCTGATTAAACAAGTGGAGATCGCCAAACAGCTGGACCTACCAATGTAAGAGACAGGACGGCACAAGGCAAAAATATAAATTGAATTGTAAAACCCGCTGCAGGTGTAGTCTTGTGAGTGCAGTTTGAGTTAGATACACAGATATGGAATAGGTTTGAGAGCACCCCGTTTTTAAGAATTTCTTTAGTCCTTTATAACCCTAGATTTAAAGATGCACTGCGGAACTTTTCAGGCTGAAGATGCTATTGTTTTACCTGTAATATTCCACAGTGTGGTATTAAATGTATACAGGATGCATTTGTTAAATTATGGGTGTTTTTCTATCCCGGTGGTGTCTCCTGCTTGTTTCTATTTAGATTGAAAAGTTTAATGCCATACTTTGGAATTAGAGATAAAGCAATAATAGTAACTGTAATAATTAGCGAGCCCTCTGCCAGAAAAGTTACACAGTGCTGTTTTCAAGTTGAGCTGTTCACTCCCAAAAAGAAGTCATTTTGTGTCTTGGAATATGCAAAAGTTGTAAAAACTTCACCAACTGGTAAACAAATTTGGACTTTGTACCAACAATTTTAAGAGGAAGGATCTTATGCAGGACTAAAGGATCTGGCACCAACATCATCATCAGAAGAGAAGGTCGAGCAAGTTTGTGAAAAACTCTTGCGAAGCCCCAAGAAGTGTGTAAGGAGAACAAGTTGAGAAACCCAGATTCCTTGAATCACGGTTTGGCGTACCAGATCCTTTAGCCCTGCTTAATCAGACTTCCTCTTTACATTTTTGGTCCCAAGTCCAAATTTGTTTACCAGTTGGTAAAGTTTTTCCAAATGTTGCATTGAAGCTGCACAGTCTTGGGTGAATATGTGCAGCAGATTCTAAGACACAAAATGACTTCTCTTTGGGAGTGAATGGCTCAACCTGAAAACAGAACAACAAAAAAACATTAAATATAAAATATGATTTGTTTTTGTACATTCTGTGAAAACTTGAGGTTATATCAACAAGAATTGCTAAAATTACTGACCTGTGAAATGATGTCAAATTTTTGGGACACCCTGTACATTGTTAAATTGTTACAAAAATACAGTACTACAATAAAAATTATAATTTCTTTTACAAACTAGAAACGTCCACTCTCGATCGGCAGGAAGACCCACCATCCACCTCCTCAAAGAGCTCGGTAAGAAATCTACTAAGGCAATTAAATAGTAAAACTTTGCCCAAAACAATGTATACATGTTAAAACTATGTCTGTCTAAAATATTTTCAGGAGTGGAGAGAGCTCTGCTTCATGCCTTCGATGGGAAACCGTCTGTAGCGATGGAGGGAGTAAAGGCTGGATACTTCTTCTCCATCCCTCCTTCTATAATCCGCAGTGAACAGGTAAAACTGTCCAAGGGAGACAGAGATAAAGGGCCCTGATCTATGTTCTAATGTAGTTTCCTCATCACAAACAGACCGGGAGTTGTGTTTTGTTTCATTCACACAAGTTTAACACATAAAACTCTGTGTATTTATGCTGAGTTCTTCTCTCAAAAAGAAAACTCTGTGCTCCAGTGTGTTTTTAAACTCCATACGCCTTCACTAGAATCAGTTGGATCATTTCACGCCTGGAATTGTCAATCTCTGCTGAAATAAAGGTAAAAGGAACTTGAAAACTACTGCTTCATGACATCACAAAGTGGAACTGAGTGTTTTGAGCTTTGGGGATGTACTCAAACATGTGCGAATGAAACAAACCACAACTCCAGGTCTGTTTTTGAGGAGGGAACAACATTATAATTTGGCGTAAACTTCACTAAGGTTAATTTTACATAATATAGGACCTTTATTATCAACATTTTTTGGTCATAATGTTGAATTTGTTGTTGGTGGTTGGATTTTCACACTCTCTGTTAATGACTGAATGAATGTTTATTTTTCTCTCTATTTTTCTCTAAGAAGCAGAAACTGGTGAAGCAGCTTCCTCTGGAGAATATTTGCCTGGAGACGGACTCACCTGCACTGGGCCCAGAAAAACAGGTTTGACTTTGATTCATTTGCTCTACTGAAATTGAAAGAAACATTGCAAAAAAGAAAGTTATTATTTCCTATATGTCCACCAGATGGCGCCAGACTACACACTATTTGCCTTCTTTGCTCAACTATTAAAAACTTAATAATGTAAAGTGATACTAAATTATTATAGGATACAAATGAACTACAATCTTTAGATTTTGCCATTTTTTTGGTCATTGACTTTTGAATTTGAAGTGATACAGACTGAAAATTCTTTGTTTTATGAACATCTGACTTAGTTTAATGTGTATAGACAATCATGAGTTATACATTGACCAAATAAAAGTAAATGAAAAATTAAAAAGTAACCAAAATCAATGTTATTTTGACCTAAATCATATACAGCTCTGGGAAAAAATAAGAGACCACTGCAAAATTATTACTTTCTCTGATTTTACTACTTATAGGTATGTGTTTGAGTAAAATTAACATTTTTGTTTCATTCTATAAACTACTGACAACATTTCTCACAAATTTCAAATAAAAATATTATCATTTTGAGCATTTATTTGCAGAAAATGACAAATGGTCAAAAGAACAAAAAAGATGCAATGGTTTCAGATCTCAAACAATGCAAAGAAAAGAAGATCATATTCATTTTAAAACAACACAATACTAATGTTTTAACTTAGGAAGAGTTCAGAAATCAATATTTGGTGGAATAACCCTGATGACCGTTCATCTTCCTCTTGATCACGTTCCAGAGGTTTTCAGTGGAGTTCAGGTCTGGAGATTGGGCTGGACATGACAAGGTCTTGATCTGGTGGTCCTTCATCCACACCTTAATTGACAGAGCTGTGTGGCATTTGAGCATTGTCCTGCTGGAAAAAACTGTCCTCAGAGTTGAGGAACATTGTCAGAGCAGAAGGAAGCAAGGTCTCTTATTTTTTTCCAGAGCTGTATAGATCCCTCACAATGTGAATAGGCACAATGATCACGTTTTTACGTAATATGTGTTAAACAACAAAATAACTCTGCAACTTAGACCTTTATAAACATGTTTAGTATTAGTGTATCATGTCTGTCTTCAGGCTTTTCTCAGATGTAAAGTTCTCAGAGGTGTTTAAAATGTGGGTAGCACTCACACCTCACAGTAAGAAGCCTGGGTGGGTTTCCTGTGGGCATTCCTGTTTCCCCCATCAACCCAAAACATGCACAATGAGTCAAACCCTCCAGCTCATGTTGTCCTCAATAAGAATTTCCTCACAATGGATTAACAAAGGTCTTATATCACGAGTTGACTCTTGTGAGCTTTAAGCCATGTTCTAATGTTGTTATCTCCTCAAAACCTGACCTGGAGATGTGTTTTGTTTCATTCACACATTTGAGTAACCCTCTATTAGTTTAGGTTGAGTTACTTATTTTATTCATACCCGTAGGTAAATTTCTTTTGCAGATTTGAGAGGCAGATCCCACATTTCACATTTTATTCATCTATATTATGTACAATAAACACATATAAAAACACAATTACAAATAAAGTGTTACAGAGCTCCAGTGCAGAAAGGCTTTGTTCCATAAATAATTCATTCAATTCATCCATCATACTTGGCTAAGATCACAATAAATATTAAACGTACTAAAATCAATAGATAAATAGATTATAATGTATTCATAAGTATGACAGCAGCTGGAACAAAGCTCCTTAAAACAATTCATTCTAGATCTAGGGAAGCAGCTGAAACTCTGAGTTTAGTGGATGTTGCACGTCTTGTAGAATCCTCTGGGACGTCCTCTGTAAGTGTCTTGAGTGCAGAGAGTCCAGGCGGCTCTGAGGAGGGACAATCACCTCACTCACCCATTTAACCAACTGATTCAGGGAGCTCTTGTTTTTAGCAGAGATGCTCCC
This sequence comes from Boleophthalmus pectinirostris, assembly GCF_026225935.1. Classification (NCBI taxonomy): domain Eukaryota; kingdom Metazoa; phylum Chordata; class Actinopteri; order Gobiiformes; family Gobiidae; genus Boleophthalmus; species Boleophthalmus pectinirostris. Next base: position 34,670,939 of record NW_026570971.1, on the reverse strand, counting down.
AAACCATAGTCAGGCTGACCCCACCTAGTGCCTCTGCTTAATTTCATTTCTCTCCAGTGACTAGGTCAGGAATCAAAATACACTAAACGGTTCACAAAACCCCCGGAAGTACAAGTCCAGGCACCAGCCAATCAGAGAAGAGACAGACATTCTGTATTGGCAACTACTCCCAAGATCGAGGATTTAAAGCCGAACAAAGAGAATGTTTGGTGAATTTTATCAAGGGGAAAGACGTTATTGTCCTTCTTCCTATGGGATTTAGGAAAAGCTTCATATACCAGTTAACCCCGTTAGTCACGCATTGCATACGTCACGACCAAATAACAAGGATTGGTTGAATGATAAAAAGTACTCACCTTCTGTCAGGCGAACAAATTCTAACACTGTGAGGTCAAACCGGCTGATGAATCAGGCTACCCAAACCATAAGACCAATGAAAAAGTTCAAACTGATTCCATAAACATTTTATTGACCAGTGTCGTCATGGTTTATCTACATGGTAGAAGGATAATTTCCTCAGACAATGAAGGCGCTGGTGCCTCTTTTACACACAACACTACAATTATCGTCAAAGCTCAATTTAGAATGAAAGACTGTGCCAAGATACTTACAGGAGTCTACACACCCATTCTTCTTCTTATTATTATTAGTAGTAGTAGTAGTCTGTCTACATCTCCAATGCTCAAAATGCTCTGTTCCACTTTGTGATGTTATGTAGTGGTAGTTTTCAACAGCTCCTTTTTACCGTTCTACCGTCAGTAGAGATGGTAATTCCAGGGCTGAAATGATCCAAATGATTGTAGTGAAGGTGTGTGGAGTTTAAAAACAGTCATCACAAGGTGGAACACAGTGTTTTCTGTTTTCCTTAATATACAGGTTTTGTGAATGAAACAAAACACAACTCCAGGTCTGTTTGCGATGAGGAAACATTATAACAAAATCAGAAAATAGTTTAATATGAGCCCTTTGACCTTTGTCGTTGCAGGTGAGGAACGAGCCACAGAACATCAGAGTGTCGGCCGAGTACGTGGCGAAAGTGAAGGGAGTTTCTCTGGAGCGAGTGATGGAGGCGACCACTCAAAACGCACTCAGACTCTTCCCCAAACTCAAAACCAAAATAAGACTTTAAAGATGCACTGGGTAACTTTTTGATTGGATCCGTCACCCGCTTGTTTCTATGGAGATGTCATTGTTCTACCTGGAATGTTCCACAGTGTGACATTAAACAGCACTACCTTACATTTATTCAATCACAGGTGCTTTTAGAGCTCGGAAACACCTAAAAAAAAAAAAAAAAAGAGTGAGCGGGGTCGCCTCTCCACAGATCTGACCTGTAACTTGGTCTGATTTGGATAACGTGAAGATAGAAAGATTTAATGCCATACTGTCAGTGTTGGGACAGTTACTTTTAAAATGTATTCCCCTACAGATTACAGATTACATACCCCAAAATGTAGTTTGTAACGGAATCCATTAAGTTACTTGAGGTGAGTAACGTAATCTGAATACTTTGGATTACTTGGTTTACTGTAGAGAAGCAAAGACTAGGAAGTCTTCACATAAGATGTTTTGTCTGCAAAAAGACAATAAAAAGCCCAGACTTTACTGAACCAAATTAAAAATATTATTAATAGAAGAGGAGGCAGCATGGTTTAGCCCTGTTAAATCCTGTTTGAGACATAGTTTAGACCTGGTTTTAGTCCTGGTTTTAGACCTGGTTTAGACCTGGTTTAGTCCTAGTTTAGACCTTGTTTAGACCTGGTTTGGACCTGGGTTTAGACCGGGTTTAGATTGGATTTAGTCCTGTTTTAGTCCTGGTTTAGCCCTAGTTTAGACCTTGTTTAGACCTGGTTTTAGACCTGGTTTTAGACCTGGTTTTAGACCTGGTTTAGTGTCCGGCAATGAGTGGAATTACCGGGAGAAAAAAAAGGGATATAGCCCAAAATGTGAAAACAAAATACGGTCATGTAATCCATTTATTTCAACCAAGTAACTGTAATCTAATGACCACTCACTTAAACAGTAACTGTAACTGAATACAGTTACTCATAATTTGTACTCTGATTACATAACTCTGGTACACATTATCCATTACTCCCTAACACTGCATACTGTGAAACATTCCAGTGAAAGCAACATCTCCATGGACAAAAACATCTGACGGAGCCCCCACCAGAAAAGTTACACAGTGCAGCTTAAACATGAGCGTCCACAAGGAAACAGCCACTGGAATATCACCATTATTAACCAAATGTCTTAAACATGTGTGTATATAAAATGTAAAGATAATTTGGAGGTTGTTAATAAATGATGTAAAATACAGTGACCTGGAATATTATTTACAAGGTGTTTCAGGTGCTAATAGTTCTTCCAGCTGTAACTATTACGGCAACTCTTCTCAAATTTCATGATCTGATTTTTGGATCATAATTGTGATACAAATTCTTCTTATTATTAGATTTTTTGGCTATTTAAAGTTTCACTGTGTAATGTTTTAGACTAAAATAACATTATTTTTCAATTTGGATGTTTTTACTGATCTGAAAAGCATGTGTTCTTATTGTGAGCAGACATGCCCACAAACCTGACTCTTACTTGGCCCGGAGAAGCTTGTTTCCATGGAAATATTGTTCTTTTGGCTATAAGGTTCCACAGTATTGTATTAGGCTTAGACCTATTATTAGACATTTTATTGACCCACAAGAGAAATGATTTTGACACAGTAGCTCATACATCACAATATAATATAATAACAAAGAGAAACAATATAAAAGGTAATAATTCCAAATGATAAATGACAAATAAGACATAAATATGTAAATGTAAATGTACAAGTCAAAATAAAATAGATAAGTAATAAAACATAAAATCAATCAAAATAAAATCTCCTCTGTCCTTCTATAGTCAGTGCATGGGTTGTTGTACAGTTGTAGGGAGTATTATATGTCCCTCTATAGTCTGGTGCAGTGGGTGAATTGTTATACAGTTGTAGGGAGTATTATCTGTCCCTCTATAGCAGGGGTGTCAAACTCATTTTGGTCCGGGGGCCGTATCCAAACTACTTTGATCCCAAATGGGCCAGATCAGAAAACTCATGTCATATAAACCCCAAAAATAACAATAAGTTCAAATATTTGTGCAGAGAAACACAAATCTATTACAGAAATCTTTTTTAATTGATGAACTCTTTCTTTTACAAAATATTATAATATTATGAACAACCTGAAACTTTAAGAAAAATTCTATTTCAACACAATGTTTTAACACTGACTTGTATGCAAATAGGAATAAATCAATTTTTCTTGGAAAATCCTGCACTCAGCATCCACTTTTCTTATTTTTGACATTTTGCTGATGAGGGTCACGGTCAACAGTCAAAAAGGATTGTTTGGAAAGAGCCAAGTGTTCTTTTGTGCTGCTCTGGTGGGAGGGGCCACGCACAGAGGCTCTGGAGATGCTGCTATGTTAAGTGACGCAGAAAATTACCAATATTTGAATAGAAAATATAATTCAAATATTTAAGCAGAAAATCAGCCGAGGGCCACATTAAAGGTCTTGGAGGGCCGGATCTGGCCCCCGGGCCTTATGTTTGACACGTGTGCTCTCTAGTCTGGTGCAGTGGGTGAATTGTTATACAGTTGTAGGGAGTATTATCTGTCCTTCTATAGTCTGGTGCAGTGGGTGAGTTGTTATGTAGTTGTAGGGAGTATTATCTGTCCCTCTATAGTCTGGTGCAGTGGGTGAGTTGTTGTACATTTGTAGGGAGTATTATCTGTCCCTCTATATTCTGATGCAGTGGGTGAGCAGGAGTGTCTTTTTTTTTAATAATAGATATTAAACAAATCTATTTTCATGGAGGATGTTCCAAAATATGGTTTTAACTTTCTATTTCCATGGAATCATACAGGTGACACCTCCAGAAAGTTACACAGTGTCTCTTTAAAGTTATTTTGGATTTTACTTGAGTAGTTACAGACACAAATGGACATGAAAAGTGGATGTGCTTGTTAGGTGTTACAGATACAAGTGCAATATCTAAAAGTAACCACTAGATGGGGCTTTAATGTTCTCCATCTGGTTTGAATTTAGTAACAACAATAAATGTTTTTTAAATGGGAGCGAACCACATCAAACCTTTGAACAGGAGGCACAGCAGTCATCCCTGTGAGGTCAAACCCTGGGCAAACCTGTGGAGTACATTTGTATTTAAAACCAAACTATAGAAAGAATGAAATGGCAATAATTCAAGTACATTAGGTTTGGAGCTCTGATTTAAAATGTGAAGTTATGTAATTGTTAATAATGCACAAAATCTGGTCATTTCAAATGAGAAACACAAACATGAGTCAACTAAATCAGATCTGAAGGAGCGATTGAAAGAAACACAAATGTTCAAATGATTTCAGATTGTCACATAAAGCTTTAGTCACTTTAGACTCACTCACAGTGGGAAGAGGAAGTACAACTATTACTCAAGTTAGAGTACTGCTATTCTGTACTATATATTAGTAGGATTCAAATCAAAGTACCTGAGTGAATACACTGGTTGGAGGGGCTGTTGGGGCAGATTTACAGCCACGTTTCTGTTGGTCATCCCCAGGGCAATTGTGGAATGAAAAAGTGTCCCAGCAATATGTAACTTTTTGGTCACCTGCTTGTCTATACAAATCTGGACAGAACAACGTCTTAGGAATAAAAAGATGCTCCTCTTGATGGAAATGAACAGATGCACTAGAGCGCCACCTGTGAGACAACCTCTAAAACACGACTGGTTTTGCTGGTTTCATTTCAAGTTTTGGTGATTTTGGTGTTTTTGTCTGGTTTTCCGCTAGTGCTGCTTTGGCTGGAGTATGAGGCCATTCCTTAACCCTACACAAGTTACGCAGTGTAACTCCGAAACGTGTCATTTCAGAGATTTAATGTGTCCCTCAGTACAATCTTCAGAGCATGGAGGAGATTTCAGGAGGTCTCCAACTTTTTCCTCCAGTGAGCTACTTTTACAAAACGAAAATGTCAGAGAAATAAGAGCTACGGTGAGCCTTAGATGAGGTCCAGTTAGATGTCTATAAAACATAAACCATTATCCATTTATTAGTGCACAACGTCAGACATCAAAACGATACTTGTACAATGGTAAAATGCATTTAATTCATCAAATTTGACTTATTCAGCACAATATGTGTCATTTAGAAATCCTTTGGTGAGTGACTTGGACGGGGCTGAAGAGTTACAGGTTGGAGACCCCTGCTCTAGTGCTCCTGACATTTTTGTGAGTAATGTATAACTACCCTAAACCTGGTGCTACATGAACAGCAGTAGACGTGTATACAGCTGCTCTACCAACTCTGTGATGCAGTAAATAACAAATCAGTAGAATCTGTACTGTCCATTGCACCACTGCTGGTTTAATGTTGTATAAAATATGTTATCTAAGAGGGAATCTCTCATGTGTAGTGTTAGGATAAATAACTAGGCTTAGGTGGTGGATAACTACTGCTATGGATCCGGGGGATCCTTGTCACAATCGGATAAGATTGTGCAACGTACCAAGAGGCCTGGCTGACTGTGCACCAACGAAGAGGCACCAAGTCTAAACCACGGTCGCCTCCCACTATAGTTTGTGTATAAAAATCATTGTATAGGCGTAAATATTCAGTCTCTGCTTGGGAATGTCAGCACAGACTCCTTGTACAAGTATGACTTTTCTAATATTGGAATAAGTCAATTATCTGGACTTTATTTCTGTTTCAAGTGTAATTTTTTGTCTAAGCAGAAACTAACGAACATGCGAGGAAAAAGGTTATTTTCCTCAAAAGTAGCACTGAAAGCATTTATGTCCATATCCTGCAGACTAAAGTGAGAAATACTGATTAGAAATGAACAGGTCTTAGTTCAATAAGAAATCAGGTGGAGGTTTGTTTTTTACTCTCCACACTAAAAAATAAACAACACAAAGAGACTGACTCCCACTAACCCTGAAACAGTCTCTACAGACGCTTGGATTTGTGTTTCAACTTATAAGTCACTATGTGTTTATCCTTTCACCTGCAGAGATGGGGAATACTCAGTTACATTTACCAGAGTAGTTTTCTAACAGCATACTTTTACTCTTACACAGTGTAACAGTACTTTTACTTGAGTAAAAGTTGTAGTTCCTGTGAGTCTGAAGTGACAAAGGTTTTATGTGACAATATGAAGAGATTTGAACATTTGTGTTTCTTGCAGTTCCTTCAGATATAATGTAATTTTTCTCATTTTTATGGTCCATCCTCTGAAAATATCAGATTTTGTGCATTATTTAATGTTTTGTCCTTCAAATTGCATTAACATGATAAATCAGATGTAATGTCCAGTTACTTACTTGAGTAATAGTTTTACTTAAACACTTTACTCTTATTTAATTGGATTTGTGACACTACTTTGTACTTGTACTTATTTTGAAGTGTGTTTTTTCATCCTCGTCTCATCTCTGCTCACATGTAGACCACAGAATGAAAATCTCTCTGACAGTCCACTGGTTTCTGTACAAACATGTGATGCCACTGCAGCTCAGGCTGGGTTCATCTATAGGAAACTCAAACAGGAAATCTTCTGTGTGAACAGAGAGAACCACTGTATCAAATACTTGCCCGGAGATGTCTGTGAATTCGCCATGTGTGCACTTTTACGCACTGGCCACTCCCTCTCCAGACGCGCGCTTTGAGCATGAGTGACGCGCGGAGGAGCCAGTCCGCAGCCTCCTCTCCTCCGCGGAACATCTTCTGATTGGACCCGGAGTTTGTGGCCCTCCTCCCGGGGTCGCTTCAGGCAAAGTGTGCTTGTCCCTTCAGCTTTTTCTGTACCTTTTTTTTTTTCTCTTGTGAGCGGTGGTTAAGTGTTTACAGCGGAGCGTGTCAAGGCAAATCAAGGACAAATTGGATACCGTCTATGGCACTATGTTTAAGGTTTTGTAGCACATAAACGGAGATTTGAAGTTTATTTCAGTGAGTACTTTCTTTTTTCAAAACTTCCTCTTTCTTATTTACATTTTCTGTTTGTAAAATGAGCCTTGCACAGATGTTAAAAGCGCGTTTTGGCGTGGCCGCTTCTGTTGTTAGTAGCGGTGCGCCTCTGCGACCTGTTGACAGATTTATTGCTCAGTTTTAAGTGGCAGATTTACGAGTTAAGCTTTGGATGAAAATAATTATTGTCTGCATTCGAATTGAAGATGCTCACATGGACACGTATACAAGATTACGTGGTGGTGGGTACGTGACCCAAGCCACGGTTTTTAACAAGTCTGCAACGTGTGACTAAGCTTAAGTCATGTAGCGGGGCACACGAGAACAGGTTTGGTCGATTCATTGGCAGAACAGATAAAGAAAATCTAAAATAACAAAAGTGCAGTGTGCAAACGCTTTGGACCGTTTCCAAACTTTCTTGCAGAAGTTAAAACATGAGCTAAGCATGCGCGCCCAGATAAGGAACGAGTTTATCTGACCTAAGACTGGGCACGTTCTGTTTGGCTTAATGTTATTCGGTTTCTCTGCATAAAACCCTGAAATACAAAGAGGAACCAACGCAAAACTAATGAATTTCAAATTGTATCAACCAAAACCACAAATATATCGAATAAAAATACACTTTAAATAGTCAGATTTGTAATTTTGTGTGAATAAACTGTAGTATTTGGAGATTTCTTTGCAGCCCAGTTAAACTAGTTAGTCTACATATCTTTTTTTTTAAATTAGACAATAGAATATAACATTATTTAACAAAATACAATTCTAAACATAAAACCAAGACACAAAAGCATAAAACAACAACAAAGCTTCTCACCCCTCCCCCAAAACACACATACAAATTTAATTAAATAAAAATATAAATCTATGTTACTCGAAAGTAATCTGTAGCATTCATCGTTCTTCTCAAAATGAGTAGTAGCATAGTGTGTTATTTTTCGATTAGTCGATTATTTCTGTAAATTTAAGTTTTCAAGACCAATTTTTGACCAAATAATCTGACTAAATGAAGAATATCTACAAATAAAGTGTGTTATTGATAAAAAAATAAAAAAGTGTATTCTTTTTTGTGTGTTCTATCTTTGTTAAAAATGTTTGTATTTTGTGTTTGAGTGTGTTTAGTCCAGATAATGATTACGATTATCAAAATACAACTAGGGTTTATTTTTTGAATAACTAGTCACAATTAGAGCCCGACCGATATGAAACTGATATAATGGGAGTTGGCGCTGCCGATAGCCGATATAATCACCGATATATTTAGTGATGTAAAAATTCACTGTAAATCTTGAATTGATTAAAAAACTTAGGTTTGGCTCTAGTGGATTCTAAATTGGGTTTATTTAGGCAACATTTATTGTTATTCTGCCTCTTTACATCATATTTACATACAGTAGATTGGCCTAATGGCATTTTTGCATCACATTCTAGCTGCTAGTGATGGAGATTCCAGTTGTTTTGGGGTTTTTTTTGGAGAATCGGCTCTTTTGGCTCAGCTCACTAAAGCAGCTGGCTCTTTCGGCTCCCAAGCGACTCTTGAGATTGTTTTGTTGCAAGCAGGACTAAACCAGAACTGAACCAGGACTGAGTGTCGGGACTTGGTTTCTATCTCTCTCCTGCACTCGAGCCCAAGATTAGTCCTGGTTTATTCATTTTATGCTGAACTGCAGCCAAATATGCACTTTTTTTTATCCATGCACATGCAGATTTCTGAAAGTTTCGTTTTCAGCCGCTGCTGTCAAACTACGGGTCTACATGCGGCATGAAGAGAAAAAGTGAGAAAAAGAGAAAACACGGCTCCCAATAAGAAGCAGGCTCCCGTTGTTCGCTCTAAGAGCCGCTTCGATCGCGACCGACCCATAACTCCCAGCTAGTAAACTATCGCTATTAGCCTTTAGCCGTAAATGCTGCGCACCGCGGTAATTAATTATATGCATAAATGTGGATCATTCACACGTCTATTCACAGCTCATTTACATATCAGTGCAGGTCCAGTAGTAAATATACGGCCAATATAGTCACTTTACAATAGACCAATAGAAAACAGCCTGTTTATGTGTGGGAGCTACAGCAGCTAACCGCTAACAAAACCTAAACTAGCTTCAAAGTCGATGTATTTCCAACACTCACCGCTCACACAGGCTCCTCCTCACATCACAAGTCTGCACTAATAAATGTCCTTTTAATCCAGACTCAAACCGATTGTCCAAAAAAGAAAATAATCTCAGTGTTGCGCACCGCTGCGGGTGTAAACAAACACACGCGAGTGAAGTGACGTCACTCAGGTGGTGTGTTCAGGGACAGTACGGACACACACAGACAAATGACTCCGCAGATAAATACTGATGCGGAGCCACATATGAGGACATTTATCTGTCTGTAAATTGGATTAAATGAGAGTCTAAGCTTTATAACGAGGTATAACATGCCCACGTGAAATATCGGCCCATATCAGCAAGCATATCGGCCGATATGTCTCCAGGTGCCCATATTGGCCGATCGGTCGGGCTCTAGTCACAATTATTTGATTTAATCCTTGCAGCTCTGTGTATTAGTCTAATGATGATCATAACTGAAAACTTCAAATGGAAGAAGTCTAAAACAGCATCATTATTCATGATTCTGAGATAGGTTAAACCAACTCTTAGTTTTTCCTTAATTTGGGACAATCTCCTGTCTCCAGTCTTATCACAGTCCCTCTTTGCCAAAGCTTGCACTGCAGTTTCACAATAACAACAATGTAGATCCAGAGTACAATGGTCCAAACTTGCATCTTCAAAAGTTGTGGTTACTCATATTTAAGTCATTATTTTAGTTTCTTACTCATGTTTTTCAGGCCAAACCACAAACAGAAGGATGGCTGGAGAGGCGGTGCTGAGGAGGGGAGTGAGCTGGGTGAAGCAGTCCGCCCACAGAGCTCCGATCCTGGGGCAGAGCTCGGCCGTGGAGTCCCTGTGTGGAGCCTCGGGGTGGAGCTCGGTCAGGGTGAGTCCAGACTGTAGACTGTATGCGGTCCACTCCTAGTACACAAGTCCATATTGTGACAGTCCTACTAATAATATTACATTTTACTTATACACTCAAAGATGCTGTACAAAGGATACAGTTTTTAAAAAGTACATATTTAAAAATGAAGTAATGGGACAAAATATAGGCATGAAGTAAAAGCAGGTTAGTCATGAAAAACAGCTCTAAATAGATGAGTTTTGAGGAGTTTCTTGAAGTTGGAGAGTTCAGTATAGTCACAAATTTCAAACACCTTTGTAAGATTTTGTACATTTGTTGAATTTTAAAAGTAGGGAGGGTGAATTCTAGGCTTAAGACATTTTGGTTTCCCCAGATAACAGTAATCAGATCATATTTTGGCTGAATGTCCCAAAACAAAATGGTGTGTAGAATTTAAACTCAATAGTGCAGAAATATTTACATTTATAATAAATCAATTTCATTTATTAAATACTTTGTAAAGGGATATTTATGATATTCTAAATTGCATGCCAATAAATATTTAAACATTTTGATACACACAGTCAAAAGTTTGGACACACTCTTTCATTTCTGTTTTTTCTTTATGTCAGGGATTGTTTGTTTACACTGTAGATTCTCACTGAAAACATAAAAACAGACACACATGGAATAGGGGTGTGCAAAAATATTGAAATATCGATATATCGTATTGTTTAATGTGCTGATACAGTATCGATATTGTGGGTGGCTGTATCGATATGTCACCAAGAGTATTTTTTTGTTATATTTTACTAAATTATTTTGTTACAGAGCTGCAGTTTTTTTTGTTTAGTGGAAAGAAACTCGTTTATGTGACACATTTGACATTTTCACTGTTTTGATGAGATAAATTGGCTTTTTTCATATTAACTTTGCAGAAGAAGTGGTTTAATAAAGACTTCGTATCACAGCCTTCATTTTTTATTGAACTATATCGAATCGTTTTGATATTTATCGAATCAAAAGCTCACTGTATCGAGATGTGTATCGTATAGTGGCCTTTGTATCGAGGTTTGTATCGTATCGACAACTTCTGAATGATACCCAGCTCTAATATGGAATGTAGTAAACAAAAAAATAAACTTAAAACGTCTTTTAGATTTACCCTTTGCTTTGAACGTTGATTTTCACTCTTTGACATTTCCTGACCCTGACTCTGCACAGCTGTGAACTGAAAACCATTTCAGGAGACTTCATTATGAGGCTGACTGAGAGAAGGCCAAGGGTTTGCAGCTGTCCACAAAGCAAAGAGACGCTACTTTGCATAATTAGAAACAAAAATTTTACAAAAGTTACTTGAGTTACTTTTGACTGGTCGTGCCCGTGTGATTTTACCTCACGCAGACGAAGGACAAAAAGCCTAATTTCCCAGGGTTTTAATTTGTAGGAATGGAACAAAATCTGGTGCCAAAAGATGTCAGGACTGTGGAAAATCTCGTGAGATTTTGTGTTTATATTTGGACTGCACATAAAGGGGGGGTTATGTGTTGGTGAGGGGGAAGTCGTAGTTATAAAGTGCTACTATGACAGCAGAAATATGAAATGGTCACATTGATAGAAAACTCAAGACCCCGAAGCGCTTTACATCAAGGACTCACTCACCCATGCACACACTCACTCCAGTGTACACAGACACTGGGGATGAGGGGGGGTTGAGTGTATTGCTCAAGCACGCAACAACAGTATTTATCTGTGGGTGCTGGAATTGCATCGCCAACCTGTGGGCTAGTTAAGGTACACTAAGGTACAACTTCTTTTACCTGAGATAAATAAGAGTTTGGTGCTTCCCTTTTGGTTCTGCAGAAATCTGTTTTTTTTTTCTTTTTCTCAGTCCTGTGTTTTTTCCGTTCCTCGTGGAGTGCCATGTTTGTTTTGACACAGATTGGTTAATCCACTTGTCAAACATGCCCAAATGAAATCCTAGAGACAGAATATGACTCCAAACCACTCATCTTTGTGAAGTTTTGTCAAAGTTTTGTGGTTCTGGCTGGGCAGATTTTGAGCTAGTCTTAGGCTACGCACAGACTGCAGGGCTGAAAACTCAATTCAGATTTTTTATTTATTTATTTTTTTGTGAAAACTGATGTTTTTGTGAGGTCGTTCACATTTCCAATTAAATGTGACTTGTATGTGACTCCAGTGTGAACAGTAAACGGCCCAAAAGTGTCCCGCATGTGACACTGGAGACACGATGACGTCAACCGCAGCGAGCGTCTCTGTGTTTACGGAAGTTGTCCAAACATGGACGCAGCATTGAGCACCTGGAGATTTTAAAGTTCCTCTCGTACCGGAGCCAGAACATGAACAACTTACTTGTTTTAAGGAGGAGATTGAGAAAGAGAAGGACGAGGTTTTTGGCTGTGGTGTTTTGTGGGACAGTCCGATGAAAGGAACATGTGGATGTGGAGACGGAGCCAAGAGTGGTGGGATAGTGATGTGCTTCACTTCAGTCACACGGAGTTCATTAACAATTTCTTAAAGGTTCTGCCTACTTCAGTGCAGAACAGTGACATTTGTTGCTTGTTGATAATGTGTAGGTCAGATGAATGTGCTTTGGCTGTTCAGACTGAAGTCCACATATCCAAGTCGTCTGGGTCGTATTTGAAAAAATCAGTTCTGTGTCATTCAGACTGTCATTAAAAGATCAGATACAGGAACATAGGGGCCAAAAAATTTGATTTGGGTCACTTCAGGCTGCAGTGTGAACGTATCCTTAGTCAGGACTATTTTATTTGGAGGATTTAAACTATGGTGCTTGTTTTGGGTTTTCAAGAGCAGGATTCAAACTTTCAACCTTCAGATCAGAGGGAAAGCACTCTACCGACTCGGCTACTGTTGGGCAAAAATGTTAAATTATTTATTACTAATTATGCCAAAGTCTCATCAGAAACCTGTACATTTGTTTATTGTCTTTCCCCAGGACCCCCACATGTGCGTCCACAGATATTCCACTTTGGGAGCGTGTCTCAGTTCCTGTTTGGTCCTGAATGGAGGCGGGAAAACTGCACAGACCTCCAGACCCAACTCCAAATGTGTGAAATACTCCAGGACTCTTCATCTGGTCCGAACTCAAACCAGAGCTCTGAACCAGGATGGGTCCAACGTGGGACGACTGTCTGCGGAGGATCTGCAGAGAGCCAGAGGAGCCAAGATCTTCAAGCCTCACAAACAAGTGGTGAGTGACGGGTTTAATGCAAATCAGAGATGCTTTATTCTTGTTTATTTATAACTTTAGACATATTTGATTTGACTATTTTACGTATGTCTGAGGACTAGGAATGGGCATGATTAGTCGATTAATCAATAATTGATCATTAAGAATTTGTTGATTACATTCATTTTTAATTGACAAACCAAATGTAGGTTGCTGTGCGTAGTGTGACCAAACGTCCGTTTTCCACATCCTGTCCTAGCCCGTTTGGGTTTTTTTATAAATTGATGCAAATGTCCAGGTTTTCATGATCTTTCATTGGACCATTAAAGTGGGCGGTTCTCGTGGCTCTGTGTGTCAGAAGGAGCGAGCAGAAACAGTCGCTCAGCCTGCAACATGCTGAAGCACAAATGACTTGTACAAGAAATTCCCCGCTTTCTGTCTCGGTCGAGACAAGTGTGAGTCCATGTGCACAGTGTACAAAGCAGCACATATGTGTCGGTGTCCTGTGTGTCAGGGACCTCAAAGCACCAGGAGACCGAAAAACATGAGAAAAGCTTTGTCAGGTGACAGTAGCTCAATGTTGATGATGAGGCCCCATCATCACGCCCCCCGTACGGTGTCCTGGTTTTGACAAACACAAATATGGTCACACCTAACCTATTTTCCACTGAGTCATGTCTTTTAGTCCGACAGAAACTGATAGCATCCACGCACAAGAGCTGTTTTTTTCTTCGCTTAGTTCATGCAAATGAGCCATGAGATTTTAAGTTTGGTTTCTGTAAGATTTGAGCAAAACTGCATTAAACACATTCTAATGTCAAACGGGCTGATGTGTCTCTAGAGTGGTTATGGTTTATATGTTGTAAAGTTGAGTTTATTTATGCAGATTAGTGCAGATAGTGATAATAATGATGATAACTTTAATATAAAAACGTTAATGATTAGCTCTCTCGACAATCGATTAAGAAAATTTAATCGACTGCCCATCCTTACTGAGGACTTCTCTAAAGCTGCACTGTGAGATTTTCATCGTCTGTGGTGACTGATTTCTTCTCAGTCAAAGGTCAAACAGGAGGTCTGGTCAGGGAGGGTCAGCAGATTTGTTGCAGGGCAGTTTGAAGAGCAGAAGAGCCAAAAGTGTCCCTCCTCTGTGTCCTGTCTCACTCACTACTCTGGTGTTTTAGCTGGTGACAAATTGTTTAAAGTATTTCCTCTGGAAGGTCTTCTGACGCATAAAATGAGCCACACACCAATGAGCAATATTATTTTGTAACATAAAAGCCCAAATTATTAACCATTTAAGATCTGTCTTTTGTTTTTGTTTCTCTGTTTGCAGCTCAGTGAAAAAGCTAGAGAAAGAAAAGTTCCTGTCACTCGGTTGGGACGACTGGTCAACTTTGGAGGTATGTTTACAAGTTCAACATTATGCTCTCTTCACAATATCTGTCAGAGGTGGGTTAGTGCCCTTGTTTAGTCCCTGGCTCAGACCTCTGTTAGTTCTGAATGTGGGAGACTGATCCGTTTAATTTGTTTATTCATTACTCTCTATGCACCTCCAGTCTGTATTTAGTTTTCCACATTAACTTTAGCCTCTGGAGCATGACTTGGACTCTGGAAAAGCGCCTCGTCATAGTTAGAATGGCACGTTAAGAGCCGAAGAAGAGCCAGACGACTGAATGAAGCTATAGTTGGCATACCGAAGGAGCTGGACGGGGGCTGGACGGGAGCTGTTTTCTCTCTGTCAGGTTAAGAATCAGGCCAGAATACTCTTGGGCTTTGCTCTTATCAAGTTACATGTTGGTTAATTTTGTGTGTGGTTCTGGGGTTGACTTTGAAGTATTTAAAGCCACAGTCGGTGTTTTTTCTGGTGGAGGGTCAGTCACCTGCTTGACTTGTCAGGGACGTGTTATGGTGAGGTAATGCTTTAAAGAAAGTTTGAAACATACTTGGGGACATAGCTGCATTTTATCCAATACTGTGGATTATAGTCAACAAAATTTCTAGGGAAACAAGTAGGAGTAGACCCTCCTCCAAGTCAAATAAAAGTCAGGTTTGTGGAGATGCAAGTCTGCTTAGAATAACACATACTGTATTTTCTGCACTATAGGGGCTCTGGATTATAAGTTGTCATTGAATGGTCTATTTTCAAACTTTTTTCACATATAAACCATTAAACGATGCATTAAACGAAACACAACAGTTCGATAAGTCAGTCAAACTTTATTTAACGCGTTCACAGTAACTCTCAACTTTGTTCAATTGTAACACGTAAAAAAAATACTGTCTGAGATGCTAAATTGTTAGTTAGTCGTTAGTATTCACAGTAACTCATAATAGTTGAAACAGTTGGGTGATTCTGGCGTCCACACATCCACATCCCTCTGGTCATTATCCGAGTCAGTGTGGTTACTGTTCCCTGGAGTTCAGTTCAGTGATGATTCTGGTCTTGGTGAAAGCTCGGACCACAGTTGATCCTGATCTTTAGCCCGGGCGTCCATGATCCGTTGGCAGATCGTGGTGTAAGTGGCTCGGCGCTGTCTCTCTGTCTTGGTGAATGTGTGTTCTCCTCCTCTCATCCACTGCTCCCACGCAGCTCACACTTTCACTTTAGAACAGTCTTGAGTTTAAAGTGGGTGTTGTGAGCTTGTCTCTTGACAGGTGCATTTTGATATTAAAAGGAATCACAGTCTGTATTACTCCTGATGCTCCTGACGATGGGAGCCGTAATGCTGCAAGTGGAGCTAAAATCCTACTAAGACACTCCAATAAATTCATATAGAAGGCGCTCTGGATCATAAAGTGTGCAGTCGTTTTATGATGGAATTAAAGGCTTTTAAGTGTGCCCTATAGTGCAGAAAATACAGTATTTACTCCATGTTTTAGTCCAATTAATCTAGTAATTTAGGATTGGGTGCATCATATGACAAGGCCACAAGACTTTTGTCTTGCCAAAATCCTTTTCTGTGACCTTTCTGTGTTCATTAAATGATCAATCTTTCTTCAGTGAAGCAAATTTATTTTAGTTTATTGAGCATAATTTGGGAGGGTTTTATCTTTCATATGAGACATTTCTAAAAACCAATCGATTAATTTAAAGTCAGGTTATAAGCTTTTGTTTCTACAAAATGGATAAGCGACAAGACTTTTGTCAGGGACTGTATTTTGTAAGACTGTACCAACTTTTATATATTTATAATTTGGAGTTATTATAGTATGTGTGGGCGCCACTGAGATGCATAAAAGTAAAGATTTGGCTTTCCGAGATACCACCAGAGCTAAACCAAGTATTTAACTCTGTAATCTAGGGTTAAATCAGGTCTAAAAATGCACTACATAACACTGGTACTGCAGTTCTAAACAGGAAATGATCCAAAAGAAGACACAAAAAGTGGATAAAATAAACTCTAAATACAAAAAAAACACACACACACAAATTATATAGCCG
Organism: Boleophthalmus pectinirostris; assembly: GCF_026225935.1. NCBI lineage: Eukaryota > Metazoa > Chordata > Actinopteri > Gobiiformes > Gobiidae > Boleophthalmus > Boleophthalmus pectinirostris. Next base: position 34,654,333 of record NW_026570971.1, on the reverse strand, counting down.
AGTACCACCTGAAGGAGCTTGCGTACCACGGTTTGACGAACACAGGCAGCGGCGTCGGGGTAAAGGTACTGGTGTTTACCCAGGGCACAGAGTATAGGGAGGGGCTGTAATGGGCAGTTTTCAGTGGACAACGTGTAATGTGGGATCACCAAGATGATTTGTACCCAGAGACCAAAATTTAGTAGCCTGATTCATCAGCCAGTTTCACTTCGAACAAACCGTCTAACCTCGCAGTGTTAGAATTTGTTAATTGGACGGTAGGTGGATACTTGTTATCACTTAACCCAGGGGTGTCCAAACTTTTTTCATCAAGGGCCACATATGTAAACACAGACAAAGCAGAGGGCCGATCGAGGGCCGCAGACTGGGGCTCAATACACTGAATAATTGAAATATGTGCATGTTTAACACATTAGAATGAGCCATCAGTCTTTATTCATGCTAAGATCCTTAAAACTCCACACTATTATTTAATATTTAGCCTTATCGGGGTAGATTTTCAAAAAACTTGCAGTAAAAAGTAAACTTTTAAATGATGCAGGGTTATTTGGGCCAATTCATCTGGAAGCCTGAGGGCCAAGAAAAATTAGTTTGGGGGCCGCATTTGGCTCACGGGCCATAGTTTGGACATGTCTGATTTAACCAATCGCTGCTATTTGGTCGTGATGTATGTAATGCGCCGCTAACGAGGTTAACTGGTGTATTAAACTTTTCCCAAATCCCGTAGGAAGAAGGACAATAGCGTCTTTCCCCTTGATAAAATTCACCAAACATTCTCTTTGTTCCGGCTTTAAATCCTCGATCTTGGGAATTGTTGACAACACAGAATGTCTGACTCTTCTCTGATTGGCTGGTGCCTGAACTCACTCTTCTGACTTCTGGGGTTTTGTGAACAGTCTAGTGTATTCTGATTCCTGACTTAGTTGTTGGAGAGAAATGAAATTGAGTGGAGGCACTAGGTGGCACCAGCCTGGCTAAAAATTTGGTGCTACAGCCCTGAACACTGCAGTATCTCATTTTGATCACTTCAGCTGTTTCCTCTGTTGTCAGTATTAAAAACAGTCTTTACATTTATGTGTGTTTCTACTGTGTGTCCAGGTCTGGCAGTGGGACTGGGCATTGGGGCGCTCACAGAAATGGCCAAGAAGTCGTTTAAACCCCAACAACAAGGTGAGTGGTGTTTTAATCTGAATGTTTATGTGTATTTTTAGCTCGTCCTGACCCCCTCTCTTCTCTCTTCTCTGTGTCAGGGGATAAGAGGCCTGTGCTGGACTCCAACCCGTTCCTGAATGAAGCGAATGCCGAAAGAATCGTCAGTACTCTGTGTAAAGTGAGAGGAGCCGCTCTGAAGCTGGGGCAGGTGCTCAGTATCCAAGGTGAGGACGAGGACTGAAACTGAGACCAGGACTGAACAGGGTGATTTAGGACGGTCTGTTGCTGAAATTAATTGCAGTCTTTGCGTTTTTATCAATTTATTTTACCCGGAGAAACAGTAAAGGTGTACTGTGTAACTTTTGCTGGTGGAGGATTTCGTCACCTGCTTGTTTCTATGGATACGTCATTGCTCTGCCTGGAATGTTCCACAGTGTGACATTAAACAGCTCTACTTTACATCTATTCAATGACAGATGGTTTTATAGCTCAAAAATACCAAGGAAATCAGGTATTCTGACTGTGAGCGGTTTCACCTCTCCACAGATCTGACCTGTAACTTGGTGTGGTTTGGGCTTCATGAAGATAGAAAGCTTTAAAGCCATACTGTGAAACATTCAAGACAAAGCAATAACATCTCCATGGATTAAAGCATTTGACAGACCCTCCGCCAGAAAAGATGTGTGAAGAATCCCTCAGTCGTCCAGGTAGAATCCACGGCGAGGAGAAAATTCAGTTTGTCAACATAACAAAAGTTAATTTGGTTGAAGACGTTTCGCAGCTCATCCAAGCTGCTTCTTCAGTTCTGGTCAGAATGTTGGTGGAACAAGTTGGTGTGTTAGTTTCAGAGTAGTTAATTAGCTCCTCCTTGCAGACAGATATAAGGAAGTGTCCACCAGCACTGCATGGACGAGCTGCGAAACGTCTTCAACCAAACTAACTTTTGTCCAGTTGACAAACTGAATTTTCTCCTCGCCTCCACCAGAAAAGTTACACCTTTTTAAAGAACACACTCTGTGCTTGAGCCTGCTCTACAGTTAATTCACAATATTGATCTAAAACAAAGTAATAAAAGAAACCACTCCGCTCACTTCTGAGTTAGAAAACTGCGGTGCCCAACGGGAGCTGACGTCGCTGTAAACGTCATCACAACAAAGAGACAGTAAAAGTCCAATGAGGTTTATTTGGTTTGCTGATAATTTTTGTTCTTAGGTTCTTTTTTCAGACCAAGAGTTTGTTTTCATCCCTGACAGTTTGGATTGCTCACTTGTGCTCTTCCTCAGACTCGTGACGTTGCTGTGATGTGTCCGGTCAGCTGATTGAAACAGTCCTGAGGAAGTGGGACTGCAGATGTCGCTGTCGTCCTGCCTTCACCAGTAGGAAGAACCTGTTTAAATCAGCTGATCGGACACAGAAACATCACGTTTGTTTGAGGAACTGCAATCTTCCTCAGAGTGGTGTCAGGTATGAAATCAAACCCTGGATTTTTTTCTTTTTTTTCATTTGTGCCAAAATGACGCAATGCTGCTAAATCCATGTATCGCTGATTTAAGAAAATGAAATAGTTGAATAGTTAGTCCAGAGCAGTGGGCGTGTACCAGTCGAGGAAAACAAGACAAAACAAAACGGCGTCTTGAAAATAAGTGATTAAAGCTGACTCAAACATGCACGAATCACTCCAAAAACAACTACATAGTGTCAGTGAGATCAAAAACAAAACATGGTTAAAAGCGCTGAAAAGAACATTTTGCATAACAGGTCTGGTTTAAGAACAAATTCTTCTTTACAACATTGGCCCGGGTGTCCTAGCGTCTGTCTCCATGGGGATAGATGCGTCCAACGATGCAGATAATTGTAACACGACTTGGCTAACCTCACATGGAGAAAGAACAGAGCGCGAGGAGCAGATCTGCACTTTTGGAGATGACAGGAACTTGCCAGATGGGAGTGTGAAAAGGGCCCATTTGTGTCTAGTCTAAAATAATAGTCAGCTGGAGCCCTAACGTAACATTTGACCAGTTCGTCTGCAGGATTACAGAGCTAGACGCAGTGTTTAAGGTTGCTTCTTGGGGTTTATTCTTATCGCTGTTGAAAATTGAGGATGTGACAGAGTTGGAACTGCTGTTTTAGCTGTTGGTAAGTTCGCTTTCCCTTTCCAGACTAAATAAAGTCTCACCCCTCTTAGCTTTAATAATGAATAGACTCTGAGTTTGTTGATGTTTACACTTCCAGCCTGTCAAAAGTCTCAGTGACACTTATTGTTTTAGTCAGTGCACTTTCCTTGACATTTCCAGTGTTTCCAGATTATGGTGGTGCAAATATTTTCAAATCTCATTCAGTCGTTGGAGTAGAAATGACACTTGTTGCTGATATTTAATATTTAAGTAGTTATTTTTATCAATGTAATTTCTGTATAAATATATGATAAAAAGAATGAGCAACAAAGTCTAATTTTGTTTGCTAATATAAATCCAGGTTGTGTTTATAAGGGCTCACCAGATTTTCCTGTATTAATATTAAACAGTTTTCATGTTGTATTTTAAATCCATTTATACTTTTAAAATATCCCCTGGCTACCACTGGCTCAGATGTAACAGTAGAACTGGAGTGGGAGGTTGGATTTGTCAGACACATGTTGCACATCTGGATTTCGTATTTATTTTTGTGGGAAGTTCTTTGGTTTTGTGGCCGTGGGCAGAAGAGAAACCAGCTGACGGTGCATAAGCTGTGGTTGGATCTGAATGTGAAAGAATATTTTATTAGCTGAAAGAATATTTTATTAAGCTGAAATGTCAAAATCTGTGAATAACCAGAAAATGGAAAAAATAATTTGTAAATTTACAGTCAAGATGGCACTTCTTGCTCTGGTCCTGTTCAAAGGGCATGAGTAACACAGTAAAGCTCAAATGATTCATTTTAAGGTTGGGCAATTATCAGACTTGTTGTGGGAAAAAGTCAAATTGTGAAATTTCAGAACAGAGAATCAGAATAGTTTTAATTTGAACCAAGTTTACTCCAGACTTCAGTACAGTGGACAGTTGTGATGCAATAATATCAAAATCCCTCAATATGATATTTTCACAATATGCATTTCACGTATGACTGGGTATCATTAAGAAGTTGCTGATATGATACATACCTCAATACACTGACCATGATACGATATGTATCTTGATACAGTGAGCTTTCGATTTGATACGATATATTTCAATTCGATACAGTTCAATAAAAAATAAAGGCTGAATTATGTCTGAGACTAAAAGTCTTTATTAAACCAGTTCTTGTGCAAAGTTCATATGAAACACAAACATTTAAATCATCAAAACAGTGAAAATCTCAAATGTGTAAATGAGTTTCCTTCCTTTAAACAAGCAACAAAACTGTGCCTCTGTCAGATGAAGAAAAAGAAGAAGAGCGCTTCACTGAGTCTTAAAAGAGTAAAAAATAGCAGTACTGGTCTGCAAGGGTTAAAACAGTTTTCTTTAAACAGAAAATTACCCTTTCTGTAAAATGTAAAAATGGGCAAGGTACAAACCCGAGGCACTCCCACTGAACATGTTAAAAGTCCTTTATTACATGAAGGGACACCAACACGTTTCGACCAGCAAGATGGTCTTCGTCAGGGCAAAGTGTATTTATTGACACCTGGTGTGTCTTGTTTTTACCAATCAATTAATCACATGACAACGTCACATGACAATAGGAAACAGACAGGGAGCAAACCCCAAAACAAAAGGTTGGCCAACCATGAGGAATATATAAGTGATGAGCAGCCCCACCAAACAACAAGAATAATGTTGGAGGAAAGTCGGTGTGTCCATCACATGTGTAATACATGGACAACTAAATATCACAGGTCAAAAATGTCATTTACAATAAAGAATTGTCTGAAAAAGTTCAGTTTCAGAGAAACATTGAATAATCCAAATCATCATCACTATCAGTGTCATGTGATTAATTGACTGTATTTACAGACACCTGGTGAGTCTTGTTTTACTGACGAAGACCATCTTGCTCGTCGAAACATGTTGGTGTCCCTTCATGTAATAAAGGATTTTTATGATATATTCGGAGTGCCTCAGGTTTGTACCTTACCCATTTTTACATTTTCCAGTAATGGTAACTTTCTGTTTAAAGAAAACTGTAGCTCTGTAACAAAATAATTGAGTAAATTATACCAAAAAATATTCTTGGTGATATATCGATACAGCAGTCCACGATATCGATACTGTATCATCACATTAAATGTTACAATATATCAATATTTTTGCGCACCCCTAATCTCACAGTTCAATATTTTGATTTGATTGACTTTTGTAGAGGCAAATAAAACTGAATATGCTCCTTTTTCTTTTTTAAAAGCATTAGAAAAGATTTAAAGCATTTGGTCCTGTTGTAATATGAAGAATTAAGATTCAAACATGCTTAATAACTTATTTCTTCATGTAGTCTCCAATGACAACACCAAAGGATCATGGTCTATGTAGTTCCCTCTGTTTTTTTTAGCTGTAACTGCATGTCATGGTGAGGCAAGGCAAGTTTATTTGTATAACATGATTCATAGTACACAAAATGCTTTACAGAATAAGAAAGACATGAAAATCCCAAATAGTCACAATAAATATTAATTTAAGCAGAGAAACTTGTAACTCGATATTTTCTGACGACCCACGATATTGAGACTTTTGATGATACGATAATCACAATATTTGTTATTGTTCCATCCCTAGTGGACAGTGGAGTGAATGTATAGAATGGATTGAGATAATAACAGTTAGATCTATAGACAATTGAAATTGAATTGTATTAAGCTGCACAAACGAGTTTGATGTAAATACTAAATGAAACAACTAAAGTGAAATGCATATCTAATACATACGGTATCTACTTGAAGGCAGTTTACAAATGTTTAATAGAATATGACAATAATGAAAAATGAAGTAACCCTGTTTGATTTGATTTTAGATTTTTAAAGGTCTTATATTACACAAATGGACTCTTGTGATCTTTAAAATGTGTTAATAATGTTGTTATCTCCTCACAAACAGACCTGGAGTTGTTGTTTTTTTCATTCACACATGTTTGAGTAACTCTTTATTATTAGTCGGTCTACATCTCCAAAGCTCAAAATGCACTCTTCTACCTTGTGATGTCATGAAGCTGTAATAGGCTCTCTTCACGTTTACGTCACAAAACTAGCAGACACAGATGACGACTTCCTTTGAGCTCTTTTGGAGATGGTAACTCTGAGAAAATCTGGGAAAACTGAGAAAATGGCCTGTTTTGTTTTTTTTTGTCTAGATGTCACTTCTTTCTTTTTTTCCTTTTATAAATTGCCGATTTATTTGTGTATTATAATTTTTCTAATTGGAAAATTTTTTAAAAAGATGTAATTGTAGCGACCAGCTGTTTAAGTGACAATATAGCTGCGATTAGAGTCCCGTCCCTCATGGAAAAGCTTTGACAAGTTGTGAAGAAGCTGCTGCTGAATCCACGGTTTTAACACATGCCCAGTGTCGGGAACTACCCCGGAAGTCCTCATCCACGTGTTTCCAATGTTTTCTAGTAAGCGTGAATAGATCCTATTGTCAAGTGAACAGCTCCTTTTACCTTTAGTTCAGTAGAGAACGGCAATTCCAGGACTGAAATGATTGAAATGATTCACATGAAAGTGTATGGAGTTTAAAAATACAGTGGAGCACTTCCTGCATCAGAGTGTTTTCAGTTTGACAGAAGAACTCAGCCTAAATGTGCAGGTTTGTGTGTTAAACATGTGTGAATGAAACAAAACACAACTCCAGGTCGATTTGTGACGAGGAAACTACATTAGAACAGATCAAATATAAGCGCTGCATAATAGAGGCTTTTATTTTGACCTTTATTTATTTTTTGATCTTTTTAGTCATTTTGTAGGGTCATTTCTAGTAACTAATAACATTTGTGGTTTGTACTTGACAATGGAAAAATAATTGTTGACTCTTGCTTATTGTAATTTATTCTACACACAGACTCATGTGGTGGAAAATACAAAGCTGTAATTAAATGAGAATGACTTTCTTTGACTTTGTAATTTGATTAGTGTGTGTGTCCTATTCAGTCCTGCGTTCAGTACATAACATCTGTTTGTGTTCAGCTCACGTGAGCGGTGTGAAAACTCGCTTCCTGTTTCTGTGTGGGTCATGTGACGGAGCGGTGACCCTCGTTGCACTTTCAGGAATGCAACAAACTCAACAATTCAACCTTTTACACATTTAAGCCGTATTTGTGTAGGTACTGGACATTAATCTGCACATTCTGAAGAGATATAGGCCAGAACAGAGCAGGTGTGAGAGAAACGCAGACATCCCAGTGAAACTAGTGATGTGTGAGCTTTGGTTAAACTCCTTTGCTCTTTTTATTAAGGGGTAATGACTCTATTTTCTGATCTATATTTTAATGTAGTTTTGTCACACAGACCTGGAGTTATTTTGTTTCATTCATACATATTTAACACACAAGCCTTGCGTATTTAGGCTGAGTTCTTCTCTCAAACAGAAAACACTGTTCCACCTTGTGATGTCATGTGGTGATACAGGAAGTGCTCCACTGTGGTTTCAAACTCCTTACACCTTCACGAGAATCATTTGGATCATTTCAGCTCTGGAATTGCCTATTTTTACTGAACTAAAAGTAAAATGTAGCTGTTAACTTAAACTCCCACTTCATGACATCACAAGGTGGAACAGAGCATTTTGAGCTTTGGACATGTAGACAGATTAATAATAATAAAATATTACTAAAACATAACTTCAGGTCTGTTTTTGACGTGATAACAACATTGTAACATGACTTAAAGTTCACAATAATGAAGTTTGTGTAATAATCATGTTAAACAAAGTCTACTTTAATGAGATTTAAAACATGTTATATGCACTAAAGTTTTGTAAGTTTCACTGATGCCAAAGCTATTATACTATCAAACTGCAGTAACATTAACTGCATCACTCGTGGTCACACTTGGTCTCATATTTACTTTGTTTTATGGTGTTTGTTTATGTGCTGCTTTGTGTTGTGTTGTCCTGTTTTTTGATAAAACATGTTACCCCCTGTCCCAAGACAAATTTCTCCCATGGGAGACAATAAAGGATTATCTTATCTTATCTTATCTTATCTTATCTACTGGTATAATGTGAGAATCCCAATCTAATCCACCCCCTATCTTCATCCAGAGAGGATTTTTTATTTTTATTTTTTTTGCTGTTTTAGAACAAAATGTAAAATGACCTACTTACGTTATCTCATTTAAAACTAATTACCTGAAGAAACCAAAATATTAAAATGTCTTCTTTTAGTAAAACTCCTTTAAAATCCAATCCTGTTTTGCCTTCTAACCACTTTAATCCCATATTACTGTGTCTGTCTCTGACCCCAGACCTCTCATGTGTTTTGCAGATGACGCCTTCATTAGTCCAGAATTGGCCAAGATCTTTGAGCGAGTGAGACAGAGCGCAGACTTCATGCCCACCAAGCAGATGATGGTATAATTATTTCATAAAACTAGAGGATACGGGGGATTTAAAGGTGCAGTGTGTAACTTTTCTGGTGGAGAGTCCGTCAAATGCTTTTTTTCCATGGAGATGTTAGGACTTTTTCTGGAATGTTTCACAGTATGATATTAAACCTTTCTATCTTCATGGAGACCAAACCAGACCAAGTTACAGGTCAGTTCAGTCACAATGTCTGTTTTTTTTTTTTTTTTTTCCAGGTATCTTTGAGCTATAAAAGCACCTGTAATTGAATAAATGTAAAGTAGAGCTGTTTGTGGAACATTCCAGGCAGAGCAGTGACGTATCCATAGAAACGACACGGTGCACCTTTAAGTGTAGGTTTCCATGTAGGGATGTCCTGATCATTTTTTTGCCCCCAAGTCCGAGTCCTTTGATTTTGAGTACCTGCCAATACCGAGTCCCGATCCAATACTTCTATAAAATATTATAAAATGAACTAAGAGCAAAGAATAAGATCCAGAATGTTTGGGGGGATCAGATTGTGTTGATTTCATGTGTAGTATTTGGGCTGAACTTAGTGTGAAAAATCAAATGTCCAAAACTTAAGTATTTTTATAAACTTTTTTAACCATTTACCATCATTGTTGAAAATCTTGACTTTTCACAGTCTGGTCTTGGAATGTGTAACTTAGTAAACTTAGGCTACGTTCAGACTGCAGCCTGAAGTGACCCAAGATTTTTTGGCTTCTATGTTCCTGTATCTGATCTTTTAATGACAGTCTGAACAACACAGATCCGATTTTTTCAAATGTGACTCAGGACACTTGGATATGTGCTCCTGAAACTGATACATATCTGATCTTTTGACATGTGACTTCAATCTGAACGGCCAAAGCGCATTCATTCGACCCACACACGCCACAAACGTCACTATTTTGCGCTGAAGTAGTGAAAATTGTTAATGAACTCCGTGTCACTGAAGCAAAGCACATCACCACTCACCACTCTTGGCTCCGTCTCCACATCCACACGTTCCTTTCAACAGACGTTGCTGCCGCTGCCCCACAAAACACCACGACCAAAAACCTCGTCCTTCTCCTTCTCAATCTCCTCTTTAAAACAAGTAAGTTGTTCATGTTCTGGCTCCGGTACGAGAGGAACTTTAAAATCTCCAGGTGCTCAATGCTGCGTCCATGTTTGGACAACTTCCATAAACACAGAGCATGTTTGCTGTGGTTGACGTCGTCGTGTCTCCAGTGTCACATGTGGGACACTTTTGGGCCGTTTACTGTTCACACTGGAGTCACATACAAGTCACATTTAATTGGAAATATGAACGACCTCGCAAAAACATCGGATTTTACAAAAAATCTTAATTGAGCGTTAAGCCCTGCAGTCTGAACGTAGCCGAAATGAACTCTACAAAACAGGAACCAGACTGGAATCAGCAAATCCTGCGCCTCAGAAAAACTGTTGTGTGCTCTGTGTCTTATGTGTTATATACATATCTTATTTATCCGATACCTGATTGGCGCATAATATCCAAGTCCGGATCGAGTCCACAGTCACATGATCGGCGTCGATTTCCAATCACGTGATTGCAGATCGGATCGGGACAACCCTGTTTCCTTGACTAATTCAGTATTGTGTAAACTGGAACTCTGCTCATATTTGGTGATGAAGGCAATAAATTACATGGGAATCATCATCTACTCATCAGGACAACATCTGTGAACAGCAGAGATGAAATCCTGGAAATTTGTCCCTTTTTAAAAACTGTTTCTGAACCATTGAGGTCTCTGTAACATGACACTACCTTTTGGATTGGCAGAATGGAGCAGCGGTCCCTCTGATTTAAGAATGAGGTTGTCAAAAGTAGAGAAAATCAGATCCTAATCGATACTAAAACTAGTATCGAAACTAGATCCTCATTTGAGCAGGTATCGATACTAAAAAAAGTCCCGTTGACAGGACAGAAATGAACCTTTCCTGAATGTATTTTACAATGATCCTGAGCTGTATCAGATCACATGAGAATAGAAAAGAAAGTACTATTGGTTAATGTTGAAAATCACATTCTATTATCTAAAGAAATCATCATGTTATCAGAATCAGTACTGAGTGTATTCTTAGTATCTCCGTTGGGTGCTTAAGGGCTCATGGGAGTTTGCCACGTGTGCTTTGTGTTCTAATTTGACTAAGACTCATATTTCTCAAGTAATAAACAAAGAAATGAGACTGAAAACTAGAACACAACATGAGGCAAAACCAAGCACTGAACAAAGTCAAACACCAGGAACCAAAATGTAACTGGGCTGTTGAAATATATTTAAACCTGGACTATTATTTTAACTTCTAACTTCTGTAAAAATATAAAGTCTAAATCTGTGTTCCCATCTCTGTCCCATAGAAAGTGATCAGTGGAGAGCTGGGTCCAGACTGGAGGAAGCGTCTGGCTTATTTTGAGGAGAAGCCTTTTGCTGCGGCCTCCATCGGACAGGTGCATCTGGGCAGGCTCCACGACGGCAGGGAGGTGGCCATGAAAATCCAGGTGAGAACACGGTTTACATAAAGGTGCTGTCACTATTTCTGATCTCTGTTCTAATGTCGTTTCCTCACCACAAACACACCTGGACTTGTTTTGTTTCATTCACACATGTTTGACACACAAACGCTGCACAATTAGGCTGAGTTCTTTTTTCAAACGGAAAACACTCTGTTCCACCTTGTGATGTCATGTGATTTTGCTGATTTTGAACTCCATATATTCACTAGAATCATTTGGATGGTTTCAGCCCTGGAATTGCCAATTTCTTCTGAACTAAAGGTAAAAGGAGCTGTTCACTTAAACTACTGCTATTCATGACATCACAAGGTGGAACAGAGCATTTTGAGCTTTGGCGATGTACACAGACTAATAATAAAGAGTTACTCATAGGGATGGGCATGATTAGTCGACTAATCTATAATTAATTGTTAAAAATTTTGTCAATCTTGTTCATTTTTAATCAACAAACTGAATGTAGGTCACTGTGTGTAGTGTGAGGAGACGAGGCTGCGTCTGACACAAACACTGGAGTTGTGCCTCACAGTCCCACATTTGGGCTCTGGCACATCTCTTTGGAGACACTGTACCACTCAGTGAACGTGTTTACAGCACATCAGTGATCGGGTTTTCAGTATCCCGGTTTTGTCATGGTGGATGTAAACTGCAACATAAAGTTGAGTGCACATGCGTCCAAAAGACAAACACTTTTCACTCTTTTCATTACAACACAAGCCAAAATAAATAAAGTGAGCAACATAAAGTGAGTGAATGACTGTTGAATAAAGAGCTGCACTACACCTGCACACGAATGATCCCTGAAAACATGAACATGACACACACACAGAACACACTCACCGATATCATCAGCACCCTTCTGTCACAGAGAGAACACTCATATTCCACTGAGTCGTGTCCTTTAGTCCGACAGAAGCTGAAGGAAAAACAAGGAAAGAGCAGATTTTTTTCAGCGTTTATAGTTTATGTAAATGGGTCATGTGGTTTTAAGTTTTGTGTCTGTAAAATGTAAACAAATGTGTCAAAGCTGCATTAAACACATGATGTGACTCTATAGTGGTTATGGTTTATATATTGAAAAGATGAGTTTATTTATGCAGATTAGTCATAATAATGATGATAATTTTACAATACAAAGGTTAATGATTAATCGAAAAACAATTGTTAATTCTCCCGTTGATCGATTTTAAGAAAATTAAATCGAATGCCCATCCCTAACTCAAACATGTGTGAAGCAAAACAAAACTCCAGGTCTGTTTTCGAGGAGGTAACAACATTCTAACATGGCTTTAAGCTCACAAGAGTCAATTTGCGCAATGTAAGATTTTTAAAAACGTGAAAAACAGAACTAAACAATTTGCAGAGGTCTAAGGTTCTTCCTCACTTACCTTATGCTTTCAGAGCATCCGAATTATTCACAACAATGAGTTTATAAGCACAGAGACCAAAGCAGAGCTAATGTGCACTTCCTGATCATCAATTGACAATCAAACGCTTTGTAATTGGATGCAGACAGTACACAGCAGATTTATTTTGACCTTTTAAGAGATTTTTATACAATATATCTGTACCGGAGCGAGACGGATTTAGTTCAAATACATGGAAAAACATTATATACAGGCTCTTTGAACAAATAGAAACATAGAAATGAATAGATATAGAAAACAAAACAAGCTCAACACACACAAATTACAGTAGTGTTTGTGCACAATATATTAAAAAAACAAAAAACTCAGTTCACTTCAAGCATTTAATTTCTTTCAGATTCTGTAGTGTTAAATGTTTGTTTGATTGCGGTGATTGAAATGTGTGTAATTGTTTTCAGTATCCTGGAGTGGCAAAAAGCATCAACAGCGACGTAAGAAACATCATGACGGCTCTGAGTCTGTCCCGCGCTCTGCCTGAAGGTAAAGCTCCACTCTGGGACAGTAATGCTCCACTGTGGGACTTCTCTTTAAAGCTTCACCATGGGACTTCTCTTTAAAGCTCCACTGTGGGACGTCTCTTTAATAGGATTGTCGCGGTTAGGGAATTTCTCCTGTGGTGTGGTATAGCGGCTCAACGGAGCAGTATGTGATGATATCGCACCCCCTCCCCCACCCACACCCCCCGGAGTTAGAATATTTCCAGCGGCTCTGAAAACTCTCTGATGATGCACTTGTAGCAGGTGCACTTGTACCTTGGTTGTCGTGTGGATATAACATGTGTAGTGTAGGAGAAGTAACAGCACAGCTCTCACTGTGGCAGCTCGGGTCAGAGTCCTGCACCTGGTCATGTACCCGCGGACTTAAGAGAGCCTCGAGTCCACGGAGCAGGTGTCCGCAAAGTCCTGTCAGGCGACTGCTAAACTTACATCTGTAAGTGCTGCAGAGTTCTACGCAGGTCCTTTAGACTGCAGTCACCAGACGGTCTGCACGGGCGCACCTTAGTCCTGGGTTGGTCCTGGTTTAGTCCTGGGTTGGTCCTGGTTTAGTCCTGGGTTGGTCCTGGTTTAGTCCTGGGTTGGTCCTGGTTTAGTCCTGGGTTGGTCCTGGTTTAGTCCTGGTTTAGTCCTGGTTTTAGTCCTGGTTTAGTCCTGGTTTAGTCCTGGTTTAGTCCTGGGTTGGTGCTGGGTTGGTGCTGGGTTGGTGCTGGGTTGGTCCTGGGTTGGTCCTGGGTTGGTCCTGGGTTTTGTCCTGGGTTGGTGGCTGGGCTTGGTGGGCTGGGTTGGTGCTGGGTTGGTGCTGGGTTGGTGCTGGGTTGGTGCTGGGTTGGTGCTGGGTTGGTGCTGGGTTAGTCCTGGGTTAGTCCTGGGTTTAGTTCTGGGTTGGTGGCTGGTGGTTGTCCTGGGTTAGTCCTGGGGTTAGTCCTGGGTTAGTCCTGGGTTAGTCCTGGGTTAGTCCTGGGTTAGTCCTGGGGTCCTGGGTTCTGGGTAGTCCTGGTTAGTTGGGTGCTGGGTTGCTGGGTTGGTGCTGGGTTGGTCCTGGGTTAGTCCTGGGTTAGTCCTGGGTTGGTGCTGGGTTAGTCCTGGGTTAGTCCTGGGTTAGTCCTGGGCACGGGCACCTTTTATGGTGGAATGTTAACAGTTGTCCAGGCGGGTGCAGGTCTGTAATAATGGACCTGTGCAGGACTCTGGGTCGGGTCACGTTGGTCATGTGCGGTGATCGCGGTGGCCCAACATGCGACAGCCCTACTCTTTAAAGCTCCACTCTGGGACATTAATTCTCCACTGTGGGACTTGTTTAATGCTCCACTCTAGGACATCCTTAGTGCTCCCTTCTGGGACATCTCTTCCACTCTGGGACTTGTTTAAAGCTGCACTGTGGTACTTTATCTGAGTGTGATACGTGCTCTTTGTGTGTCTGTGTTTACCTGGCCCTGAGTCCACATGGCTCCATCCACGTCAGAGATAGAACAGGAATCTTAAACATTTCACGCTTACTTATTCTCTGAACTGGAGCTGTCACAAAACTAAAATAAAAAAGGGAAAAGTTAAAGACTCCGTACTTTATACAATATCAAACTGATAAAAAAAAACACACACAGTGATTAATCAACTAAACGTGACTAGTTGTTGTATTTTGAGACGTTTTTAGTAACAAATACAGAGACATTATTAAATCAAAATATCAAAAAAGAGTGAAGTTTTTTTTTTTTTATTTCATCCACAATATACCAGTAGATACCAGTATGTTATTAATTGGTGGATTTCAGTTTCCGTATTTATTTGGGAATATATATATTTTTAATCATTTGTTTAATCAAAAAAATCACAAAAAAAGTATAATTGTTCCTTTCAGTGATATTAAATATACATTTTACTGATACCTCCTCAACATAAGGACACAACTAAATGTAAGAAATTATACAAATACTTTTTAAATCCTCTTTATTCTTAAATAGTGTATTTTTTAGGCTTTTGTAATGATATTATTGTAGAACATAATTCGTTAATGTTTTTTTCTGTAAGTTTATTCTTCTGTTCTGTAGGTCTTTTTCCTGAGCACCTGATCGAGGTCATGAGTCGGGAGCTGGCTCTAGAGTGCGACTACATCAGAGAGGCCAACTGCGCAAAGACGTTTAAGTAAGTAATACTGGAAGGAATCTAACCCACAACCTCTTTTATACGGAGGGAGGAGACAGGCTAACCACTCTGCCACATGTAACAGGGAGGAGGGAGGAGAGGAGGGAGGAGAGGAGGGAGGAGGGAGGAGAGGAGGGAGGAGAGGAGAGGAGGAGGAGGAGAGGAGAGAGGAGGGAGAGGAGAGAAGGGAGAGGAGAAGAGAGGAGGAGGAGAGGAGGAGAGGAGGAGGAGGAGAGAGGAGGAGGAGGAGGAGGAGAGGGGAGGAGGAGAGGGAGGAGGGGGAGAGAGAGAGAGAGGAGAGAGGAGGAGAGGAGGAGAGGAGAGGGGAGAGAGTGGAGGAGGAGAGAGGGGAGAGTAGTGGAGGAGGAGAGAGGGGAGAGTAGAGGAGGAGGAGGAGGGATGGATGGGAGAGTAGAGGACAGAGTCGGCATCAGAGCTCATCTACTGGAGGGGCATGGGTCACCAGCAGGGGGGGGCGCTGCCATTTGAGAAATATTTTAACGCGGTGGAGTCATACACAGCAGAAATGCTATCAAACACGTTTTTCTTTAACAGTATTAGGCTAATTATGTGTTGTTGTTATAATCATTATTATATTAAGATTATTATTATTATTAGCTGCAATAGTTGTTGAGGCTGTGTGGTAGACGATACACACACAAGACAATAATAAAAGGTTGAGGTTTATTAAAAAACAATAAGGCCTGACACTGGTTGTAAACATTAAACAACAGCCTCTCGTCAAAAACACCTCTGAACTCGAAATAGTCACACATCGGACAGCACCAGGGCTGTAGTGAACGTGGTACACGAGTCGCCGTCCAGTCCAGTCCTGTCCTATAGAGACCTGAGACTTGAGGAGGGAGGGACTAAACCAGGACTAAACCAGGACTAAACCAGGAGGACTAAACCAGGACTAAACCAGGACTAAACAGGACTAAACCAGGTAAACCAGGACCAGTGGCGGCTGATGGTATAATTTTTGGGAGGGGCACCAAGGGCAAAAATTATAAATATATATTATGAATAATATATGTTTTATATATATAGGCTGTAGTATTATAACAAATACCAGAAACAGACATTTTGGTTAGTATTGGCTGAACAGTATCGATCAGAGCACAATGAACAGCCAAGCGCAAACTTTATGCAACAACACAACGTAACACGCCGCTCACACCCAGACCCAACAACGTCAGTAAAACTACAATAAGAGACATGAACACAGATGCCGCTCCTACAGCACACGACAGAACAACCAGAGCAGCTCCATCGCACCCACCAGCTCATTTACGCACTATTTAACTATTAACACTATAACACTATTTAACTATTAACACTATAACACTATTTAACTATTAACACTATAACACTATTTTAAACTAGTAACACTATAACACTATTTAACTAGTAACACTATAAACACTATTTACCTGTGAGGCTCCAAGTTCAGATTTGCCACAAACTAATGAAAACCAGCCTCTTACCTTCTCCAGAGACTGAAGCAGAGTGTTTCCTCTATCCACTGTCCCACTGGTTCTGTTTCCAAAAGTCTATTGTCCAATATGAAGAGATGAAACTGGTCCAAATCCTGGTCCAGTCTGGTCCGAGACGCAAGGTCCAGGAGCCGAGTGCACGAGCGGTTGTCAAATTAGTCTTAATCCCACTTCCCACTTACATCTGAAAGTTACGGTCAGTCCATATCAGCACCAGGACACCAGGTAGAATTATGCCTCTGCGCCCGATGCTCAGGTCAAACTTTTACACCCAGAAACGAGCGGGCAAAGGCGGATAGAGCAGCGAGCGACTGCCCTGGCCCCGGCGGCGGCAGCAACTGCCCCGGGTCCCGGCGGCGACTGCCCCGGGTCCCGGCGGCGGGTCTGTCAGTGTCTTTGACTCTATTCTCGCCATTTCCTGTGTGGAGCTTTAGGCTAAAGTAGCAGCTGCCGCTAATCGTGAAGCTGCTACAAGTTGACGCAGCAGGTTGAGTGACAGGACAGTTGTCCAATCACACTACAGTAAATAAACAGACACTGTGATGTCATTGATGTCACAGTAAAGTTTGTGTCCTCAGCCCGAAGTGAAATGCGCCAATCAAAATCATTTTAAAATAGTCATAATAACGGCCTGTGCTGGGGGGTGGGGCACCAGTGGCCGCTAGGGGGGGCACGGCCCTCAAATGCCCCACCTTGCCGCCGACACAGGTAGAGGAGGAGGAGAGTGGGGAGCAGAAGAGAAGAGGACGAGCAGAGAAATGAGATGTACATCCCTCTCAGATCAGTCTAACATCATTGTTTTGTTAGGGAGCTGTTGAAGGACCATCCTTTCTTCTATGTCCCTGACGTGGTGGAGGAGCTGAGCAGCCAGCAGGTCCTGACTCTGACTCTGGTCCCGGGATTTCCTCTGGACAAGGCCTCAGATCTGGACCAAGAGCTCAGAAACCAGGTATGAAACAGTGGAATGTTGAAAAAGCGTTAATACACTTGTAACCCACCCACAACCAGTCTAACCCCACCTCCACTTCCAACCACCTGCTGTACTCTGTGAGATGTAATACAGTATGTGTGAGTCAGTACCCCGACCTGCTCTGGTCACTTTACTTCACAGCTCATTAACTTCAACAGTATCGATTTATCATAATTTAAACCCCTGGGAATATTTTTTACTAAACAGAATGATGTAAAATGCAGGCCTTCTTTGCAAACATGGACTTTCAGTCCAACTTCATTTAAACTGATCTTGAAGTCCACGTGTGTTCTTCTGTGTGTTCTTCTACATTCTAGACTCATACAGATAAACACATGTGCAACTTCAGCTCTGGAGCTGTACATGAGCTCACCACTGGGGGCAGCAGTGAACACAGCTTGAGTTTGAGTTTAAAGAGTTTAAAAAACTTTTCTGGTCAAATGCTTTTCTCCATGGAGATGTTATTTATTTGTCTTGAATGTTTCACAGTATGACATTAAACCTTTCTATCTTCATGGAGACCAAACCAGACCAAGTTCCACATCAGATCTATGGAGAGGCTCACAGTCAGAATGTCTGTTTTTCTAGATATTTTTGAGTTGTAAAATCACCTATAATTGAATAAATGTAAATCAGAGCTGTTTAATGTCACACTGTGGAACATTCTAGACAGAGCAGTGACTTCTCCATAGAAACAAGCAGGTGATGGACCCCCAACACAAAAGTTACACAGTGCATCTTTAAGCTAAACTTTTTAAAAAGTAAGTAGAACAAACTGCAAAACAAATAAATGCTTCTTTTTTTCTTTGCCCTGCTTAAAGGAAACACATAAAACACAAAGCTTAATTTTATTTTAAAACCCTTTAGTGCAAAGAAATGTAATTACACTTATGATTTTCCTTGCAAAGAGAAGCACATTAATAGACTGGAAATTCTTTTGTAGTCATTTCATATCAACATATTTTTGGGGATAATTATCAAAATCGATTCTATACATTGACCATAGAAAAACACATTTGTAGATCTCTATTTGGCATTTTACATGTTCTGATTCTTGTCTTGATCTCGTCTCTTGTACAGATCTGTGAGGAGATCCTGATCCTCTGTCTCCGGGAGCTGTTCGAGTTCAGGTTCATGCAGACTGACCCCAACTGGTCCAACTTTTTCTTCGACCCTGAAACACACAAGGTTTGTATTTTAAATATTTTCAATCTTTTCATCTTATTTGTACCAGATTTTTACCATTTTTAACCATAAGTGAAAAACTATATATAACTGTACAATCAATCCAGTCAAACTTTGTTTTGTTTATGAAATGTCGTGTCCAAAGTGCTGCACATAAACAAAGTAAAACATTAATAGAAACAATTATGGATGCGACAAGATACAATTTCCACAACACAGGACAAGACACGAGACTGGAACTACGAGAACGAGACGAGAAGAGATTTTGATATTCTTTATAATACATAACTTCCAGTTAATTTAAATTAAGTTAATTTTCAGCATGTGTGCACAATCTCATGGCAATTTTTCCTCGTGAGATCTTGTGGCACAAGATCTTGTTCCATCTCTAGAAACAGTAAAGTAATGAAATCCATGAATAAAAATAATAAAATCAATCAATAAATAAAAAAATACACAGAATAGTTGATATTAAATGGTCTGTAGCTGTCTAAAGTTATCCCTCACTTTCTTAACACAATCCTCATATCTTAATTATTCACTGACATGAGACCAGAGTGGAATTTCTCAGTCATGGTACTGTTAACAACAACTAGCATGTTAATGGAGCATAAAAAGATTTATGCTTTGATGCAAACGTCACACAGCAGACTTGTGTTGTATAAGCAGCTCTTGAGGTCAGTATATCTGTACTGGAGCTGGACACATTTTGCTCATGTACATGGTGAAAAGTTGTAGTTCTATTCATTATTTTTACCGTGTGTGTGTTTTTCAGGTGGCTCTGTTGGATTTCGGAGCATGTCGAGGTTTTGATAAAAGCTTCACTGACACTTACATAGAGGTGTGTAAAGGACAAAGACACACATGTACATATTTATTTATAAATGTTTCATTATTAGGGAAGGGATGAGACGGTTTTGACGGAGACAAAACACACCACAAGATTGAGTCCATGAGAAGGAAACGAGACAAGATTTTGACATCATTTGTAATAAACACAATCCATTGCACAATTTTGGCTTCACTATTTTTATTTTCTGTAATACCTCAGCGGTCATTGTAGTTCTGCTTTTTGGAACTACAGCTTCTCAAATGATATAACTCACCAGCTCTTACTCTTTTTTTTTTTTTTTTTTAGTCCAGTTCAAAGGTAAATTCAGGGGGAAATTCTCATGATAATTTTTCTCATGTGGCAAGTTTGTCTTGAGAGATCTTGTGGCATGAGCTCTTCTCCCATCCCTATGAATCATTTTACATTTTGTGTTTGTTGTAGGTGATAAAGGCAGCTGCAGATCAGGACAGAGACTTAGTTCTGCATAAATCCAGAGAAATGAAGTTCCTCACAGGATTTGAAACAAAGGTAACACAACCACATATTATTAGGATTTTGATTTACAAATTGACTTTTACTCTTAAATTATTAAAATTCTACTATAATTTGACTTCCTGGGTGGACATGGGCAGCAGATCTCTGCATGTGTCACACATGTAGAGGTAATTCTATAACAGTTATCTAGCAACAGTAACGTAAACAAGGACCAATAAAAATGTATAATTGATATAAAATGATAAAAATTGACCACAGGTACCATCCCACCAAACCAAGTCATGATTAATAAGACCTGAAGCCTTATCATATGCACGATTGTGATTTAATAATTAAACCATGACTCATTTTGCTACCTTAACAACCCTTAAAGGTGCACTGTGTGACTTTTTGGTTGGGGGTTTCTATGGATATATTATTGCTCTGCCTGGAATGTTCCACAGTGTGACATTAAACAGCTCTACTTTGGATTTATTCAATTACAGGTGGTTTTACTTTAGCTCAAAAATACCTAGAAAAACAGACAAACAAACATTCTGACTGTGAGCGGAGTCGCCTCTCCACAGATTGTTTTGGTCTCCATGATGGTAGAAAGTTTAATGTCATAGTTGCTTTGTTTACATGAGAGCTTTAATTCTGAATAAAAATAACTTCATTCTGAATTAAAATTAATTCCGCTTTAAAAAGACCATGTAAACACTTAATTCCTAATGAAAATTATTCGGAATTAAACTCAATTCCTAAGTAAGTGGGTGGTTTATTCCGATTTTAAAGCAGAAATTAATTTCTTCCTGCATCATGTAAATGTTTATTCTTCTTAAAAATAATGGATCCTTACGATCCGGCTGCACCAGTCCTGTCTTGGGATTTTCATCCACGTCTCTTTGGGATTTGTGAGCGGGATGTGGGAGGGGGCTGAGGTAGAGCAGCCTCACACTCACTTTGTCTTCTTCCTCCTTCTCCGACACTCTTCCCTTCTCCTCCTCAGCTGACAGACGTAAAGCGTGATGAGAGAATTCTCCAACTGCTGTGCAATTATCAGGAAAAAAAAGTGTGAAAAAAGTTTGGATCATGTTTGTGTCTGTGGCGTAACGACAGATGACAGAAAAGCCCGTAGCAGCTGAAGTGTGTGTTTTCTTCTGGTCGACATAAATACGTTCATGTCCCTGTTCAATCAGAACCCTTCCCCACCTCCAGACGATGAGACGATGTAAACGTGGCCATTGTGAAAGTGTATTCTTCTTGTTTTTCAGTCGATGGAGAACGCTCACGTGGACGCCGTCATGATTTTGGGAGAGGCCTTTTCCTCGGACGAACCCTTCGACTTCGGGACCCAAAACACCACGGAGCAGATCCACTCACTCATTCCCATCATGCTCCGAGAGAGGCTGACCCCGCCCCCTGAGGAAACCTATTCGCTGCACCGGAAAATGGGCGGGTCCTTCCTCATCTGCTCCAAACTCAAGGCAAAGATTCGCTGTAAAAATATGTTCCAGGAAGCGTATCAAAACTACTGGAGGGACTCTTCCACCGACAACGCTGGCAAATGAAATCCACTTTGCTAGAAGCGTGTATTTTACCATCCAAAACCTGTACAATGAATTTTCATTTTAGGCTTAAATGTTGTATTTTTGTATAGCGCAGGAAGTATGACGTAATCCTTTATTCATCCAGGAGTGGTTCAACGTAGAAAAGGTTTCAGCGGTGGTCAGCTGGACTTTAAAGGTCTTATATCACACAAAATTGGCTTCTGTGAGCAATAGCCACATTATAATGTTGTCCTCAAAAACAGACCTGGAGTTGTTTTATTAGTAGTCTCTTGCACTTTGTGACGTCACGAAGCGGTAGTTTTCAAGTTAAGAGCTCCTTTTACTTTTTTAGTTTAGTAGAAATTAACAATTCCAGGGTTGAAATGATCCAAATGATTCAAGTGAAGGTGTGTGGGGTTTAAAAACACAGTGTATGGCATCAGTTTGAGAAGAACTCGGTCTAAATATGCAGGGTTTTTGTGTTGAACTTGTAGGAATGAAACAAAACACAACTCCAGGTCTGTTTGTGATGAGGAAACTATCTAAAAATTATCTAAACTCAGAATAAAATAAATCCAAACCAAACTGAAAATGGCCTCTGGATGGAGTTGAAACATATTGAAGCAAAATTGTTCCGATCTGAGCACCGTTGAAACCTTCTCTTCACAGCGCAGGGTTTTCAAAATATAGGTCAGTGGGTCAGAGATTCAAAAACTGGAAAACGGAAAAGGAAAAATGACTAACAAGAAGTTGAACTGGTTTAAAATGTATCCCATAACACAGATTGGGAATTAGGAATCAAATATTTAAAATTTTAACTTTAAAAGTGCACTCTGTAACTTTCCCTGCAGATGGTCTGCTATGTCGTCTCTGTGGATGCATTACCTTCCTTGGAATGTTCCACCGTATGGCATTAAAATACTAGTATCTGTCTTGGGTTTACTCAGCCTTTCCACAGATCTGGCCTGTAAATCGGTTTGGTGGCATCAGCTGCTTCACTTCACAGAGATGGACGACTTTAATGCCGTACTGCGGGACTTTATAGGGCAAGGCGATAACATTACCGTGGAGACCCCCCCGCCAGAAATGCTCCACAGTGAGTCTTTAAATGAATGACAATAACGTGCTGCCGCTGAACTGGAACATTTTTGCTTTTTTAGACGCACAAGTTAATGGAAGTGTTACATGAACGGGTCTGAAGTGGGATCACGTGACTGGATTTAAACGAAACAGGATTTAAGATCTTATTTGTTTGCATTTTAATTTAAAATCATGAATTGGTGCTGAAACTGGTCTAGAAATGTGACAACTTTCAGGTCAAATAGTGTGCATGTAAAGGGTCAATCAGCACCAAACACAACACACCAAAACAATGGAAACAACATGTAGCATTAATAAAGAGAGAAACCACATTTTAGCTGCATTAACAAAAGGGAAAATCACTCAGACACGAGGAGGTGAAACTGCGTTAGTAGAAATGAGTTATTTGTACTTTTTAGGCCTGAACTCTCCAGCACAGGCCCGGGTTTAGTTGGACGACCATGTTTAGAAAATGAATTTAGTCTTATTATATAGAAGACAAATTTGTAAAAAGTGTTAAATGGATTATTTAGCTTTTTACAAAATTGTGTTGTTAGAAGGAAACCAAAGGTCGATGTGCTGCTTAAAGAACATGCTTCATTTGAATGAAGAACTCCACAAAATGTTTTACACATTTCTCTTAAAGGTTTGTGTTTAAAGGACAGCGGGTGAGTTTTTAGTCGATTAAAATTGCAAAATTTGAGGAAAAATGATCAAAATCTGCTCTACATCTTTGCCTAAAAATATCGGCAGATCTTATCGGTGATCGGTTTCTCTGGATTTGACATTGGTTTCTAGTAGGAATTAGTTTTAAAGCACCAAAAAATAACAGTGATGCAAGTTGCACTATGTAATATCTGTGGGAAAAGTCCATCACCTGCTTGTTTCCATGGAGACGTTACTGCTAATACTGTAAAACTTCTCTATCCTGCAATTTATTCAATAATTCTTTTAATGGCCAATAACATTCTGAAGTACATGCGTTTTTCTGTGACTGGACTCGCCTCTCCACAGATCTGACCACAGTGCACCTTTTAGACCTTTATACTAAGAGACTCAAAGACAGTTTTACTTGGATTTCACCAAATTTTGCTTCAAGCCAAAATCTGAATACATTTAATTGACTTTTTATATTATTTGTTACATAAAAGTACCAAACATTTCACTAAAAATATGGACTATTAAAATATGTGGATTCAAGCTCGTTATGCAAACAGGACGCAGATACAGTAGAGTTTTGTTTGGAAAAAGTCATTTGCAGTGTTTTTACTCATTTACTCACATCTCTAAGTAAAATGTGTTGAAATCATCCCTGGAAAACTAGCATTAAAACGTGTATGTTCTGTTTCCTGCATAAGTCCGTGGTTTTAAATCATGTGCATAGATTTGTACTGTTATTTGAAAGACTGTTACATGTCTATGATTTTGAATTGTTTAAATAAAATTTGCTGTTGCTAAATACTGTTTGAAGACTTGGAGAGTCTATATTAGGCTGTTTTCTGATCGATGTTATGTTTTGTCGTCACAAACAGACCTGGAGTTGTTTTGTTTCATTCACATGTTTAACACAAACCTGAACATTTAGTGTTTTGAGTTCTTCTCTCAAACTGAAAACTCTGTTCCACCTTGTGATGTCATTTGGTCATACAGGAAGTGCTCCACTGCGTTTTTAACTCCATACACCTTCAAGTGGACCTACCAATCTCTACTGAACAAAAAGTAAATGGAGCTCTTAACTTAAACTACCACTACATGACATCACAAGGTGGAACAGCATTTTGAGCAGACTAATGAAGTGTTACCAAACATGTGAATGAAACAAAACACAATTCCAGGTCTGTTTTTGAGGAGGGAACATAACATGGCTAAAAGTTCACAAGAGTCTGTTCTGTTTAATATAGAACCTTTTAAAGATTCATTATGTAACTTTTCTGGTGAGGGGAGGTACTGCCTGCATATCTCCATGGAGATGAGCAGTTCCACACTATGGTATAAATCTAAATTACATATCTTCGAGTTGCCTGTCTCCATGAAAAGAAGTTGTCTTATTGTGGAACATTTCAGGCATAATAAAATCGCCATGGAGACAAGCAGGTAGAGAACCCTCCACCATTTCTGCCAGCACAACAAACACTTCACATACACCTTGAGTCTTTTTATTACAAAAACATTTAGTTGATGCTTATAAAACAGTAAATGTGTGATGATAAATATGTGACGACTCTGTTCAGATCCTGGTTTGAGGAGCAAGTTTCTCCACCTGAATCGTGACGTTGGAGAATCCAAACTGTGAGCAGAGCAGGTCTGAGGCTCTCATCAGGACCTGCTGCGAGTCTGAGTCCTCCTCTAGGGAAAAAACAGAAGTCAGGTTAGATCAGAACTTTATTTCAAAAGAGTGAATCTAAACAGGGCTGGCAGTACTGGGAGACGGCTCAGAATATCAGCTGCCACAGGGGGGCAGTAGTGGCTCCAGACACTTTAGATCAGGGGCGTCAAACTCATTTTGGTCCGGGGGTCGAATCCAACCAACTTTGATCCCAAAGGGGCCAGATCAGAAAACTCATGTCATATAAACCCCTAAAATAACAATAAGTTCAAATATTTGTGCAGAGAAACACAAACCTATTCTATTCTATTCTATTCTACAGAAATCTTTTTTAATTGATGAACTCTTTCTTTTACAAAATATTATAATATTATGAACAACCTGAAACTTTAAGAAAAATGCAATTTCAACACAATGTTTTAACACTAACTTGTATGTAAATAGGAATAAGTAAATTTTTCTTGGAAAATCCTGCGCTCATCGTCAACTTTTCTCATGTTGGACATTTTTCTGATGAGGGTGTCACGGTCAACAGTCAAAACGATCGTCCTTTAAGAGCGTTTGGAAAGAGACAAGTCTTCATTTGTGCTGCTCTGGTGGGAGGGGCCACGTACAGAGACGCTGGAGACGCTGCTGTGATAAACACCACAGAAAATGAACAATATTTTAATGGAAAATATAATTAAAATATTTTAGTAGAAAATCGATCAAGGGCCAGATTAAAGGTCTTGGAGGGCCGGATCCGGCCCCCGGGCCGTATGTTTGACGCCTGTGCTTGTGTGTGTGTGTGTGTGTGTGTGAGAAACTGCTTCTCAGTGGCCTTTGTGTCTCAGTGCAGTTTAACAGGAGTCTTAGTTAAATCTCATGATATGATGTTAAAAACTGAGCTCAAAAAACAAAAAGTTTCTAAATCTGCTCTGTGCTCACCCACACTGCCCAGTATGATGTGGTGTGTGAGTGAATGTCAGTGGTGATCAGAGGGGTTGATGGTGCAGATCGGAAGCCCCAGGGCAGCTGTGGCTACCATCACTGAGTGTAGAGTG
The DNA here is from genome assembly GCF_026225935.1 of Boleophthalmus pectinirostris. Lineage (NCBI taxonomy): Eukaryota > Metazoa > Chordata > Actinopteri > Gobiiformes > Gobiidae > Boleophthalmus > Boleophthalmus pectinirostris. The sequence goes on along the minus strand of NW_026570971.1, from coordinate 34,628,112 downwards.
AATGAAAAATACTGTGAAGCGTCTTTATGTGTCTTTAAAGATGCTCTATAAATCCAGTGCATTATTATTCATCTCAATCTGCATAATGTGATTTAATTTAACATCATCTGGGCTCTGACCTGTAATAACATGCACGGACAGCAGGGGGAGACTGAGGCTGAGGCCCCACACTCTGAGGCTGTGCACAGACACGACCCCAGACACGGACAGCAGGAGGGCACGCACTGACTCCACCTGCACGTGCTCCGGACACGCTGGGAACACACGGGATTACAGGACTTATTTTATTATAGCATCAAATACAATCAAATAAAATGTATTTAAACACTGAATTAGACGACAGCAGACACAATAGACATGTTACTCTACATTAAAAGACACACAACAATGACCAAAATATAAGATTGTGTACCTTCCATGAGCACTCTGAGGACATCTTTAATGACCGGAAATGTGGTCCATAAAACCAGAGCAGAGAACAGGAACGTACAGATGGGGTCAGCTGCTTTATACTCAGGCTGGAGACACACAGGATATGATATATGACAAGAGGGCATCTGACACATACAGTGATATAGTAGTAGTAGTAGTAGTACAGGAGCATCATACACACAGTGATATAGTAGTAGTAGTAGTAGTAGTAGTAGTAGTAGTAGTAGTAGTAGTAGTAGTACAGGAGCATCTGACATACACAGTGATATAGTAGTAGTAGTAGTAGTAGTAGTAGTACAGGAGCATCTGACATACAGTGATATAGTAGTAGTAGTAGTAGTAGTACAGGAGCATCATACACACAGTGATATAGTAGTAGTAGTAGTAGTAGTACAGGAGCATCTGACATACAGTGATATAGTAGTAGTGGCAGTAGTAGTAGTAGTTGTAGTAGTAGTAGTAGTACAGGAGCATCTGACACAACACTAACCCTGAAGTGAATGACGGCCGCTGCGAGCAGTACGCCCACACTCTGCAGCAGGTCTCCGAGCACATGTATGAAGGCAGCCCTCACACTGGCGTTGGTCTGGACCCGACCGTGAGCGCCAGGACCACGAGAGGGACCGCGGGCCGCCCTCTGAGTCCACTCTGATTGGACGGAGCTGTGGCTGTGGGAGTGAGGGGAGCCGGGCTGGTGCAGGATCAGCACCATTCTGAAAGAGGAGGAGACAGAGTGTTTGTGGAGCAGGGTTCAGATGACAACACAATGTTCTGTGGAAACCAACGAGGTGCAGCTGAGATGAACACCGTTAAAATCAATATACTGAGTTCTTGAGTTTGTCACTAACAGAAATGACCAGGTTCAACATTTGTGAATTTACATTTTAGATATTTCATGGCAAAGTGCAAAGTTATCAAGAGAAAATCTGTCCTCGCCCCATCTGGAGTATGACATCATCACATTGAAGAATCTGAAAACAACCAGCAGTTTGTGGGGATGACCCTAGACCCATGAGAACATCCAGGAAAATGCCCCAACAGATCAGTGTCAGACAGTGGAGCGTGGAGGAGGAGGTGCTGGAGGGACCATCATGACAGGACAAACCTTCAGTGGGATCATGCTCCACCAGAACAGAACTCGAGTGTCTGATATCAGAAGTCTTCAGTGTCTACAGAGGGCTGGTCTGAAGGACAGAGGAGCACAGGAGCAGTAGAGACCCAGATCTACCACACCAGACGAGGGCCCCTGAGACTGTCCAGCACTTAAAGAAGCTCTGAGACACCAAGAGATGGGACCATCAAGAAAAAGGAACTCAAGAAACAACAGCAACTCTTTTTACCACGGGTCAAATCTTGTAACTTATTGGAAGGAGCATCAGAGCAGTGGTCTGTATACTGTAGTGGATCATTCAGATTGGTGCATTTGACAGAGCCACCTGACCTTTGAGAAGGCTTCAGACATGACAAACAATCATTTTAGGTAGTGCATTCCATTGTGTTCTTTTGTCAAACTCTAAATAATTATAAAATACAGATAAAATAAAACTGTAGAGCCTTGCACTCGACACAAAACACTACGGTGCAGGACACATTTTGAAAGCTCATTGCGGCACAGGCAGAACGAGACTGCACGATGCAGGAGCAGGCGGGTGGGATGATAAACTATAGTCCTGCAAACTGAGTGTAAAGTGACATATACAAATGATTCATGTCTATCATACATCATTTATGCTGGATATTTTATTTTGGCATTAATAAAAACATTTTAAGCAGCCTAAACTTGCAGATGTGGTCTAATCACTCACACATTTGAGACAATTCCTTTCCACTTCTCCATGTTTGATTGAACTTAAGTGTGTTAAGTGGTAGAAGTATTTAAATATGTGGTTAAATGTAATGCCTGTGATCTACTGGACCATTTCAGAAGCAGAAGTCCTGAAAGCTGCAGTTTGAACATAAAAATTCCAGGGGCTCAGAGGAGACCTGGAGAAGGACTGAAGGTGAAGGCCTCAGTGGTGTCTGTGGTCAACTGAGCACTCAGGGCAGTGACCACCAAACTGGAGGAGCTACAGCAGATCCCAGGAGAAACATGTCAGTCCAGAAAAGTGGAGTACAGGAACAGCAAAGATACTGCAGAACCCTCAAGCTCCCAGACCTCTGAGGACCAGAGCTTGGACAAAGGATGAGACCAGCTGCTGATTACTGACATGTACATGACACATTCTCACTACTCACAGCACATTGACGAGCACAGCGCAGGCAGATGTTATTAGCATGATTTTGGTGTCTATGTGGAACTGTCCCTCTGAGAGTCTGAGCACAGCAGCCCAGAGCAGAGCAGCCGTGACCCCCCAGATGGAGAGGACGGACACGAGCATGGCCAAGATCTCTGGGAAACAGGAAGTCCTCAGGTAAGAACACTGTTATTAAGTGGTCATAGAAAAGTGTGATGTTCAGGCTGACCTGCGCGGTGCCACCCGAACGTCATGGTGTCTGTGGGTGATCGAGCAGACAGCCAGAGGGAGCAGAGAGAGAGAAGCACGCTGCACACGTCACTGAGGAGGTGAGCTGCATCTGTGAGCACGGCCAGACTCTGGGACAGGTACCCTCCTACACAGAGGTAATATAAAGGTTTGTGTTAAAGGTTAGGTAAAGTTTTGTTTTTATTTTATTCATGAGTTACTGAGTTTGTGTTTCATCTATTTGAAAATGTATTAATTAAACAGAATTTATATATATTCATACGCAGTATTTTGGTTCCAGACACATAGTTGACCAGCAAAAGAATATTAAAACATCAAAAATAAAGTGAAGAAAACTAAATTTAAACATCAGTATAATGGTCAAAATAAAACACAATAAACCTCAAGAGATTTCAGACTTCTTTAAATGTGAATGCTCCTGAGCGCGTTGTAATTTCATATAAATAACATACGTATACGTTCATGTGTTTTGCTCTTCTCACCGATGACCTCTCCAGCCATAAAGAGGAGGCCCAGCACACAGGCCAGCCACAGCTTCCTCCGAGCAGCTCGCCTCGACTCCTGTCCTGCTCCCAGAATCCCTGGAGTCCCGGTAGACTGGTTCAGACCCTGGTTTAAATCCTGGTTTAGATCTTGGGTCAGATCTGGACAGACGCCTCTGGAGGACCACGGGGCCTCAGCACTGCTAAAGTCCTCCTCTGAGTCCCAGGGAGTCTCCTCTGAAGAACTCCGACTGAAACACAGAAGATTAAGAAAAACAGCAGATACACAGAGCACCAGACAGCCCAGAGGTAAACTACTGTAGCCACAGCTGCCCTGAGGCTGCTAATGTGAACCTCTGACCCTTCCAACCAACACCAGCACCCACACACAACAGTCTGCACTAAAGTCACTGCTGCTGCGCCGTTATGTTCCCTGGGTTTCCCAGCAGTCTCCCATCCCCGTACAGCACTAACCAGGCTCAGCCCTGCTCTGTATGGAAGATCATTTGTTCCATCAGATTTTTCATTTTAAATACCACTGAATTTCTTAATACACGGAATACTCAAGTATTTTAAAGATTTTAAGTATACTTTTTCAGTACATTTCAAATTCAAAATAAAAATTTCACTTTTTAAATATTCAGCACAGATATTTTCAATTTCTCACATTCAACAGTCAAAATTCGGAGTTTAAAATTCAAAGTGAAAAATTTCACAGCAAAGAGCCAAAACACCAAGACAGAAACAATCGATCCTGTGTGAGCGAGGAGGACAGAGGCTGTTTCCTATTGGCTCCTCTCATCTGTGGGCGGGGTTTACACTTAAGAAATAAAAGAGATGAGGTTTGGATGAGGCAAATTCTGACCAATCAAATCACTTCACTGCACCATTTCCTGCTTAAGTTAGATCGGATCATCTTGGATCTTTCCTGCTAATTTTCTTCACTGCGAATTTTGACTGATGAATTTAAGGACTTGAAAATATTTGCACTGAATATATAAAAGGTGATTCTAATATATATATATATATACGTGTGATATATATATATATATATATATATATATATATATATATATATACATATATATACAATATATGTATATATATGTGTGTGTGTGTGTGTATATATATATATATACATATATATATACACACATATATATATATACATATATATACACATATATACACACATATATATATATACACGTATATATATATATATATACATATATATATATATATATACATATATATATACATATATATATACATATATATATACATATATATATATATATATATATATATATATATATATATATATAAATAACAGGGAGAGAGAGAGAGAATTTTTAACACGTTGAAAATGTACAAATATAATTTCAAAAAATAATTAAAATGTTTTTTAGTTGTTTTTTTTTCCAGAGTTCAAATTTCAAATTCAAAATCTGATGAAACACTTGATCTTCCACAGCTCTGCTTGGTGGTGGTCTGACCTCAGTGGACATGAATATGTTTAATGTCATACCATGGAAGATTTCAGGCAAAGCAAAACCACCTCAGTGGAGAAGCAGATGACAAACCTTTCACTATAAGTTACCAAAAAATCCATGATTACGAAATAATGTAGAACTTCTACTTCTTTCTCACTTATTTCTGAATTATTGGAAAGCCCTGGGGAAAGATTTTCCCCGACATCTTGCATTTGAAATAATCTGATGTCTAATAATTTGCCTCTTACCATGTGTGGGGCTCCAGCTGAACATCTATCAGTTTTTGTTTCTCCAAATCCTCAGTTTCCATTATAAAAACTAGACTTGTCTTTGGTCCATTGAGTTTGATTCTGACACCTGCTCCAGTCTCATCAGAGAGTTTTATCAGGAGAGGAGGAGATAAGCTCCACCAATGGAAACTCAGGAAAACAGTGAGTCGAAAGGCAAAAGAGGCAATACAAGAACAGTTTATTTTATTATAACTTTAAAATATGATATAAGAGGAATGTGGCATGATTGACAGCAGACAGACTGTCTCAAATTACAACAGGCACTTTCAAAACATGTCAAAATAAGATATTCAAATAACAGTAAAAACTGAACAATGTTTAAAATGCAAATAAGAACTTCATGTTCTTTTGATACTGATGCAGCTGACGTCATCAAGTTTCCCTAGGGTTGATGCTGATGCTAGCTGGTGGCACTGCTCTGTCTCAAGTTTTCTGATCTATATTATTATGTTGTTTCCTCATCAAAAAAAAAATTAATACCTGGAGTTTCATTCACATGTTTCACACACAAACCCTGTGGACTCACTCAAACAGAAAACACTCTGCTCCACCTTAATAATGCAGGATTACCCAAACATTTGTGAATGAAACAAAACTAATCACAACTCCAGGTCCATGTTTTTGAGGAGGTAAGAACATTATAACATGACATAATGCTCACAAGAGTACATTTTGTGTCAATTTAATAATCTTTAATAAAATAAAATCCATCCACTACGGTGAATTTCAGTGAATCATGACTATAGAGGAATTTGTACGCAATGGTATTTTTTTCACATTTATATTTTAAACACTGACAGTTTTTTCAATCATTGACTTTGCATTTTTAACCGTTTAAAATGTTATAATAGATAGGACCAGAGGAGGAGGAGAGGGTCAGGGAAGGTCAGATGGAAAAGAGGAGAGAGTCAGAGGAGCAGAGGAGAAGGTCAGAGGGTCAGAGAAGCAGAAGAGAGGGTCAGAGGAACAGAGGATGAGGAGAGGAGAAGAGGAACAGAGGATGGAGATTAACATCGTTTTTTCAACATGGAAGACTGAAGATTTCAAGAAAAACCCTGAGAAGACAAAACCAAACAGTGCAGCCCCATTTGTGAAAAGTTAAACTGTACATGTGACGCTCAACACAACATTTAGAAACACACCCAGACTGCAGACGTGAGCTTAAAAGACTTGAAATCTAAATGAATCTTGTTTGGACTTTTCCAAATTACTGCCAATGCATTGACCAGTCAAACGATTTTTGACTGGGCAAATTAAGTGCAATTTTCTAAATAAACTGTGTAACATTTGCGCTGGGGAAGGGTCTGTCACCTGCTACATAGAAATGTCAAAGTTTTGCCTAGAATGTTCCAAAAGTACAGCATTAATTAATCTTATTTAAGTTTCAACTATTAAATGTCCTACTAAAAACACCTTTTCACCAACGTTTTCCCCATGGAAGCAGCTAAATCTATAATGTAATGCCATACTGTGGAATATTCCAAGCACAGGAATGTCATCTCCATGGAACAAGCAACCTTAATGCTCCACCAGAAAATTTACATAGTACATCTTTAAAATAAGAGAAACAAAATATACGAACCAGTGCGATATTTATTAACCTGCAATGTGAGGGGCTTGTCTCCTTGGAGATTTTATCATTTGCCTGGAATGTTCCACAGTATGGCATTAATCTCATATATTGCACTGTTGCATTTATTCGATTACAGCTATTTTTAGTGCAACAACAACAACAACAAAAAAACGTTAATAAAATACATTCTTACTGTGAATGGGGTTGTAAGATCGTCCCTTAGTTTAATGCCACAATTTGGAACAATCCAGGCCAGACAACGGCATCCCCATGGAAACAGGCAGCCGACCGTGCAACAGAAAAGTTACGCAGTGCTCCTCTAACTCAACAACGCATTACTCTAAGATTAACATTCCAAGTTCAAGTAATTTATCCCATTTTTGCAGTGGCAATAATTCAAAATCACATTTATAAAATTAGATGAAATACTATAGATTTGAACCATCCATATACAGACAAATATACAGAGATAAAAAGGTGTAAACCCGACAGTGCTTTTAAATATCCCAGTTACATAAGGCACAAAGTTCAGACCTTTAAAAAGAAGCATGTCTCAAGTCCTATTAAATGTTAATGTTGTATCCTAAAGTATCTGTGGTAGTTTAGTTTTTTGTTTGTTTTTTTTTTACTGAAACTGGCTTTAAAAAGGTGATTTTTTCTTTCTTTTTTAGGACTAAGCACTTCAATGAGAGGTAGCTAAACAGCAGCCAGCATGAGTGAGGAAAGAGTTTGTGTACCAGGACTAAACCAGGACTAAACCAGGACTAAACCAGGACTAAACCAGGACTAACCCAGGACTAACCCAGGACTAACCCAGGACTGGCCAAGGTCTAAAGCAGCATTGATGGATACTGATCACTGCAGACCTGGAAAACCCAACAAGAACTGCATTAAACTGAAACTGAACCAGCACTAAAGCAGGTTTAACCCAGGTTTAACCCAGGACTAAACCAGGTCTAAACCAAGGTCTAAAGCAGCACACATGTATAAGGACCACTGCAGACTGGGAACCCCCCTCAAGAGCTTAATTAAGTCAGGAATAAAGTAGGACTAAACTAGGACTAAGCCAGGACTAAACCAATTCTAAACCCAGGTCCAAACCAGGACTAAAGCACGTCTAGCCCAGGACTTAACTAGGACTAAACCAGGACTTGCTAAGGTCTAAAGCAGCACTGACGGACACTGACCACTGTAGACCTGGAAAACCCTACAAGAACTGCATTAAACTGAAACTGAACCAGCACTAAAGCAGGTTTAAACCAGGACTAACCCAGGACTAAACCAGGACTAACCCAGGTCATATTGTGTGCTTGAGTTTGGCTTAATCCATGTATTATGCATCTAATTTGCATATTAATTTGCCTCGGAATTAAAGTCTAAAATATTTCCCAAAGTTATCAGACCATTTTGGCAGCATCACAATTTAAAAATATCGTTTAAAGTGCACGTTAATCAACTTTTCCCTATGCGGTTCCCATGACAACAATAATAAAAGGATTAAAAAATAAATATTTGATTGGCTAATTGTCAAAAATCTACATTGGCACATTCAGAGAGCTGTGTAAACCACCAGAAACGCTGTTTAAAGTCAGTCTGTACGTGGGGAAGTTGCATAGTTAAAATCACCAAAGGGACCTCCAGAGATGAGAGGGGCCAAGGCTGAAGTCTCTGCCCAGTTTTGGCGTCCCGGGGTCGGGTAGACGGGCGCAGAGGGGTGGGTGTTGGTGCTTCATTTGTCTGGGAGAGCAATGGGAGGGTTACTGGGTCCAGCTCCGTTTGCCGCCTGAGGTTGGATCACGATGGGCGTATTTTCACCTGCAAAGAACAAAGAAACTTAAACTCTGCCCCCAACCACGTTTCAAATGGAGCTGGTACACTGGGCGGGGCCTGGAGGACTAAAGGGGAGAGTGAGGGGCGGGGTCTGGAGGACTAAAGGGGAGAGTGAGGGGCGGGGGTCTGGAGGACTAAAGGGGGAGTGAAGGGGCGGGGTCTGGAGGACTAAAGGGGAGAGAGAGGGGCGGGGTCTGGAGGACTAAAGGGGGGAGTGGGGGGGGCAGGGTCTGGGGGAATAAAAGGGGAGAGTGTGGTGGGCAGGGTCTGGGAGACTAAAGAGCAGAGTGGGGGTGGGGTCTGGTGGACTAAAGGGGAGAGGAAGGGGCAGGGTCTGGAGGATTAAAGGGGGGAGTGAGGGGCGGGGCCTGGAGGACTAAAGGGGAGAATGTGTGTGGGGGGGGAGGACTAAAAGGGAGAGTGAGGGATGGGGTCTAGGGGACTAAAGGGGAGAGTGATGAAGGAGGAGGGGTGGGGGTCTGGAGGACTAAAGGGAAGAGTGGGCGGGGTCTGGAGATATTTGTAATCAGAAATATAACATATATTAAAAAAAACATATATATTTAATACAGTGCGTTAGGTAAGCTTTCTGCTAGATGGTCCATCTCCTACTTGTCTCCATGAAGATGTTACTGCTTTGCCTGGAATGTTCCACAGTATGAGATTTAACTCGTTTATCATCATGGAGACAAGCAGCTGACTCCACCAGGCCAAGCTACAGGTTAGAAGTGTATTCACAATAAGGATGCTTTTTTTTTTTTTTTTGAACAGGCAGAAATAGAAAGAAGCAGGTGGCACACACTCCATCAAAACTGTAACACAGTGGAGCTTTAAGACATGGCAGAAAACAGAAATGCAAAAAATGTTAAGCAAACGTATCATGATACCAAAGTAAAACGATAAAACCAGTCAAATGCACTTGAAGTAAATACATTAGTTCATGAGTCATTTTTCCAGTTCTCTGCATGAGACCGCCAGTTTGGTAGCTACTGTTAGTCTGTTATTTCAACGTTTTGCGGCAGGATTAGTAGCACAAAAACATGTTCTATCCTGTGCATAGTTAGACCAGTATTAGTGAAGCAGCAGCAGAAGAGGACTATTGAACCTTTACCTTCTGCTCGGTCAGAGCTCGGCTGAGTGATTATAACAGAGTCTTCTTCTGCTGTGGAACAAAATAAGACTAAGAAACTCAGTACAAATTAGAGCCCTCGGCTGATATGGGCACCTCGAGGCATATCGGCTATCGGCCGATATGCTTGCTGATGGGGCCGATATTTCACGTGGGCATGTGATACGTCGTTAAAAATCTTAGACTCTCTACATTATGTTCATTTAATCCAATTTACAGACAGATAAATGTCCTAATATGTGGCTCCACATCAGTATTTATCTACGGAGTCATTTATCCGTGCGTGTGTCCATATTGTCCCTGAACACACCACAGAGTCGCTTCACTCACGTGTGTTTGTTTACATCCGCAGACACAGATCCAAACACTGAGATTATATTCTTTTTACGGGCAATCGGTTTGAGTCTGAATTAAAAGGACATTTATTAGTGCAGATTTGTGATGTGAGAGGAGCCTGTGTGAGCGGTGAGTGTTGGAAATATGTCGACTTTGAAGCTAGTTTTTGTCATTCGTTATGGATTAGCTGCTGTAGCTCCCGCACATAAACAGACTGTTTTCTATTGGTCTATTGTAAAGTGACTATATTGGCCGTATATTTGTTACTGGACCTGCACTGATATGGAAATGAGCTGTGAATAGACGTGTGAATTATGACATTTGCGCATATAATTAATTACCGCGGCGCGCACGTATTTACGGCTAAAGGCTAATAGCGCTAGTTTCTTTACTAGTTATGGGTCCGTCGCGAACGAAATGACTCTTAGAACGCGGCTCTTTGAAGCGAACGACGGGAGCCTGATCCTTATTGGGAGCCGTGTTTTCTCTTTCTCTCACTTTTTTCCTGTTCACGCCGCGTGCAGACTTGTGGTTTGACAGCGGCAGCGGCTGAAAACGAAACTTTGAGAAATTTGCGTGTACATAGGATAAAAAAAAACCAAAAAAACAAAAAAAAAAACCGAGCATATTTGGCTGTAGTTTAGCATAAAATAAATAAGTCCTGGTTTAGACCTTTTTCAGTCCTGGTTTAGACCTGGTTCAGTCCTGATTCAGTCCTGCTTTAGACGTGCTTTAGTCCTGCTTGCAACAAAACAATCTGAAGAGCCACTTGGGAGCCAAAAGAACCAGCAGCTTTTAGTGAGCCGAGCCAAAAGAGCCGGTTCTCTAAAAAGAACTAGAATACCCATCACTAGTGTCTAGAATGTGATGCAAAAATGCCATTAAGTCAACCTACTGTCTGTAAATATGATGTAAAGAGGCAGAATAACAATAAATGTTGCCTAAATAAACCCAATTTAAAATCCACCAGAGCCAAACCTAAGTTTTTTAAACAATTCAACATTTACAGTGAATTTTTACATCACTAAATATATCGGTGATTATATCGGCTATCGGCAGCGCCGACTCCCATTATATCGGTTTCATATCGGCCACAGCAAAATCCATATCGGTCGGGCTCTAGTACAAATTAGTTTTTTTTTCCCGTTCCCTGTTAAAAAAAAAAACAGGAAATATAGACCTGGATTTGAGGTCAAGTTACAATGAGAAAACAAGGCTGTTACTTTTCTACTGAAAGTCAATAACACTATATTTAAAGTTTAGGAGAAAGAGGTACAAAAGGTAAATAAAAAAGGTTTTGCTCATCTTAAGGCTATGTTCAAACTACAGGGAACAGATAGAGATTGGAAAAGTTTAGACCTGCGATTCCCAGATAACTGAGTTTGAAATAGGGATGGGCATTCGATGAAATTTTCTTAATCGATCGTCGGAAGAATTAACGATCGATTATCGATTAATCATTAACGTTTTTATATTAAAATGATCATCATTATTATTACTATCTGCACTACTAATCTGCATAAATAAATTCAACTTTACGACATATAAACCGTAACGACTCAAGAGCCACATCAGCCCGTTTGACATTATAATGTGTTTAATTCAGTTTAGCGCAACTCTCACAGAAACAAAACTTAAAACCGCATCGCTAATTTGCATAAACTCAGCGAAAATAAAACTACAGCTCTTGTGTCGCTGATGCGGTCAGTTTCTGTCGGATTAAAAGACATGACTCAGTGGAATACAGGTTAGTGTGACCAGATTTGCATTTGTCAAAACCAGGACACCGTACGGGGGGAGGGAGGTGGGGACTCATCATCGACATTGTGCGACTCTCACCTGGCAAAGCTTTTTCCCACTGGACACCGAAACATATGTGCTGCTTTGTACACTGTGCACATGGACTCTCACTTGTCCCGAACGCAACAGAAAGCCTGGAATTTCTTGTACAAGTCATCATTAAATATGCATTTGTGCTTCGGTACGTTGCAAACTGACCGAATGTTTGTGTCTCGCTCCTTCTGATGCAGAGACACATGTACAGACCTGTTTGGTCACACTACACACAGCAACCTACATTCGGTTTGTCGATTAAAATTAACGTAATCGATGAAATTCTTAATGATCAATTATCGATTAATCGATTAATCATGCCCATCCCTAGTTTGAAATTAACTTTACATAAGTTACTTGCTTCCTTTACTGCTTTAAATCCGTATTAAGCCTGTATACATTATGATATGTACTGTTAACATACGTTTGAGAAGAGAACCTTATTGTTTTTAGGGGGTCCTGTACTGCATTTTGGGTGCAATAAGTCCTCTGGTCTTATTGTTTTTTAAATTTAAATTTTAACTTTTGTTCTCTTTTTTTATTATTATTATTTATTATCATTCATGTATTTTTAGTCCTGACTTTCTTGTTTTTATGGTTTCATTTATTATTATTTACGCATTTGTTATTCCTGACCTTCTTGTTGGCGCAGTTCGTTCTCCAGGTCCTCGGGGTCGATGTAAGCGAAGTCCTCCTCTTCTTTGCCAGCACATTTGCCACAACAGAAACAGCAGCAGCATAAACAGCAGCAGCACGTGAAGATGGTGCAGCAGATCACCAGGCCCTGAACACAGTGTAAGAGAATATACAGTAAAAATCAACAACAATATAAGAGAATATACAGTAAAAATCAACAATAATACAAGGGAGGCGTCTGTGGGGTCAGTTCATCACTATGGAAGCAGTTTATGAGGAGCCCAGCTCATATGACATGATCATTATATCCACAATGCAATGTGTGTATGTGTACAGGCCCATGAACATTTGTGTGATATTGGCCACACATGAGAATGTCTGTGTTTACTAGTGTGGAACCAAAATGGCATTCTTCATGAGTTGTGTGTGTGTTAGTTGTGTGACTGTAGATGTGCGTGTTGTGTTTCACGAGAAAAACAAGAAATGGAAATTATTTTTGTTCCAATTAGAATTTTAACAGCTACACTGAAAGAGAAAGGAACTGTTAGAATTAGTGATTATCTCAAAAACTACTATTTGACTATACAAATGCATAGAATTATAAATAGATCATAATTTTTCTGAGATTTTGAGACACTCCCGTTGCTCTAGCTCAATCCTTCGTGGAGTTATGACCAAAAACACATATCTGACCTTGACTACCTTGAACGTCAGGTGACCTTGACCGGTTTCACCCTGTAACATCCAGTGTGCCCCGGTTATGTGTGTGCCAACTTGGTTGAATATTTTAGGCCGCAGATAGTTCAGAAATTGCGGAAATTGACGAATCCTTTATAATGGCGTGACATTTCAATTGACCCGCATGACTTCAAATGATCTCGGATCGTTACCAAACTTTTTTTGCGGCATCGAGCACAGGGGCTTGACCCACATACCAAATTTGGTGACAATCGGTTCATAAATGGCGGAATTATCCCGGGTGGACACACACACAGACACACAGGGTGAATACAAAACCCTTATTACCTGGTCAGCCCTTCGGGGACCAGGTAATAAGAGAATATATGGTAAAAATCTAAAGGCCCTGAATATAAGAGAATATACAGTAAAAATCAACCACAGTATAAGAGAAGAGGATATACGGTAAAAAGCAAGAGGCCTGAACAAAGTATAACAGAATATACGGTAAAAATGTACAGATCCTGAACACAATATAAGAGAATATACGGTAAAAATCTAAAAGGCCTGAAAACAACATCAGAGAATATACAGTAAAAATCTACAGGCCCAGTGCACAATATAATGGAATATATGGCAAAAATAACCGGGCCCTAAACACAGTATAAGAGAATATACAGTAAAAATCTACAGGTCCTGAAAACAGCACAAGAAAATATACAGTAAAAACTCACCAGGTCTTGAACATAATATAGACAAACAAGTGATTATACTGACACCAAACCATAAAGCAGAATTATCCCCAGAAAGTACAATATATAAAACATAAGCTGCAATAAACGATCACACTTTTATACAGCGCTTTTTCACCTTCGAGGCACTCAAAAAGCTTTACATCAAGAAACCACTCATCCACTCACTCACACAGCAGTGTACACAGACACTGGGGGCGAGGACCCAACGTCAGCATTCATCTGTGGGAGCTGGAATCACACCAGCCAACCCGCTCGACCAATGATGTTTTTACGTTGGGAGCGGGATTCGAACCGACAACCTTCGAATCACTGACAGACAGAGCTGGAGACATGTCAGAACTCTCAGGTGGAATTTGCTGTAACTGTCAGATTGCAGATTTGTTGACCTGGTACAAAGTTCTTCTCTGTCTGCACAATATAACTAATGGCCCTGTCACACCTTGACGATTTAACCAGTGTATGCCGATGTACCAGAATTTCCCTAAAACGCTAGCATACACTGAATTGTCAGAGTTTTTTTTTTTTTTTTTTTTTTTTTTGAGTTGGACGTATACATATAATGTATTACTATATAACGTTTTGATAACTTATATATAACTTATACCAACTAATGCTCAGTGTGTTGCCAGCATCTACAACTTATGCCCAACGACAGTCTAACTTATGCACAGCACACGGCAGGGTATCACCGACGCTCACGTGTCGTTGCCCTGCCGCTCAACGATTCACAACTGCACTAGACATCGCAGTAGCAACTAGGGATGGGCATGATTAATCAAGTAATCGATAATTGATCATTAAGAATTTCATCGATTACATTAATTTGAAATCGACAAACCGAATGTAGGTTGCTGTGCGTAGCGTGACCAAACAGGAGTCCGTACATGTGTCTGTGCACTCAGAAGGAGCGAGCAAACACAAACATTCGGTCAGTCTGCAACGTACCAAAGCACAAATGCATATTTAACGATGATTTGTACAAGAAATTCCAGGCTTTCCGTTGCGTTCGGGACAAGTGTGAGTCCATGTGCACAGTGTATAAAGCAGCACATATGTTTCTGTGTCCAGTGGGAAAAAGTTTTACCAGGTGAGAGTCGCGCAATGTCGATGACGAGGCCCCACCTCCCTCCCCCCGTACGGTGTCCTGGTTTTGACAAATGCAAATCTGGTCACACTAACCTGTATTCCACTGAGTCATGTCTTTTAATCCGACAGAAATTGACCGCATCAGCGACACAAGAGCTGTAGTTTTATCTTCGCTTAGTTTATGCAAATTAGTGATGTGGTTTTAAGTTTTGTTTCTGTGAGAGTTGCGCAAAACTGCATTAAACACATTCTAATGTCAAACGGATTGATGTGGCTCTAGAGTCGTTACGGTTTATATGTCGTAAAGTTGAATTTATTTATGCAGATTAGTGCAGATAGTAATAATAATGATGATCATTTTAATATAAAAACGTTAATGATTAATTGATAATCGATCGTTAATTCTTCCGACGATCGATTAAGAAAATTTCATCGAATGCCCATCCCTAGTAGCAACATTAATCAGCTCTTCTTCTCCTGGATCTATTGGCACGCAACTGGTACAGTGACAAATCGAAGAGATCAATGCTGATGTTGAACAGCTCGTATGTGTTCTCGTCTCAGCCTTGCTGGATCCTCCATCTCTCAGATGATCTGTGTAGCAGGTCGTACCACGGGGTCTGCTCACTATGAAGTGTGGAGGAGTACTGACGCTTTCCCCATTTTTATATACCAATTTCCCTACACGCTACCAATATGCCACATTCAGTAAGTTCTGTGTGGACGTCGGAACATGTCACATACGTCTGCAAATGTCAATATGCGTTGGAGATAAGTTCGATATAAGGTTCAAAGCATGTTACTCATAAGCTCTGGGTACACTAGACATTACCTCAACATATTTGGACTTAATTTGGAGTAACTTACAATTAACACAAGTGAACGTGTGTCAACGATCGCAGAACTTACCTACAACTTATGGCCCATGTATTCAGGACGTATAAGAGCACACTGACATACGTTGAGAAATTTTTAGCTTGCTCAAAATGTACAAACGTATGCCAGCGTGCTTCAGCGTGCTCAGAACTTATACAAAACTTACCTAGAACTTATCTGATGTACACCAGCGTATTTGCCAAAATGTGTATTCGTCAGCATACGCTCGCTAAATCGTCAAGGTGTGACAGTCCCTTAACAACTAAATTATACCTGACTGGGATTGAGATATGTCACATCATTGTACTTTTTATAACTGTACATAGATTTTATTGTTTAGTCTATTTTTGTATTGTGTGTTTTGTGTGTCTCAGGGACTGCACAAAGCATCTCTTCAGTGTTTTTTTGATTAATGCTCCCTTTAAAATAAACTTAAGAAACTAAACTAAAAAGAAGAACTAAGGTGAAGTGATAGTGGTGCCGTTATTACACAGACCTTGAACCAGCACTTGGACATGAGGAAGTAGTATTTGACGCTTTCTTCTCCAAACTGCTCCGCCACATACAGCCCCATGGAGCCGTACTCGTCGTAGATTCTCCGTTTGTTTTCATCACTCAGGATCGAGTTGGCGTTGTTGATTTCCTTAAACTTCTCGGCAGCTTCGGGGTTGTCCGGGTTCTTGTCTGGGTGATGCCTCAAAGCTAACTTCCTGTAGAGAAAAATATAAAAATATTTTATCAAAAGTTTGGT
The DNA here is from genome assembly GCF_026225935.1 of Boleophthalmus pectinirostris. NCBI lineage: Eukaryota > Metazoa > Chordata > Actinopteri > Gobiiformes > Gobiidae > Boleophthalmus > Boleophthalmus pectinirostris. The sequence goes on along the minus strand of NW_026570971.1, from coordinate 34,611,446 downwards.
TCTTTATATTTACTACTTTCTACATTTTAGAGAAATACAGAAGACATCAAATATATGAAACAAGATCTATGGAATTATGTGGCACATAAAAAAATTTAAAGGTGCACTGTTTAACTTTTTGGTTGAGGGTCCGTCACCTGCTTGTTTTTATGGAGATGTCCACAGTGTGACATTAAACAGCTCTACTTTACATTTATTCAACTACAGGTGGTTTTACAGCTCAAAAATATCTAGAAAAACAGACATTCTGACTGTGAGCGGGGTCGCCTCTCAACAGATCTGACCTGTAACTTGGTCTGGTTTGGTCTCCCTGAAGATGGAAAGGTTTAATGCCATACTGTGAAACATTCCACGTTAAAAAAAAAAAAAAAGCGTTTGATGGACCCTCCACCAGTTAACCAAAGCAACATATATATATATATATATATATATATATATATATAAAATAATTCATTTATTACAAGCATGACTTAAACCTCAGGCTTCTTAGAATGTCGAACTGTCACTTGAAGGAAACTATTTGAGGACTTTAAACATTGACTAACCACACCCAGTGCTGCAAAGTTATTGTCTCTATCACTTCCTTTGTTCCTACAAGTTATAAAAGACAACAATAACAGTAAATATATGGTACAAAAGAGGGACAATAAATACAGAGGGACAGTGAATATATGATACAGAGGAAGAACGGTAAATACAAAAGGAAAGTAAATATATGAGTCTGATGGAGCAGAGGATCAGCTGGAGCACAGGAGAGGGTCAAATGGAAGAGGAGAAGATCAGACCTGTAAGCTCTCTTGATTTCATCTTGAGTAGCTCCTTTCTCCAGCCCCAGGACTTTGTAGAGACTGTCCCCAGCAGTGGACATCTTTCTCTGTGGTCTGTTCGGATCCTCCATGATTTATAAAAAAAAAAACTAAAGACAAAAATACACACTCTTGTACATAAGCTCCTGCAAGAAAGAGGGAAAAACAGAATACATTAATGAGAGTAAGAGGTTGTGGGTTAGACTCCTGAGCTCTCTGCATGTCGTCCCTGTGATACTGTGGCAGTGGTTGTCCTCATGGGAGGTTTTGTGTACTTTAAAACACTCACAAGACAATTAACAAGCAAAAGATAAACAATGAAGTTATGCAAATATTAGGGAGGGATTAGGAGAAGTGTTGGTCCATTTAGTACAGGATAAGTTTCACCTTTTTTCTGACTTCATCTGCTACTACTATTATTAATAATGGCATGACCACATTAAGAGTGGTACTTCCACATTAGTCAAACAAAAAAGGAAACAAGAAACCACATAACCTGAAAACCTGTGCAAAATTTAGGTTAAAGGTACACTGTAACTTTTCTGGTGCAGTTTGTCACCTACATATCCATCTCCATGGTGATGTTATTGCCATTAGACTGATCCATCTTTCGTTTATTCAGTTGCTGATTTGAATTGCTTCACTTCTTATTGTACTCGCCTCTCCACAGATCTATATCTACTACTACTACTACATTCTTTTATATTACCACGTGGTCTCACATACTGTGGAATTTTCCAAAACAAAAACTTTCTCTCTATGGCAAGAGGCTGCAAGTTACACAGTGTACCTTTAATTGGTGGTTTTCAGATTCTAGAATGTGTAGATGTTATACTCGGAGATGGGGGCAAAGACTAGATTTCCTTATTGATCACATTTTATTTTACCATGAAATATCCAAAAGGTAAATTCACAAATGTTGAATCTGGGATTTTCAATTATTGACTAAACCTTCAAAGTCACTGTATTACATTATTTTGGATTTTAACTGTTTAAATTTTAGCTGCCCCCCATCTGTATCCACAAATATTGTCCTACACAATGCGGTGATGTCATCTGAAAGCAGAAATTTGACCATTTCGTCAAAAAATGTGAACAATTTGTAGTTTTCACAATCTAAAATGTGATGATGTTCTACTTCCAGATGGGGGTAAGAGCCAGACTTCCCTATTAATCACATTGTACTTTACCATGAAATATCCAAAAAGTTTATTCACATCTCTATAAAGTAATATTTTCCTTTAATTTGCTACGTTACAACAAAAAAGCTAAATTTTAACAGTATTTACTTCAGCAGGCCCCATCTGTATTAAATAATATTGTCCTATAGAATGCTGTGGTGTCATCTGAAACCCAAAACATTTGTGTGAACATGCAAACTACAAATCTAGAGTAAACCATGAGATAAAATTAAAATGATCTGATAAAGTGATGGCAAAACTGAAAAAGAAAGCAAAAATGTATTTCAATGCATTTTTTTTGTTTTAAATTCATGCTGGTGTAAATTATTAGGGCTATTTCTTGTATAACTGTATGATTAACTGTGTAATGTATTAAAGTGATAATAAGTTAATAGCGATCGTTATGGATTTTGTGTCTTTTGTCACAAGTTAAGGTCAACTTGTGACAAACTGCTAAGTGCCAGAGCTAGCTGTAGCCCAACATGAGGTAACTAACTACAACTTTGATCAGAATAATCAAACGCATTTTACGTACTTGCTGATTAAAAGTCCGGTTCGTGGTTAATTTACACAGTCCCAGAGATGCCCGCTGATTGTCCTAAACGTTGAATCCATTTGTTAAACAAAAAAATATCGGATTTTCAACTTCATTTTGTGTCAAAAGTTTACAGTCGAAAAGCAGGAAGTGCCGCGATGACGTCTGCAGGCGTGGGGCTTCGAGAAAGTTTTTATTAGGTATTTAATTATTTTATTGGTTTTATATCTTTGTCTATGTCTTATCTTCTTAACTTTATGATCGCTCAGCGGTAAATAATATTATTTTATTTTATTATTTATTTTTTATATAATAAATTAGATTTATTTGGAAGCGCAGGAGACGGCTACTGCGTTGCTCTTTAAAGGTGCATTGTGTAACTTTTCTGGTGGAGGGTTTCAAAGTCCAAATTATTTTTTTCCATGGAGTTATTATTGCTTTGCCTGGAATGTTTCACAGTATGGCATTAACTCGTTCTATCTTCATATAGACCAAATCAGACCAAGTTACAGGTCAGATCTGTGGAGAGGAAACCTGCTCCACCCTGCTCAGGAGCAGTCAGGAGGGAAGCCACCTTGGTCACATTTTCAGATGACACGGTACTCTCCAATTTTGTCCCACGGTGTGAAGACAATCACTTGTCAAAAAACAAAGACATGTATGCATACTGTGGACTCCTACAAATACTTAGGCACAGTATTTGATTCAGAGTTAAGATTTGACTAAAACACATTGCAAAAAGAGGCCAACAGAGAATTCATCTGCAGCACAAACTCAACTCTTTTAATGTCTCGAAACCAATCCTGTATGCGTTTTATCATTCTTTTATTGAGAGCCTTTGTCAGTCAAAGACAGAAACAACCTGAACAACACTGTAATAATGTGCTCAAAGATAATAGGTGTGCAGATGCCCAAACTCAACTGTTTATGGAGCAGCAGGTTCTCCAGGAGGCCAAGTGTTTCATCGGCAGCTCAGATCACATTCTAAAAGAGAGCTTCTCCCTGATGGCCTCTGGGAGGCGCTGGTGCCACAAGCATGAAAACAAATAGATTTACTATTTCCTTTATTCTCTCTGCCACTCGGCTCCTCAACACAGAGGTGAAATAAACAGAGCCAAGTCTTTTTTTTTCCCTTATTGTTTACTGTTCTAATGTGGTTCTGTTTTGTAACTGGCCTTTATACTTTGTTCCTTATTTGCACTAAAGCTCAGCTCTGATGCCCTTAACTGTACGAGCACCTGACCTGTGTGAAATGTATGTGTGTGTTTTTTTATTGTAGTCTGAGACAAACGGAATTGCCCTTTGTGGATAAATAAAGTTTTCTAAACTAAACTAAAATGCTTTTCTCCATGGAGATGTTATTGCTTTGTCTGGAATGTTTCACAATATGGCATTAAATCTGTCTATGGAGACCAGACCAGACCAATTTACAGGTCAGATCTGTGGAGAAGCGACCATGCTCACAGTCAGAATGTCTATTTTTCTAGGTATTTTTGAGCTGTAAAACCACATGTAATTGCATAAATGTAAGGTTGAACTGTTTAACGTCACACTTTGGAACATTCCAGGCAGAGCAATAATATATTCATGGAAACAAGCAGGTGACAGACCGCCAATCAAAAAGTTACATAATGCACTATTAAAAAAAGGTCCTGAGTTGTCAGTGCCTAAACCTCCATAATGTCACAAACACATTTTTCTTCATTGTATGGTCAGAGTTCAGAGCCTCTAGAATTCCCTCCCTGAGCTGCAGAGGCTGCACTAGCACTGACTCAGGATTGGTGCAGGTGCTGGGGATTAGGTTGAGACCAGAGAGAGAGACATTTTAGGTTTAAAACAACTGGATTCAGTCATAGTCATCCTGAAAACCAAAATACCAAATGATAACATCAACAGCCTCTGTAGTTTCATTAATAGAAACAGGAATAGAAAAAATATTACCCCAGCATATTGGAAAGTTTGACCAACATCAGTATGTGAAACTATTAGCTGTTGAGTAACCTAACAGTCATCTGTGACTAGTTTTGTGACACAGTTGCAAAGGGAGATCAATTCAGTGTGACCAGTGAATACAAGTGTACTTAAGTTTTATTAGTATTGCACAAAACTAAATCCAAAAACAGAAATGAGAATAAGGGAGTGACGTTAATGACACTGTATGGAGTGAAATGAGAGTTGACCCTTTGTCCAGATCTGAGACAGTCCATTAGAAAATGAGCCAACACTGTTCAAGTTTTTAAAATGGTCAGATTCAGGGTTGCGCTTTTGGATAGTTCAAGGTAAAATACAAAGCAATTAAAAGGGATTCTGGTGCTGGTTCTTCTCCCTAGAACTGAAATCAAGTTTAGTATCGTGACAACATTATGGTAGTATGGATCTGGGTTAGTGGTCAGCTGGAGTGAGGTAGGTAGGTGCACTGCTATGACGTGTTTAGCTTCTGCCCACCATTTGTGAGTATGAGATTTGAGGCATCACGTTTTTATCTGAAAACCACATCAATACTGTAGAAATATGAATGTTTGTAACGGGAAGGCACGGTCCAATACTTAAATTGTCCATTGCTGTTCAGGTTACAACCCGAGGAAACACAACCAGACGTAGGGATCAGCCTGAGAATCGAACCTACGACCATATGACTTCAGGGCGACAGATGAGATTTGCTGAGGAGAAACACGACCCAAAGCCAAACCCGGCGTACAGAGGCTGGCTGAAGGCGGCGCTGAAGGTGTGGAGGTGGACCAATCGATTCTCCAGGACTCTGTAGAACGAGAGGAACCCCTCCTCCCGGTCCAGGAACACGGCTACTCTCCCCACGGCGCCCCACGGAGGAACGTCCAGGTACTGCTCCTGATTATTCCCACAGACGGAGATTCGACCATTGGAGCACCAGATCCTCCAGGAGCCGCTGTTTTGTCCGAACACGATTCCCGTGTCTCTTCCTTTCCGTGGGGTGTCTTTGTAGCTCACGGCAATGCTGACCACCCCGCTCCACTCCACCTCCCAGTAGTGGCGCGCTGTGAGGGCGGTCGAGCAGAGGACCTGGGGGTACCAGTCAAAGCGGGTCTGGAGGTCTGGGTACGGCTGCTCCTCCTCCACAAAGATCACCGTGCGGAGGTCGGATGAGAGGTCCAATTTTCTGTACGCGGTGTTCAAGTCCAGAGACAGGTCAGTAAAGTCTAAAGGAGGAAAGAAGTTTATGTCACTGCTTAAAAGTCCCACATTACCCTTTTCTGATCTATGTTCTAATGTAGTTTCCTCATCACAAACAGACCTGGATTTGTGTTTATTTTCATTCACATATGTTTAACACACATACCCTGCAGATTTAGTATTTTGAGCTTTGGAGATGTAGACAGAATAATAATAAAGGGTTACTCAAACATGTGTGAATGAAACAAAAAGGTCACAAGAATAGATGTTCAGAAGGTATGTCATTATATACATACATACATATTGGGACGCTGTATTCAGCATCTGCTTCAGTGGCTGTTGTTATTATTATCTGATTTAGGGATGTTTAAGATAATTTATACAATGTGCAAACCACAAAATCTGATGTAAGTAAACTGAGGGACTATAATCACACAGAAATCATTATGATATGAACTCATAATGACATTTTGAGTGTGCATGTAGCCACCCTCCTTGTGTCTGGAGGAGGGTGGGTAATCCTCAGAAACTGCTAAATTCACTGTTTAACTCAGCACATTACTTTAGACATGAGATGAGTGTGTATAGGGTTATACTTACATTTCTTTAAGCCAGGTTTTAAAAACTGTTCTCCACTTGGTGTCAATCTGAAAATACACAGTATACTTTAGGGCTGCTCAACTATGGTAAAAACCCTAATTACAATTACTTGTAGACTGTCTCAATTAACCTTTAGAGAAATTATAGACCAAATAACCAGACTTGCATCTTTACAAACCTGACTCTTGTTGTTCATACATAGTATAGGGATAAAACATTTATTTCCATAGAGAATGTTCTGAAGTATGATTCTAACTTCCCTTTTTTGAGGAATCATACAGATGTTGTGCCACCTCCAGAGAGTTACACTTTAAATGAGAGTCATTAGAGTCCATGGTCTTACCTGAGGCTGCTGAGACTGCCCTTCAGGCTCTTCTCCACAGACGACAGCAGTGTGACCCCTGGGAGTCCTGTGTGGTTGTAGCTCAAGTCCAACTCCATCAAACGAGAGTTCAGGTTCAGAGCGTCACAGAGGACAGAGGCGCCCCTCCCGGAGATCAGGCACCCGGACAGACTGTACAGACACAGCATTCTAATTATTCACTACAATTTAGAGTTTACAAGCACTTTTCAGCACTGATTATTGTACAGTAAAACACGTTCTAATTAGATGCTGACGGTACACAGCAATGCTTCTTACACAATATATTTTGCTCACATATATGGGAAGAAGTGGGTACAGGCCTTTGAAAGTGTACAGACCTGAGTGACTGCAGTTTACAGTTTGGACTCCTCAGACCCTCTGACAGGTGCACCACTCCAGAGTCCTTCAGGTCATTGTTACTGAGATCCAGATGTTTGAGGCCTGAGGAGCAGGACAAGACTGAAGACAGGAGACCACAGCTCTGCTCTGAGAGGCTACAGCACTGCAGTCTGTGAGACAGATCACACAGGTTACACTATTCTTCTTTGAAACTCAGTTAAAGGTACACTATGTAACTTTTCTGGTTAGAGTCTGCCAGCTGCTTTTCTCCATGGAAATTGTATTTCTTTGTACGGAAGGTTCCACAGTATGGCAATAATTATCTAATTATTATCTTATGTAGGTCGAGAAAGACAAGCAGCAAATGTCACCAGGCCAAGTTCCAGGTCATGTTTGTGGAGAAACAACTCCGCTCACAGCAAGAATGCATGCTTTTAAAGGTATTTTGGATGCATAAAAATACCAGGAATGGAATAGTGCTTGTCAAGTCGTGCATCTTTAACACAGTCAGAAACCCCAGGCCTGTAGTTCACCTGAGAGACTCTAGGGTGCAGTGTGGGCTCTGCAGTCCCTCTGTGAGCAGCTGTAGTCCAGAGTCCCCCAGATTGTTCTGGCTCAGATCCAGCTCCTTCAAACATGACGACTGTGCAAATACAACTTTAGACAGAGCCGCACAAGCCTCCTCTCCCAGACCACAGGCAGACAGGCTACAGGAAAACAACAAAACAAGTGTTAAAGAGGTGTGTGTGTGTGCGTGCATGTGTGTGTGTGTGTGTGTGTCTCACAGTGCTGTGTGAGTGAGGACAATTTAGACCACTCCCCCCTGCATCGTATGAGTGTGTAGGGTGTTGGCTCTGGTTCAGTGTGGATCAAAGATAACACCATGAGTGTGAGGAGGCGTCTTTGGCCCTTTAAATGGAGTGTATGAGAACAGCCCTGCACTTCAAGAACTCTGCATGTGCTGCACCATTACCAGAGCTCACAGGTAAGGTCTGTACGACTCCTCAAACGCAGGTACAGTATTAACAGTAAGCATTCACAGTGTCATGTTTTTTATAACATGTAACATCTGTTTCCCTGTTTTTTTAGGCTCAGACGAAGGTTATTCCAAAAACAGTTACTTCAGATTATTGTTATACATTAGTTTTTTTGAATGTGGATGTGGGTCCTTGGGTTTGTCCAGTGCACCCTGAAGTACCAGCTGCAGTGCTCGTATTGTAATCAACGTGCTGTGGGCAATAGGGGTGGCACGGTTCATGAAAAAAAAACTAACCGTAGGGTTCGCTTGTCACGGTTCAGGACGTGGGCTTACCGTACGGTTTCCATGGTTCCCGGCTTATGCAATTGTAGCCACGTGCCCATATGTGACCTGTTTCAATTTGGCGCAAAAGAAGAGGTGTGGAGGGTGGGTGCTGCGTGTCATGTGTAGAAATGGCAAGTAGAGGGGCGTATGGAGATGGTTCGTTACCTCTGAAATCACAGCTGCGCGTCACCGTAAAGACAGTAAATACCTTCTGTACAGGCTGACCACAGCAAACACCAGGATTTCAAAAGTAAATTTTAAAGCACTTATTAAGAGTTTTTCTGGACCTGGGCTCTTTCACGTGACACAGAACTGCCCCAGGAGCATGTTGTGCTGGCGGTAAACACACAAATACAACCAAAGACAAAGATGCATGCTCTCTGTGTATTTTGATGAGGATACGCGCCTACGCTCACGTAAAGCATCAAAAAATAGGATCCATCCTATTTTCTGAAATCTACACATACAGCTAGCTCATGCAGTGGAGCCTCCCTCAGTCACTTTCCATGCATTCTTAAAAGTTACGCGTCCAAAAGTTGCAGTTTTTACACTCACGTAGGGCGAAATACACATGCAGTGGAGCCAGGCCCTTAACTTAGTAACCAAGACAACAATCTCACTAAACCAAGTATTCCGACTCCTGAGGAGGGTTAGGAAGGTGGTAATATTTTTTCTCTTTGGTATCTCTTTGTATATTTTATACAGAGGGATATCAGCCTGGTTTCCACACACTCCATCACATCTCAAGCAGAACCAAACAGGATTGTGTAATCAGATTTGTTTCTTTTAGTGATACATATGAAATAAAGGAGCTCATTGATCACCAGGCCACCAAAACAGTGCTCATTGATTCAGCAGAAATCGGCAATGTTTTTCAGTCCCCTGTGACGCTTTCTCTTTGTTTTTTCCTCATGAGCAGCCATATTTAATTCGATACGAGCCATGTGTAACAGGGGGAATGGGACTTTAATGGGTGTGTTTTTCCTTTGTGTGGGTTTTTTCTTTGTTTGGTATGGGCCAATGGCCATGTAATTGGCAGCTGTGGGGCGGTGCCTATTGCATAAAAACCCTGTAAACCTTCTCCCTCTCACACCTGGTTGTCCTTTGTTCAGGTTAGTAAAAAGCAGCTCAATACATGGCACTTGGGTCTAACTGATTTCATTTTGTTCATTGAATGTCTCGCTCTCTCTCACACCTGCTTGTCCTTTGTTCAGGAGGTCCTTGGACAGTCCTAAGATATATCGGCCACTCTGTGGATCAAACTGGAGCACGCTGGGGACAAGGTGCGACACCGGCCATGCCAGCCGTCATTTGCCTGCCACGGAGTCACGCCAGCTGACTGAATGCCTGGACCTCTGGACTAGCTCAAAGTTTTAACCTTTTTGTCAAACTTAACAAACTTCTCCCACTCCTATGACCTGTTGATTCCTCTTTTAACTTAAAACGACTGTGGATTATGGTTATAAAATCCTTCAAACTGAACTTGTCTGTTTATAGTTCTCTGGTGATCACAGTACCTGTTGTGTGGGGCGGTTAAGCCCTTAGGGGGCGTTACACATGTGTCCCTGGTTGGATAATCTACCTGTCAGTCACACCCATCTGAACTTGGATTCACTCGTTCAGTGTTCAGGATCCCAGGCAAATGTGACTGAAGTTGAGGTAGATTTCTGAGCACATAAACACGACTAGTCACAACTAGTGAGACTAGCCTCAGCTCACTGCCACAACTATACTAACTAAAATTGTTCTCCAAACATGTTTATGGTTTTAGGTTCCCCATGTCCTAAACTGCCATCTCAAGAAATGGCTCAGTATAAAAGAAGAAATGAAGAGCACATGTGGTTTTGCTACATATCTCCCTACCTCCAGCTGCTCTTAAAGCACTTTACATGAAAGAATCCTTCACAAACTCACACACCAACACACACACACACTAGGGCCAAGGTGGACCAACACTGCCTCTGATACAGTCATTTAGCGCTGCTAAATTATGGGCTGTATGGCTTTGGTTGCCCCGGGTTACATCATGTCCTGTTTATTATATTTTTTTTAATCATTGATGGGGTGGCCTAAAAGCATGAGATCAATGAGGGGAAAATGGCTGCCAGGTTAAATCTTAGTGCATCTTTTAAAAAACACAGTGGTTTGGACATCAACTCAGAATCTATTTATTATGGTTCAATGGATGCCATGAACAAAGTGGAGCTAATTTGATCTAATTTAATCAAAAAAAGAAAAAAAAAAGTTTTAAATTTAGATTTTTATGAATGGAACAGTGATTTTATATATATATCTGTGTGTGTGTGTGTGTGTCTATGTGCTCATCTACTTTTTTTGTATCAAAAATCAGACCATAATCGTGATTAAAATTAGTATCTAGAGACTAGATACTCGTTTGAGCAGGTATCAATACTAAAAAAAGTCTCTCAGAAAAGTAAAAAAAAACTCACATGGCTCTGCTGGAAGCTTTGATGACGGGCAGCAGCCTGAGCAGCACGTCCTGAGAAGCTCTGAACCTCCTGAGGTCAAACAGGTCCAGCTCTGTGTCCGAGGACAGAAGGATGAAGGCCAGAGCCGACCACTGAGCCGGGGGCATGTGTCTGGAGAACTGCCCCGCCCTCAAGTAACTCTGCACCAGGTCCAACAGACTGCGATCATTCAGCTCACCCAGACCGTGGAGCAGGTTCAGGGCTCTCTCTGTAGAATCACACTCATTCATCTTTAGTTTGATGTACACTGCTGTCTCCTCTGCAGCGCCCCCTGTCTGTGGGATGAGACCTTGCAGGAGGCTCTGATTGGTCGGCAGAGAGAGCCCCAGAAGGAAGCGCAGAAACAGGTCCCAGTGTCCGTTTGAGCTCTGTAAGGCCTGATCCACAGCCTTCTGGTAGAACAGCTGCCTGGAGGCGTTGTGGGTTTGTTCTGGAAAAAGCAGGTTGACTCCAGTTTCATAGAAGGTCTGATGGACGTGGAGAGCAGCTAGAAACTCCTGCACACTCAGATGGATGAAGCAGTAGACCTTGTCCTGGTACAGGCCTGGCTCCTCTCTAAAGACCTGTGTGAACACTCCGGAGTACACTGAAACCGCCTCAGTATCCAGCCCACACTCGCTCAGGTCACTCTCGTAGAAGATCAGGTTTCCTTTCTGCAGCTGCTCAAAGGCCAGTTTTCCCAGACACTTCACCATCTCCCTGTTTTCAGGAGACCAGGCTGAATCTGCCTCCAGTTTCCCATCATATTTAACGTTCTTCTGTTTAAGCTGCACTACTAGAAGGTGGACATACATCTGTGTGAGAGTCCGGGGCAGCTCAGGTTCTGTTTGTTCCAGAAGCTTCTGTATAACAACAGAGAGGATCCAGCAGAAGATTGGAATGTGGCACATGATGTGGAGGCTGCGGACGCTCTTGATGTGGGAGATGACGGCTGTGGCCTGGTCTATGAACCTCTTCCTGAAGTACTGCTCCTTCTGTGGGTCGGTGAACCCTCGTACCTCTGTCACCATGGAGACGCACTCAGCAGGGATCTGATTGGCAGCGGCGGGGCGCGTGGTTATCCAGAGGCGAGCGGAGGGAAGCAGGCTTCCCCTGATGAGGTTCACCAGCAGCACGTGCACTGAGGCGGACTCTGTGGGGTCGCTCAGGGCCTTGGTTTGTCTGAAGTCCAGAGGAAGTCTGCACTCATCCAGACCGTCAAAGATGAAGAGCACCTGGAGGTCTTCAAAGTTGCAAAGACGTTTGGATGGACTGAAGAAGTGGTGCAGCAGCTCCACCAGGCTGAACTGTGTGTCTCTGAACACATTGAGCTCTCTGAAAGTGAAGGGGAACAGCAGTTGGAGGTCCTGGTGGGCCCGGCCTTCAGCCCAGTCCAGACTGAACTTCTGAGTCAGCACCGTTTTTCCCACACCAGCCACACCTTTCGTCAGCACCGCTCTGATTGGTCCTTGTGTCTCTGTTACCCCTGCTCTGATTGGTCCCTGTCTGTGGGCGTGGTCTTTAAAGATATCTTCACACGTTATTGTCATTTCTGGAGTGACTGGTCTCCTGGATGCCATCTCCATGTGTCTGACCTCATGTTCCTGGTTGACCTCTGAGGCTCCTCCCTCTGTGATGTAGAGCTCTGTGAAGATCTGATTCAGGGGGGCGGAGTCTCCTGCTTTTGCCACACCCTCAAACACATGACTGAACCTCTGCTGCAGACTGGACTTCAGCTCCCTCTGATAGACCCCAGTAAGACTGCCTGAAAACAGTCAAGACCATAGACTCAATACATATTCATACACATATCACTACTAGTGTTGTACAACATTTCAAACTCAATTTCAATACTGAATGAAAATCAGCTCCACCAAATCCAAGGCCATGGTTCTCTACTAGAAAACGGTGTCTTGCCCTTTCCTGGTGGGTGGAGAGTCCCTGCCTCAAGTGGAGGAGTTCAAGTATCTCAGGGTCTTGTTCATGAGTGAGGGGAGGATGGAGGGTGAGATGGACAGGTGGATCTGTGCAGCATCGGCAGTGATGTCGCTGTATCGGACCTTTGTGGTGAAGAGGGAGCTGAGCTGAAAGGCAAAGCTTCCTCTTCACCACAACGGCTCGATTTACAGTCAATCTCTGTTCCTCCCCTCACCTATGGTCATGAGCTCTGGGTAATGACTGAAAAGACGAGATCGTGGATACATGTGACAGAAATGAGTTTCCTCTGCAGGGTGGCTGGGCGCTCCCTTAGAGATACGGTGAGGAGCTCAGTCACACGGGAGGGGCTCGGAGTAGAGGTGCCGCTCCTCCACATTGAGAGGAGCAGCTGAGGGGAATCTGGAGGACATCTGTTCTGATGCCTCCTGGACGCCTCCCTGGGCAGGTGTTCTGGGTATGTCCCAATGGGAGGAGACCCCGGGGAAGACCCTGGACACGCTGGAGGGACTATGTCTCTGGGCTGGCCTGGGAACGCCGGCGGGTCCCGCAACCCGGCCCCGGATAAGCGGACGAAAATGGATGGAATTTCGATACTCAGTACTACACTCAGTACTCAATGCAGATTTCGATACCACGATGATAATAATAATTAAAAAAAAAACACACACTTTCTTTAGACAGAAGAATGTCACTGTCAACATTAAATCATAGTACTTTCTTTTCTATTCCCATGTGTCCTGATATTTGTAATTCCTCAGCGGTCCGGGTAGGTTCCATAGTGGTCCATGCGCGTATACTAGTCTTCTACTTTTTTAGTATCAAAATCAGAAACTAATTAATATTAAAAACTATATTAAAACTAGTATCAAAGCTAGATACTGATTTGTGCAGGTAATACTAAAAAAGTCCCATTCACAGGACAGAAATGAACCTTTTTAATGTCTTTAAAATGATCTTGAGGCGTATCAGGACAAGTAGAAGAGCACATAGACTAGTATACACTCATGGGCCACTATGAACCCACTGGACCACTGAGGATTACACACATGGGATTAGAAAAGAAAGTACTACTATTTAATGTTGAAAATCCCATTCTACATAGCTACACTGTTGTTCCTGTATTTGACTTACTGCAGTGAAGTTTCTCCGCCAGCTCCTGATGCTGCATCCTCCTCAGAACATCCATAGTGATGTTCAGAAATGACTCTCTGTTCCTCTGCTCCTCGTCCTCCTCGTTCTCAAGGCATTGTGGGTAATCTGAGGCCAGAACTCTGTGGTACCGCTTCAGTTCCTCTTTCACAAAACTAATGAGACTGTGCTCCAGACGCTGAAGAAGAAACAATATGAAAGAGCAACACCGACTCTTGGGAGCTTTGAGACATGTTATAATGTTTGAGCTCCAAATCTCAGAATGGTCCTCATCATTAAAGGTTTGCATTGTGTAACTTTTCTGGTGGAGGGTCCGTCAAATGCTTTTCTTCATGGAGATGTCATTGCTTTGCACAGTGTGGCATTAAACCTTTCTATCTTCATGGAAACAACCAAAAAGTTACACAATGCACCTTTAATGATAACAGAGCGATGGTTATGTCATAAAAGGATGAAGATAAATAATACTGACCGTAAATATGGAGTTTAGTGTTTCCTCTGAGATCCACTGCGCCGTCCTGCGAACATATGGGCCAATCAGAGCAACTCAATACTTTTCCATTGAGTTGCATTATAGTATTGATACTTTGCATTATAGTATTGATACTTTGCATTATAGTATTGATACTTTGTGGTGATGTCATGGTGGGGGTGCTCTGCATGTATGTATATGGTAGAATGTTCTCAGTTATCGTGGTGACACATGCACACTAGAGCCCGACTGATATGGATTTTGTTGTGGCCGATATGAAACCGATAAAATGGGAGTTGGAGCTGCCGATAGCCGATATAATCGCCAATGTCTTTAGTGATGTAAAAATTCACTGTAAATCTTGAATTGTTTAAAAAACTTAGTTTGGCTCTAGTGGATTTTAAATTGGGTTTATTTAGGCAACATTTATTGTTATTCTGACTCTTTACATCATATTTACAGACAATAGATCACATTCTAGCTACTAGTGATGGGTAACAGGACTAAACCAGAACTGAACCAGGATTGAGTGTCGGGACTTGGTCTCTATCTCTCTCCATCTCTCAAACTCAAGATTAGTCCTGGTTTATTCATTTTATGCTGAACTACAGACAAACATGCACGTTTTTTTTATCCTATGCACATGCAGATTTCTGAAAGTTTTGTTTTCAGCCGCTGCCGCTGTCAAACTGCGGGTCTGCATGCGCGTGAAGAGAAAAAAAGTGAGAGAAAGAAAACACGGCTCCCAATAAGAAGCATGCTCCTGTCGTTCGCTTCAAAGAGCCGGTTCTAAGAGCCGCTTCGATCGTGACCGACCATCACTACTAGCTAGAAAAGAAACTCCCGCTATTAGCCTTTAGCCGTAAATGCATTCACACGTCTATTCATAGCTCATTTACATATCAATGCTGGTCCAGTAACAAATATACGGTCAATATAGTCACTTTACAATAGACCAATAGAATGTGTGATAGCTATAGCAGCTAATCGATAACCAAAAACTAGCTTCAAAGTCGACATATTTCCAACACTAAGCCTCACACAGGCTCCTCCTCACATCACAAGTCTGCACTAATAAATGTCCTTTTAATCCAGACTCAAACCGATTGTCCGTAAAAAGAAAACAATCTCAATGTTTGGATCTATGTCTGCGAGTGTAAACAAACACACGTGAGTGGCGACTCTGTGGTGTGTTCAGGGACAGTACGGACACACAAATGACTCTGTAGATAAATACTGATGCGATGCCACATATTAGGACATTTATCTGTCTGTAAATTGGATTAAATGAACATAATGTAGAGAGTCTAAACTTTATAATGAGGTATAACATGCCCACGTGAAATATTGGCCCATATCAGCAAGCATATCGGCCGATAGCCGATATGTCTACAGGAGCCCATATCAGCCGATAATATCGGCCAACTGATATATCAGTTGGGCTCTAATACACATATTAGCAAACACAGCTTGTTTTGTTTTATGTATGGTTTATTATGCATTTATTTTTCCCCAATAAACCTTTTTCACAATGGCTGGAAGTCCTGCACGATAAGGTTTACAGAAGTTCCGGTTAATGCTTTTCTATGCTAAAATGTCTGAAAATGAAATGAAATGCATATTCTCCAGCAGCTTCATAAATCTGCCCCACCAAATCTTCAACCAACAAGCTCCACAAAGGATAAACATTCTAACATGAAGAATTTATCCACAAATATCAAGAGAAGAAAGACAAAAACTTAAAGGAGAAGAATGACCACACATCAGTGACACACTCAACTAAACTAACCACTGCAATGGGGAACTTCTGGCTGCTCTATTTAGAGAATAAAAAATTGCATATGAAATGATATTTTATATTTTTAATCCTTATCAGTTTGTTATTTGAATTAAAAAAATGCATTATCAAATACTACCATGTTTTTTTTTATGTAGGAACTATATCCTGAGTTATTATACTATTTATTACTATTTAATTAATAGCATTGTCTACTGTTCCTTTTTGGCATTTATGTATGTGTTCCTTATACCTCCAGACCCCGCCCTTGCTCCCCCTCACTCTCCCCTTTAGTCCTCCAGACCCCCCCCCCCCCCACTCTCCCCTTTAGTCCTCCAGACCCCGCCCCTCCTCCCCTTCACTCTCCCCTTTAGTCCTCCAGACCCCGCCCCTCCTCCCCTATCACTCTCCCCTTTAGTCCTCCAGACCCCGCCCCTCCTCCCCTTCACTCTCCCCTTTAGTCCTCCAGACCCCGCCCCTCCTCCCCTTCACTCTCCCCTTTAGTCCTCCAGGCCCTGCCCCCTCACTCTCCCCTTTAGTCCTCCAGACCCTGCCCCTCCTCCTCCTCACTCTCCCCTTTAGTCCTCCAGTACTGCCCCTTTTATCAGTTTTGAAAGTTTTCATTAATGCTGATTTTTGTAGTTTACTGAGTTGTTTTTCACTTACGCTTCTCTGTCTCTGTCAATGGAGTTCTTTTTCTTCGGGGACACATATCTGCTCCCATGTTCAGGTCTGTGGAAAGAAGTGGTTTGAATATATTAATTTAGTGACGTTGTTCATGGGATTCTGCTTCCTGGTCTATTCAATATTTTGAGAATGTTTTACCATTTAAAGATGGAAGATAGAAGAAGTTATATTTAGTTTTAGATGGTTCATCACTGGGCGTGTGCAAAAATATTGAAATATTGTTTTAATGTATCATTTAAATTGATGATGGGCTGCTGCAAAAAATGACAGTGTGCCTTATGTATTAATTCTGGTTGTGTTTTCTGACCTCGAACCGATTTTATGTGGTACACGGCTATGACTTTGGTAAGTTATGAAGCTGCACCACTTGATAGAATGTCAAAGCATTACAGCTAACGTAGTCAGGAGCCTTGCAGAGCTGAACCGCGTCAGTGCACAAGGAGCGAGCTGTTTTTTTCAGCGCTTATAGTTTATGCAAATTATCCATGTGGCAAAGCTGCATTAAACACATTATTATTCGATGTATATTTGAATCGTCCTCATAGGAAATAAAAATACAAAGCCACATTCACATTCATAATCCACATTCACCAAGACAGAGAGGCAACGCTGGGCAAGTTACACCACGATCTGTCGATGGATGGTGGACTCCTGGGCTAAGGATCAGTCTCAAGTGTCGTCTATTTGTTTCTCTTAATGCATGTTATAATCGAGTGCAACTTATGTATGAAAATAGACGAGAATTCAACATTATTGATATTGGGCCTTACAATCCCATATGTCTTATAGTCCAACACAAACTTAGTAGACTTAGGCTATGTTCAGACTGCAGGGCTTAACGCTCAATTCCGATTTTTTTGTGAAATCCGATGTTTTTGCGAGGTCGTTCACATTTGCAATTAAATGTGTCTTGTATGTGACTCCAGTGTGAACGTTTAACGGCCCGAAAGTGTCCCACATGTGCACTGGAGACACAACGACGTCAACCACAGCGAGCGCATGCTCTGTGTTTACAGAAGTTGTCCAAACATGGACGCAGCATTGAGCACCTGGAGATTTTAAAGTTCCTCTCGTATCAGGAGCCAGAACATGAACAACTTACTTGTTTTAAGGAGGAGATTGAGAAGGAGAAGGACGAGGTTTTTGGTCGTGGTGTTTTGTGGGGCAGCGGCAGCGACGTCCGTTGAAATGAACGTGTGGATGTGGAGACGGAGCCAAGAGTGGTGAGTGGTGATGTGCTTCACTTCAGTGACACGGAGTTCATTAACAATTTTCACCTACTTTCAGCGCACAGAATAGTGACGTTTGTGGCTTGTTGATAACGTGTAGGTGGATGAATGCACTTTGGCCGTTCAGACTGAAGTCGCATGTCAAAAGATCAGATATGTATCAGTTTCAGGAGCACATATCCAAGTGTCCTGGGTCACATTTGAAAAAATCGATCTGTGTTGTTCAGACTGTCATTAAAAGATCAGATACAGGAACATAGAGGCCAAAAAATTGGATTTGGGTCACTTCAGGCTGCAGTCTGAACGCAGCCTTAGAGGATGACCGTATTTATAGTTATTGGTGATGGTGGCACTTGTAATTGGGTGTTTTCAGTTGTGGTAATGATTTTCTTTGTATTAATCGGGTTTGTTTTTTTCACTTATAGCATGTCTCCTTCCCCCCAGCTTTAGGGTGGAGCCTCACCCCTGCAGTAGTATCCTCACCAGTTAAAAGCACCTTTAATATTTTTGTAAATAAAAGCTGCTGTATGGCTGTTAGACCCACACACTGACTGGCTTGCTTTGTAATTAAAGCTACCTGTAAATTCCAGGTGTTAAATATATTCATTATACAAATTTAGATAAGCCATTTAGATGAGCGATCAGCGCAGTTTATGTAAATGAGCCATGAGGTTTAAGTTTCCTTTCTGTAAAACGTAAACAAATGTGGCATATCTGCATTAAAAACGTTATAATGTCAAACGGCTGATGTGGCTCTAGTGTGGTTGTGGTTTATATGTTTGTAAAGTTGAGTTTATTTATGCACAAGATTTTAATTAATTTGCTGCAGTGTAGAACTTGTACAATAGTGTTTGGAAGCGTGGATCTGTGCAGCGTTCACTGGTGAGGAGCCCCTCGAGTTTCCTCTGCTAAAGGAGCTCATGGTTGTTTGTATTTTTCCTGGTTTATTAAATATATCATTTTTGCGTTTGTGCATTTGTAAGATTACGTCAAGAAAGCGGGAGAGTGCATTTATAAGGGAGACACTGATGTGCACTCAGAGAAACAATGATGCGAATTACTAACACTATAACAATTACTGAGATGAATAAAGTGAAAGTGCTGAATATTGATTTCTGTTTCTCGCTGTCATTGTGGATAATTCTTGTGAGAAATCATGAATATAGATGATTATCATTATTTATTATTAATAATGTCTAATTAAAGGAAAACTGAGCACATGTGTTATTTCAGAAGAGTGTATCAAAGTGGTCGCCCTTGGTACGACTCAGTGCCCATGAAGTAGCTCTCAATTTCAAAAAGGTTGGTGACCCCTGCTTTAGATCTTCATGGAGACCAAACCAGACCAAGTTACAGGTCAGATCTGTGGAGAATGTCTGTTTTTCTAGGTGTTTTTGAGCTATAAAAACACCTGAAATTTAATAAATGTAAATACTGTGGAACATTCCAAAACTAAAGAGACTGACAGTGTTTTCATGTGTCAGTGATGCAGTCTGGTTTTCTTACTCTGTTTTTGGTTTTGAAGATGATGGAAAATCCCAGTTTCTGAGCAGAGAGCGGTCACAGCTCACAGACGCGTAGGCAGAGTCACAGTCTGAGCTGTGGAGAAGACACGACAGTTAGAGGCAGATGTTTATGGATGATTTCACATTTTACACTCTCTGACATCCCGGGGGCCGTTTGTGTCCATGCAGTGGACGTTCTCGCCTTTGAATCACATTTTTGTTATTATTAGAGCCACAAAAATGTCCAGATATTATTAAGTCACCCCTCCCACCTCCCATTAGCATGACGTAAAAATAGACCCAAAAATGTATGTATAAATGAATTTTTAAAAATAAAAAAAATATATAATAATATAAATAAATATAATCAAATCGAATAAAATCAAATAAAAATAAAATTAAAACATACAATAAAATTTAAAAAAATCAAAATATTCAAATCAAAATCGAATTGAATCAAATCAAATCAAATCGAATCGTGAGCTTTGAGCACAGGCCAGAGGGAGCAACAGTAGTAGTACAGCTTTTACTTTCAGAGTCTTGAGTCATGCTGAACACAAAACTGGAGATCTCTGTGCTTGAAACTATGGTGAGGTTTAGTTTTGAAATATTTAAAAATTACAAAATGTACACATCTTATATCTGACAGCTCTGTTTAAAATACAATAATCAGACATTGATTATATATATAGTGAAGATGACCAATCTTGTCATGTAAAAACTTACTGTGATAAAGTAAAACGTGATCAAAAGGTCTGAGGCGCTCTGTTGGAATTAGAATAAAAGTCTTTTAATAGGGATCTGCCCTGATGAAGACTCCATGTGTGTCGAAAGGACTTTTCTTCTAATTCCAACAGAGCCTCGAAAGTTTTGACCTCTTTACTTCATCACAGTAAGTTTTGACTTTACAGCCTTGGTCATCTGTGGCCACACCAGTCTGTCAAAACCTGATCTCCTCAGATCTCTGAAGCTCAGCAGGACTGGGCCTGGTCAGGACTTAGATCAGGGGTGTCCACACTTTTTTCATCAAGGGCCACATGTCTAAACACTGACGAAGCAGAGGGCCGATGGAGGGCCGTAGACTGGTGCTCATAACAGTGAATTATTAAAATATGTGAATGTTTAACACGTTAAAATGAGCCATCAGTCTTTATTCATGCTAAGATCCTCAAAACTACACACTAAATATTAAATATTGGCTTTATCAATTTTCAAAAAACTTGCAAAAAAAAAGTAAATTTTTCGTTGATGCAAGGTAATTTGGGTCAATTCTCCTGGAAGCCTGAGGGCCAAGAAAAAAATTTGTCTGAGGGCCGCATTTGGCCCCCAGGCCATAGTTTGGACATGTCTGACTTGGATGGAGACACTGGGAAAATCAGGAGCCACAGAAGGCACCAGTCACAAAAACTGTCATTGTGTCCTTAGGCAAGACATTTCACCCACATGTGTAGTATGAAAGTGGTGTGTGTGTGTGTGTGTGTGTGTGTGTGTGTGTGTGTGTGTGTGTGTGTGTGTGTGTGTGTGTGTGTGTGTGTGTGTGTGTGTGTGTGTGTGATGGTGGAGATCAGAGGGACTGATGGTGCAGATTGGCAGCCGCTCTTCTGTCAGTGTGTCCCAGGGCAGCTGTGGCTACAGTAGTATCTTACCACCACTGGGTCTGGAGTGAATGAATAATCATCTGTAAAGTGCCTGTAAAGTTTGGAGTCTCGTCCTTGAGGAGCATCTGTTGTGGACTTTTACTAAGAGACACTGAAGCTCTCACTTCCTCTGTGTTTTTTATACACTCAGACATTTATATTTTCTTTTGCTCTATCAAAATGTAAAACATAAAATTTACGTATTTCTGCACTTCATATTAAACTTTCTACACGTAATATTGTCTAACTGATAAAGAAGTGTAATTCTTCACTCAAAGGTGTGAAACAAAGGGGAGATTCTGGTATTTTTTTTATTCTATTCTCTTCTAGTCTATTCACAGTTTCTTTGATACTTTAACCTCAAGAAATGTACAGGGATTTTTTTTTTAAGTTAATTTCTGAAGAACTACAAAATATCTCATGTACTAAATCACCCAAAAGTGTTCATATACTGATGTTGTCACCCACCCCAAAAGTAAATATGACTAAAGTATCATTAACTCACGCTGCATCTCTTTTAAAATCGATGTTTCTGAACAAAGAGCCGTCACTTTTCAGAGACAAACTGCGAGGAGAAGGTTTAGGTCCAGAAAGTCCAGAAGCTTCATCTCTGAAAAAAGAAAGATACACATTACAGAAAATATGAAACTCAAATATTATGCAAATGAGCAATCTCCAGGAGAAGTCGATGTCTTTTCATTGGGCAGAATATTTTAAACAGCACCTGGGTACATTTGTAGTCTGTTTGTCTTTTTTGTTTTGGAGACACTCCTCTTGTGTTATAACATCAAATCCCATCAAATCTGTTTCTGGCTCCTTTTATCCTCTCTTCCTTGTGTGCTCACAACCTGAAGTGATTCAGGTCATCCACTTGTTTGATGTAGTCTTTTTGTTTCGTACAAATACTTCTGATCTGATTAAAATGTCTGATCAGCAAACTTTTTTTTCAGGTGAGGAGGATGAAAGAGTCTGCATGTAAAAATTCATCAGTTTCTTTTCGATACAGATGTGTCACTAGTTCGTTCTCTTCTTGTTTGATCAAAATATCCAGGAAGATTATTTCTGTTTCTCTGTGGTTTAAAGTCAATTTTAAGTGTTGATGATTAATATTGAGAAAATCATAAAACACTTTCTTTTGGCCCCACATACTGTATATCATAAAAATCCAAAGCTTTATCAGAATTTATGGATTATTGCACCTGAATATAAGCCACATCAACTACATTTTAAAAGAAAAAAAAATTACTTTTATAGGCCGCACCTGACTATAAGACACAGGTGTCTACGTCTTCAGCGTTTTCAAGTCGAGACATCTGCTTTTATCGCCTCTGAAAGCTTTTGTTGTCTTGAGTCAGTTCGTCACGCTGCCGTCGCCAACGTCTCATCGACTCACTGATGCTGAGTTCACGTGCAGCAGCAGCTCTGTTTTCTTCTTCCACAGCCACATCAATCACCTTTAACTTAAAAGCTGCATCATCTGCATTTCTTCATGTGTTTTCCATGAGGGAGGTGTGTGCATGAAGCACAAAATAACTGTTCAAAACACAATCGAACAGCATCTTCCTCAGCGCATCAGCCCCGTCTCTCCCCTGCACATGTCTCCTGCAGAAAGAGTCTCTGTTCTGTCTGGATCATGTCAGTGTCTTGGAGAATTTCAGCAGATTTCAGACTCTCTCGGGGGCGGGGACAGGTGTATGGATCAGGTATTAGTGGATGTCCGGCTATTGAAGTTTGAAATATTTCTTCTCATCATTTAAGCAAACACCTGATTTAACTTATACAGGTTATTAAGACGTATTCCACTCACTCATGTTAGTTTAGCATCATCATATCTTATTTTATCACACAGCGATAAAATGTTTTAGTGCTGACAACAGCGCTAACGCTACAACTTCATATTAACCCTTTCCAGGCGTTGCAGATTTGCAAGAGCTAAATTCCAATTACCTACTTACTCCAAATCCATATTTTATGAGCCTTTTTTACTCAGGAGTGTTTTTTCACATCCATGCTGATAAACGTGGACAATGCAGACTGTGCAAGAACGGCTCCACACAAACAACCTGCCAGAAGTGCAAAGTACTTTTGTGCTTTACAAAGAATAAAAATTGTTTCTTGGAGAACCACACAAAAAAGTGATGTTGTTCTGCCACTGTAAAGCTGTTACACTTGCTTTATATTTTCATTGTTATGAAAAGTGGTTTACACATAAAGTTAGTGTTCATATCATTTTCAGTCTTCAGTGTTAATTTAGCACAATGGGCCAATGCTGCAAATCTGTAACATCCCAGAACACACTGGATGTGAAGGTCTCTCTCAAAAAAAGTCAGGATTGTATATTACTACCCCATTTGATAATTTTCCCCAAATATCAGATTTTTCCTGTTACTAAAAGTTCGTTTGAGCCTGAGAGGGATAACACTCACTGCACTCAGGCTGTGTGCAAATCCACTGTGCTGATAAACAAATAATCCACCCATATATTCGCCACATTGTTGTATAAACCTCAGGGTTCAAAGTGTGAGAAAAAAGTAGCGCCTTATAGCCCAGAAATGATGGTATATGGTTTTAGAATGATTCTTTTTCTTGGTTGAGCACACGTTCATTTTCAAAACAGGTAACATCCAATGAGCTAGAAATTAAATCCATTTTGCTTCTCATAGTTGTGCCTTTGACTTATGACTTATAAAGGCCGTAACAAGTAATAAAGTGTCGTGAGTGTACCACATGCATATATTAAATACTGAAATCATATATTTGTTTGAATATTACATAATGCTTAACCACTGAAATCTGATATATATGTTTAAAGGTACCACTGTGTGAAAGCAGATATGTTTTTATGGTATTCCCTTTGCAGAGATGAGGGTTGTGTCTTTTTAAGGAAATCCTTTACAGAGCAGCTGACGTGGGGTCATCCTGGCTGGCACCAAGCCTAAACAGACCTGGCTATAATTGAAATCTGGTGGTCATCCCCATAAACGGAGAGGCTTCAGGGAGGATCCAAGGCGTGAACCTGGTCAACATATCAGGTCATATTAAAAACACTGTTGCTAAAATGACTTCAGTCATCTCAAATATAAGACGCTGTGCATATTTTATAATATAAGACGCTGTGCATATTTTTTTACCTTTTTCAAACATTAAGATTGTTATTCAATCTCTGGTTCTTTCACATTTAGCTTACTGCTCTGTAATCTGGTCAAGTGCCTCAAAACAGGATCTTGTCAAAGTTCAACAAATCCAGAACAGGGCGGCTCGTCTGGCTCTGCGTTGCCCTTTTAGGACCAGCGTGAGTGTCGTGCATGAGAGGTTCTCCTGGTTTACTGTTTGGGACAGACTTACCTGTAGCCTTATTTTGTTTTTTAAAAATGTATGTATTTTACAAAGAGCCTTGAGCCTTGAGCCCTGAGTTTTATCACAAGACAAGCTTCACATGGACATTTTATATTTCCACTGCCCAGGACTAAAGCTCTGAAAAGAACTGTTCTGTACAGAGCGATAGAGCTTTGGAACACGCTCCCCCAAACCGTAACTGTTCACAAGCACAAACCTAGTTTTAAGAAATTGTTAAAGAAATATATTGGAAATTGTATAGAATTATATCTAGTCATTAGTCATGCATTGTAATTAATGGATATATTATAATTGTAGTAGTGTTGTGTAGTGCAGTAAACTCTGGAACAAGACTGTATGAACTTATGTGTGAACTTTATTATTAAAATGGAACATTTTATTGTAAATTACGCCAACTTGGACCCCAGGAAGAATAGTCTTTACCTGAGTAAAGACTAATGGGGATCCAATAAATAAATAAATAAATAAATAAATAATTTGCATATTCATGTGGTTGTCTTATATTTCTGGGTGGAGGGAAAGCGCAGGCGTTCAGACCACCTGATGTAAGTCCTGTGTAGCTGTAGGCCGTCAGGGACAGTGATTTGACCCAGAGCTCTGTATTAGAATTGTATTGAATAGGGAATAAATTTTTGTGATTTCAATTGATCGATTCCAGTCTTTATTTCTCTGATAGAACACGCTAACACTTATAAATCAAAGACACTTTAGTATTATTAGTTTTATTCACATTTTGTCTGATACTTTAACCTCAAGAAATGTACAGGGATTTTTTTAGCAAATTTCTGAAGAACTACAAAAATATCTCATGTGCCAAATCACCCAAAAGTGTTCATATACTGATGTCATCACCCACCCCAATAGAAAATGTGAGTAAAGTATCATTAACTCACGTCGCGTCTCTTTTAAAATCGATGTATCTGTACAAAGACTTGTCACTTTGCAGAGACAAACTGCGAGGAAAAGGTTTAGGTTCAGAAAGTCCAGAAGCTTCGACTCTGAAAAAAGAAAAGTACACGTCACAGAAAATATGCAACTCAAATATAGAAATGAGAAATCTCCAGTAGAAGTACAAAGAAGCAGACTAAGACATGACACAAGAATAAAAAAGTCTGGATGTAACTTCAACAACAAAGCATTAAAGGTGCACAATTTTGTTAAGAAGTTATGATAGTAAAAGTACTTGAGTAAAAGTAGTACCCACCTCTGCTCGGGGGCCCCTTCCTCTCTGTCCATGTTTGACTCAGATCACAGGAGAAGATCAAAACAGAACTGCAACAGAACAATGACAGATTATATTTCTTATTCATTACACACATACATAAAACATGTGATCAAAAGTGACTTAACCTGTTGTGTTTGGATTTATAATATTGAAAGGGACTAAGCCAAGACTGAACCAGGACTTAAACCTGACTAAAGAAAGACCAGTCAGTTTTAACAAGAAGAGGACTTCGACTAAACTAGGACTACACCAGAACTGAACCAAGACTTAACCAGAACTAATCAAGGAGTAAACCTCTGACCAAACCAAGACTAAACCAAGACTAACCCAGGACTAAACCAAGAACGCACTTACCTGTAATCTCTCTTCAGACATCGCCTCTACTCGGTGTAAAATCCAAATCATTAAAAGTAAAAAATGTAAATCAGGTCTTGGGTGACCTCTGCTCCTGTGTGAGCCAGTGCTTCATGTGCATAAGACAAAAGCTGCTCTGCTGGTTCTAAACTGAAACTACATGAGTCATTTATAAACTTTGGCGCACTTCACACTGGAGATAAATATGTGCGCAGTTTCAGTGTTCTGTTAAAGAGACAGATTTTTGACAGATTTTTATGAGTCTCTAATTTGTACTTAATTTTTAGTTAAACTTGTATGAATATAAATGATAGTTTTACCCAAATCAAGAAGAAACTGCAAAGAAAAGTCTAAAAATATGTAAAAAATTATAGGAAGTAAAAAGTTCAAACACACTGATGACATCCAAAATTTTAACACTTTAAACAGGATTTAAACTAAATAAAAGTGTTTTTGTATATTTGTATTTGTCAACTAATAATTTTAATAAAATATATTTTTCTAGTTATGGAATTTCCTAGTGTGATGTCAGTTTCAGGAAGTAAAATCCATCCATCTATTTTCTTCCTCTTATCCGGGGGCGGGTCACAGCGGCAGCAATCTAAGCAGGATTCCCTGAGGTGTTCCCAGACCAGCCCAGAGACATAGTTCCTCCAGCGTGTCCTGGGTCTTCCCTGGGGCCTCCTCCCGGTGGGACATGCCTGCAATACCTCCTGAGGGAGGAATCCAGGAGGCATCAGAACAGATGCCCTCCCTCAGCTGCTCCTCTTCATGAGGAGGAGCAGCGGCTCTACTCCAAGCTCCTCGTCCCTTAAGTGTATTTTAGTCAAATGAGTAGTCTAATCTGACATAGGCACTTAAACCTGGGGTTTAGTGAGGGTGACCATTCAGAATCAGAATCCTGGTTTTAGTTGTAGGATCTGGCAACCCAAGTGAACAGCTCAACTTTTCTTTTTGTACAGCTCATAACAAAATGTATTTACTGATATAATAATGTGTGGTACTTTTTATGATCATGTAAACATACAGTCACCTCCCAGCTTCTTTAGAAACACAAAAGAAATGTATGAAAGTTCTGTTTGTCTGTGATTGGCTCGTCCTTGTGCTCAGCCTGTATCAGTGATGTGTTTCCCTTTGGCACGACACAGTTGTAAAGAGAGATCAGTCCAGTGTGAGCAGAGAATACAAAAGAGTACACAAATTTTATTCAAATTACACAAAACAAAATGTAAAAACAGAAAATGACAATAAGTCTATGACTTTAATGACACATTTTGTCACATGCTCCAGTATTAAACCTTCAGGAGAGTGACCTTTGTCCAGCTCTGAGAACGTTCATACATCTCATATATAACAACAATAAAACAGACTCAGATCTGTCCCATCATCATCAATCTATCTCAAATACTATCAATACTATCCTACCAAACCAGGTAATACATACAGAAAAATATATATGAATCTGTCAAATGCACTTTAAGATAAAAAACATATAGAATTGGATAATTATATCATTGATATAATTCTACACTGGTGTTCCTTCATGTCCCACCAGGAGGAGACTCCAGGACACACTGGAGGGACTCTGTCTCTCAACTGGCCTGGGAACACCTTGGGGTCCCGCTGGAGGAGCTGCAGGGGGTGTCTGAGGTGAGTCTATGGAGGAATGTGCAGCGGTTACCATGGTGACACAATGTACACATCAACAAACACAGCCTGAGGTTTAGAGTCAGAGAGCCAAAGCCAAACTCGAGCACAGAGTCTGAGGTGAAGGGAGTGCTGCAGGTGTGGAGGTGGAACAGTCCATCCAACCAGACTGTGTAGAACGACACCGCCCCCTGGAGGAGAGTCCAGGTACTGCTGCTGATTCTTCCCACAGACAGAGCCCAGACCTACACGAGAACCTCCTTACAACCACCAACTTTCATTACACTTCATGTTCACTTACTTTGTTTTTAGAAGTTCATGTCCATGGAGCTATTCTTCTTCAGTGACACACATCTGCGTCCAGGTTCAGGTCTGTGAATAGAAGTGAATTCCCCACATCAGATCCTGAACTAAACTGTGTTTCTGTTGATGTCAGTTTGTTATGATCAGAGGGTCTCAGATGCATCAGGACACTTACAGTAGATCTGACTCTAACATGATCACTCTGTTCATTTACATTTTGTGGCATTTGGGGTAATGGATCTTTATTCACTTTATCCACTTCAACATTTGTGGATTTTATTGATTCTTTGCAGTGACATCACGCTGGAGGGTTTTACATACATGTCTATGGTGGAATGTTAAGCAGGTACCATGGTGACAATGCACACGACCATCCCCCACTTCCCTTCAGCTCTCTGCACCCTGGAGCTGATTGATAAGATAAAATGGACAGAGACAATCAAAACTTCTCTTACACAAAGACTCTCCAAAACAACTACAAGATCTACAAAGTTTCTCTACAAAGAAACCAACTGCCTGAAGTCAATTTAGAAAGACTGGCAATAACCAAGACACAAATAAACTGCTGTTTGATCAAACAATCTCAGCCAAAGACTTTCTCTGGAGCAGGAGTGTCAAACCAAACTCACAGAGGCCAAAATTAAAAACTGGGACTAAGTCAAACTAAATATTTATTGAAAAATTTCAACAACATGTGCATGGTTTCTCTTCTTTTCAGATCTGTAATGTTAAACCTTTATAATAGTTTTGTTTATTAATGCATTGAATCCAGAACAAGCTTAATATAAAATAATAACATTTTAAATAAATAATACATATTTGATATGATCTCGCAGGCCAAATATCATTATATTGTGGGCCAAATTTGGCCCCCGGGCCTGAGTTTGACATGTCTGCTCTAGAGAAAGAAGAGGAATGGTGTAAACTGTTCATGCTGTGAATATTGTCAGTGTTGTGTGAATACTGATCTTTAAATGTCATGTGAAGATCTTTTATTTGTGTAAAACTGTTGATGGCAGATATGAGAGGAAACTCACAAATCTCTCCTCATCCACACATTTTTTTTTTTCACAGAGCAGCTCCTTTATCTTTTCTGCTGGACAAAGAACATTCCAGAGAAGACATCTGACAAGTTAAAACTTCCAGGTCTCTTGTACTCGTCTCTTGACGAGTTTTTATCCAAATTACTGTAGCTGGTCTTGACCAAAATCTTTCATATTTTTCTAGATGTAAATATTTTCATTTTATAGTCAATAGCCTTTTGATTGATTGTCCTTCATCTGTGACCTGTGATCTTCAGACCTCATGGACACTTGGAGGGTGTCCTCTGCTCCTCTTTAATCATAACATTATATAACTTTTACATTAACATAACATTAAACACCTGCAGAAATACCTGTCTGCAAACTCTTATGATTAATAAAGTAGAATAACAAAAACATTAAGATCATGATGTGAAACTTTTACATGATTGAAGTAGTGAACCTGCTTTTGTTTGTCAGAAATACAGAGGAATTACTGAAAATGCAGTGAATTAAAATGACCATGCTAGAATTTGTCAGTAAAAACCTTAATTTTTATATTAAAGATAAAAAAATGATCTATAAGACTCAGCACCACTATGTTAACAAAGCACAATTTTGTTTACAAAACACTTGAAAAAAATCCTGCAGCATCAGTGAGACTGAGACTGTTGATCATTTACACATGTTTATGTTGTTTTGTTGTATTTCAACAATCATGTTGCTAGCAGTTAATAAATAAGTTCAAGTTCAAAGGTCATTCAGTCACATGTCTGTGCTGCTTCACTAATTCTCTTCTCTTCACTTTAAGAATCACTCATTTTGAATAATTAATCAAATAAATGAAAATACAAAAATGTCTAACATCACTACCTGGAGTAGACCCAGGACCATGATTAACTTAAACACAGAACACACAGAGGACTGTATTTTGAGACAGACACAAAAGTAGATTTCATTAAGGCAAGTTATTTATTTGATGTTTGACAAGTTGTTCCCTGTTTAGAATTTTGTTGGCTAAAATAAAAAGTACCATTATTTATAAAGCGCTTTTCACACAAAAATGCAACACGAGGCGCTTTACAGTGATTAAAAACAATTACACATTTCCTTCCACAATACACTAAAAGTTAAAATATTATGTAAAGATTCAAAGCTTTTTTTTAAAACTGAGTGTGGCCAACCCAGCCCTATTGTATTCTCACATAACATGACTACTCATGTCTAACAGTGCGCCAGCTAATAGAAGAAAACCAACATAGATGAGCCTGAACAGACACTCGACGAGGGGAGGGGGGAGTGGCAGGATTCGATTCTCTGCAAGTCTCTGCACTGGCTTCCTGTGAGCTTCAGGGTAGATTTTTTAATTCTTTTTAGTTTATAAAGCTCTTAATGGTCTTAGTCCCATTTATTTATCTGATCTGCTTTTATCATATGAGCCTCTCGGACTCTCAGATCCTCAGGCAGTCTTCTTTTAACGCTCTCAAGAGTCCAAACCAAAACTCACGGTGAGGCGTCATTCAGCTTTTACGGCCCCCGTCTGTGGAACAGTCGACCTGACGATCTGAGGTCCACTGCAAGTGTTCATATTTTTAAAAGTAAACTCAAAACATCTCTTTTTAATTTAGTTTTTAATTGAAACTTTTACCTGATTTAACTTAAATTATTATTATTATTATTATTATTATTATTATTGCTATTATTATATTTCTTTTAAATTAAATTATCATTATTTTTTACTGTCTCCATCTGATTTTAGTTCTCCATTTTTATTTTTATTATAACCTTTAGGAGCTATATGTTTATGTTTTTATGTTTATGTTATGTTGAATTATTGTATTGTAATTTTTCTGTTGCATGTGAAGCAATTGAGCAACATTTCAAATGTATGAAAAGTGCTATAAAAAATCTAGTTTGATTGATTGATTGATTTGATTGATTCACTACTGGTTTAAAAAATCTACTGGTGTCTACAAATCTACAAACTGGTGTAATGTTCTTACATACTATATGAAAACATCAGTATCATGTGTCATGATGTATCATGTTGTTCACTGTTGTCTGGTCAAATGTGGCAGGCTACAGTTCATCTTCCACTCACAACATCTTCAACAGATCACATCTGAAACTCTGGATTAACACAAAGTATTAACAGAATGTATCACAAGCTACAGCATAGTATTCTGTCCTGTTATGTTTTTACTTGCTACGTCTTCTTCTTTTGGACCCCTCAGGTCATCATAGTGTTTCTTCACCAACTCAAACTCATTCTCAAAATCTGTAACAACAATAAAGAACAATGGCTAATGCAGTGTGTTGATTTACAGAGAAAGTGTCTCGCAGATTTAACTAGAAAAGCAGTCAGAGAGCGCAGACCTCCGCCAAGGACTACCCCCATTTTTATATAAATTGCAATAAAATTAGTCTTCTGGATCAGATCTGGATCAGCCTTTGGAATATGAAAGAGGATCCCATTGTCCATCCCTGAGTCAAATTTCATGGGGTTTGGTCAATAATTAATCAAGATAATGAGAAACAAAATTTTTGGCCCCATTTACCACAATGTTAACTAAAATTTCAAAGTGATCCAGAATCCAGGATTTCTTCCGGATCAGCCCCAAAATGAAATCAGTTTTTCCTTTTCACATTTCCAACAAATCCTGAAAATGTCATCAAAATCGGTCCATAACTTTTTGAGTTATGTTGCTAACAGACAAACAAACAAACAAACAAACAAACAGACAAACAAACAAACAAACAAACAAACAGACAAACAAACAGACAAACGCAAAAACATAACCTCCTTGGCGGAGGTAATAATAGATTCTTAGACAGGGAGGAGCAGACAGAGGGCACTGGAGCAGGCACAGACTTTATTCATACTTCATAAGAAATACTTTTTACATATTCATGTACTGTCCTGGTTTATGTTTTGTAGTCGTAGTTTTTGCTTATTTTAGTGTATCTTATTCCTTTAGTGTTGTGTGCCCTTGGTCTTATTTTGACATATGTTCTGTCTGCTTGTTATTTTGAGTTTTACTCCCTGTTTGTTGATGGTTTGCCCCACCCTAATATGTTACACCTGTGTCTGTTGTGCGTTTATACGCTGTGTTCTTCTCCGCCCTTTGTTGGGCCATTGTCATTGTCAGTGTCTTATATTGTCATGACAGTTTAGTTTGGATTTTTGGATTTTTGTGTCTTTTTGTTTGTTATTAAAGAACTTCATCTGCAGTCCTGCACTTTGGGTCGTCCCTCTGCTCTAAACATGTACATACACTGTGTCTTCTGTGTTTACCTGGGAATAACTGTTGGTCTGGGTTGAATGACGTATCAATAGATTCCTGCAGAGTTTCCCACAGCTGTTTCTGAACATCATCCTGTTTGATCAAACATGTGTGTATAAATGTAAAGTAATCTTAAAAGACTTCATTACAGTAATGTACCATCAGCTTCTTCAGTAGAGCCAACATTTTATCTTTGGCTTTGTCAAACATTGTGTTCTTTACTTTCTTCAGGTGCTTTTCAACTGTATCTTTCATGTTGTTTAAACTGCCTGGACCTCTGTGGTCTGCTGCTTCTGCAATTGAAAAGTATAAAACAGTCTTAATAAACTGTAAACACGTGTTTGAACATGAAACATTGACCTTTGTAGCATTCTTGCATCGTCTCTTTCACGGTCTCCGTCAGACTGCTGTAGATGATCTTTTTGCGATGGAGAATATCTTGGCACACTTTGGTTGTAACCTTGGTTACCTTATAAAAACAAACATGTCAATAATAGTGAATTGTTCAAGTTATTTTGTATGTCATCATGTACATGATGTAATACCTCACTGCTGATAAATGTCAGATGAAGTTCAAAATTCTGGTGCTGCTGTATCAGTTTGTTTATGTCAAGTGAAAATGCACGAATTACTTCATATAAAGGTCCAGATTTTGTATCATTTCTAAAAACAGAAAAGGCCCAATGATTAGAGCTCTGGATTAAAACGTCCACTATATATGTCTCCTGATGAATGGAATATTCATAATCGTACGGGAATGTTTCTCTGAACTTTTCATCTATGCTCTCAGTCAGAGGAGATGATAATGTTGCATTGAGGTCGATTTGTCTCTTTTTTTTGTGAATGCCACTGTTTTCCATTGCCATCCTTAATGGTAGGTAAAAACCACTTTTCTGCTTCTTAAAAAGACAAAAAACAAGACAAATTCAAACACTGATGTGAATGAAATGATAATTCATGTTACAGATGTTCTTACAGGGTTTAAAGCCTTGTTCAAAGCCTCTTCACACTTAATCTTTGACTCCTTCACACCCTCACTCAGACAAGTGTTAAACTCCTGAAACACTTTGAGCATGGACTCCTGGACTTTCTGAAGATCTCTCTGTATGATTCCAGTCAGGTTCTCAAACACTTGTGCAGTCTGATGAGAATCCTGAAATAAAACAGTGCAATAATAATAGCTCAAAGTGAGACAGAGCAACACAGCAGAGGTGTGTGTGTGTGTGCGTGTGTGTGTGTGTGCGTGCGTGTGCCTGTGTGCGTGTGCGTGTGTGTGTGTGTGTGTGTCTGTACCATATTTCCCAGTTTGGCTCCTTTGATCAGAGACAGAATCCCAAAGGCTCCGTGGACATAGTTCAGAGTTTGTTCATGTTGGTTATTTAGATTTTGAAGATGCTGCTGGAGTCTGGGTATTTCTGTAACAAAATACAATATACTGAATCCTGTGCCACTTGCAGATTACAGATCATCTTTGGGACACACACAAGTACTTAAATCTTCATTGAGAACTTTTGGCACCAGAGTCCACAGAGTGTAAATCCAGAATGCCTCTGTTCCTTTTTAAAAGAATGGCATTCACATCACCACCTCAACTAGGTTGTTTAATTTGTTTAATGCCCACATATCTGAGGGAGCTTACATTGTGTTGCTTTTGAATAACATGCGCTGCCATGGGGCTTCGGCTCTGGAGTATATATACACTGGATCCTTAAATCGGTTTTGTTAACTCTGGTGCGTTGAATGCACTCAGCCTGTGTTGCACCTCCCAAATGAACAATAAGACTAATGTTCAATCACTAGTAAGTCACTGGACTTTCACATGGGCGACCCGGGTTCAAATCCCCCCTCTGACGGGGGGGGATGAAAAATGGGCTACTGGAACACGGAGGAAATGGGCGAGATGCGAGAACAAGGCTCTGTTGGAATGCTACTACTACAGTAACCCTAGTCAGAGGGGTTACATGAACAGGATGTGAGAGAAATAGTTATTACGATACCCACAGTCCAAGCTAACGGCCAAACAACTAGTAGCTCAGTGTTCCAACATCCACAAACGGCAACTGCTATCACAACTAGAGATTGACGAGGTACAACACAAATGCTGCGGCAAGGGGGAACCAGGACGCCAGGTCAGAGGGGATTTAACACCAACTCCCCAACCAGAGATTGGGTACGAAGCCCCAATAAGTATCACGCTGAGCGAGGCAGCGACTGACCTGAAAGATAAGATCATGGCCCGAATGAACACAAGGCAACCCCGATGCCGGTTACAGAGGCTATGTGAAGTACCATCTGAAAGTCTCCTAGACCCTACCACAACCATCACTGAAACCAATGAGCTGATATACACTTCAGCAGCAGTGATCCTAGAGGTGTTGGGCTATAAGAGCAACCATGGGAGTCATGAGATACAATACCCACCGTGGAAAAGATGCTTAGAGGCTAAAATCAAGGAGGCGAGGAGAGAAGGAGGAGAGAGGCCAAGAAAGGTGCAATGAAAAAGCCAAGTACCCAATAGGTACAACCAGTTGCCCATACCTGAAGCACTCAAAACTGCCAAACAAAGGCTCCAAGCCTTGGCCAGCCGCCTAAAGAGGTAACGAGATAACGAAGCCAGACGAATAAACCGGCTGTTCGCAACACAACCGGCGAAAGTATACGCTCAGTGGCAGGGTAATAACGCCAGAGCAGACCCACCAAGGCTGGAGACTGAGAGGTACTGGAAAGGCACATGGGAGAGGGAGGCATCACATAACACCGATGCACAGCGGCTGGTGGATCTGAGAGAAGACCACAGCAACCTCCCTGAACAGAATCCAGTCACCATCACAGTTGCAGACATCCAGGAAAGAGTCTCAGGTATGAAAAACTGGACCAGGCCCTGACATGATCCATGCGTACTGGCTAAAGAAGCTCACTGCCCTCCACGAGCGCCTGGCAGCACAAATGAACCAGCTACTAAAGCCAATAACCTGTCTCTCCACAACATGGAAGCTCATGTCAGGCATCATTGTGGCAAAGATAAGTGGGCACATGGATCAATACATGAGCGCAGCACAGAAGGGCATTGGCAAAAATACCAGAGGAGCCAAGCACCAACTCCTGGTTGACCGAACAGCCGCCCGCGACTGCAGAACCCGTAAGACCAACCTGTGCACTGCCTGGATTAATTACAAGAAAGCCTATGACTCAATGCCACACACATGGATCACTGAGTGCTTGGAGCTGTACAATATCAACAGGACTCTAAGGGCGTTCATTGCAAACTCGATGCAGTTGTGGAAAACCACCCTTGAAACCAATGGCAAGCCACTTGCACAAGTGTCCATCAAATGTGGCATATGTCAAGAAGACTCACTG
>NW_026570971.1:34500754-34570754 GCF_026225935.1 Boleophthalmus pectinirostris | reverse complement strand
TTCTCTTTAACAACGGCATTAATCAAGGAGCTTTTTCCTGAACCAGTTTTACCAAAGACTCCAACCAGGTTTTTTTTCTCTGTACCCAAGTCTCTAATTTTTTTTCTGAAAGAAATGAAAGTTTTTTTTATATAAACTGAAACTCAGTTTAAGAAATGAATAATAATGTAGAGTGTTCTTACCTTAAAAATTCATTGAGTTTGGTGTTTTCAGAATAACTAAATGTGATTCGGACCCCTTCCATTATTTCTTTCACCTTATTCAGTATTAAGTCTGTCCAAATACATCAGAATGTTGTTGGATTTGTAGAATAATTTTGGCAATCAAACCAAATATTTACCCTTCAACAAACCTGGTGCAGTGTCACACTGTCGTTTGATTTTTGCAGGGCTGCCTGTTTCAGGCTGTGGATTTTTCTTTATAATATTCTGTTCTGAGATGATATGAGAAAAAAAGTTATTCATTTGAGTAATCCAATATTTATGATGGATATAACATATTATTCATAAAGTTTATGTACCCTACCATTTCCATGTGCTCTACTTGAAGATGGAAAATCCTAAAAATAAACACTTGACTTATGTACAAAACTACACCAGACACAGATAGTTACAACTCTCTGTATGAACTAGGCCTAAACTTCTAAGGTTTACAGAAACACCTACTATGATGGCTTCCATAGAGGCGTCTGAGCCAGAGCTCACCTCTGTTGACTCCTCTTGATGTGAAGGAGCTTCCCCCCTGAGCTTCTTCTGTCCTCTCTGTGACGTGTCAGTGCGACTCTGTGAGGACACTCATTTCTTTAGTGGATCTCAGCCTTTTTCATTTATAACCCTACAGTAACAACTACTGGGATTTGCAGCTCTCAAAACAACTCTCAAACATAAAAAGTTCTACCTGCAAAATGATAAAGGAGCCTTAACTATTGTGGCAAGACCGGCTTTGGGGGTCTAGGCTGCGGGTGCTCTTACCTGGCGTTCCGTGGCGCTGCGCTGGTGGACTATTTAAGCGCTCCCTTCTCAGTCGTTCCCCTTTTGGCTCACACGCTCCTCCGGGCCTCTCCTTGTGGCCGCTCTGTCCTCCAGCTCAGTGTCGCTGCTTGGCCGCTGCTTGGCTGGTGCTCTGCACCACATCTGTCCCTCGCTCCTCTGAATCACGGAACACCCAGGGTGCGCTTTCATCTCCCCTGATAAGCTCCACGGGTGAGCCGAGTGAGTCCCTCCCCATTGCGCTTGGCGGTGCGCCGCCGTGTCCCTTAAACCGTGGCGGCAGTGTGTGCCAGTCCACATTGTTTGGACCACGTCTGGACGCAGTTATTCTGTGTAGTTGCCTTCGATTCAGCCTGGGGATTGTGCACTGTCACTTTCAACCACGGTGTCAGCGGAGGCCTGCAGCGGCGTGAGCACACCGCCTCTGCTGTTTTGCTTTGTTCTGTTTTGCTGTGTTTTGTTTTGCTTTGCTTCACATTTGCTCTGTTTTGTTTTACCTCTGCTTCACATTTGCTTTGTTTTGTGTTATCTTTGCTTTAGTGTTGCTTCATTGTTTTGGGGTTTTGTTTTGCCTTTTCAATACTGTGTACTCGTTCTCCCACTGTAGTGTTTTACTGTTTGCTGATTTTTATGGATGTAGCTACTTTTAAACCACTTAAATCTGTCTTTTAAAATGGAAAGAAATAAAGATTTGTGTAAATGATGGAACCTGTCTCTCTCCCTTAATGATATGCTTACTTGTGTGCCTTACATTTAGATTTCATTCCCCAAACTAGATTTGGGGTGGCGTTGTTGCAGCAACTCATCATAAAACTTAACATTTCCCAGAGTGTTGAACCCCTCGGTTGCCACACTATTTTTAATATTATTTTTACCAATTTACATTGACCGCTCCTGAAAAACTATCAGTGGTGGGGGAACTCTAATCCCCAAAGAATCTTACCTGTAGGTACTCTGTAAGTCGTCTTTTAAATTTCATCCTTTGTCCTGTTTTTGGAATTAAGTGCATGAGTTCATCTTTATCTTCTAAAAGGCAGAGAAAAGTTTCTTCGTCCATTTCCTCATCTGTATCAAAACACATAATAAAATATTTGTAACTATCTTAGCCTATAAATGTTGACATACTGCAACAAACAGCTTTAAGATTACCTTTAAATGTCTGAATCAAGTTGGTGAAGTTCCATTCAGTTAAACGTTCACAAACAAAGTCGTCCATAATGCCAACACCACAACTATGACGGATAAAAAAGTTCATCAATACCTAATAGTGAAAGGCAGGATAAAGATCAGAGACAAACATAATGGAGCTCGACACACAGACGTGTACAGAAAAGAGACTATTTTTGGGCCCTATTTCTTTGAATTGGTTGGTTTATTGTAACCTTGACCATGAATAGATGAGGAAGCCCACTTACAAAGGAAAAAACTGCTTAGACTATTAGGCTACGACCTATTCCACAGGGATGGAGAGCTGTTACCTGGTCCACTTCAAGACTGCTGACAAGATGGAGGAATTGGTGCTAAATGTTGTAGGCTAGTTAAGGAGAACATAAGAGAAACTCCTCCCTTTTTTGTCATTTCACTGTGGCCTATCAGGTCAGTGTGGCAGGCTGCATGTTTTACTCAATTGCTTTAACCCATTTATCTATTGAAAACTGACATTTGTAAAAACAGCTCACACAAAATCCTAAACACAATTTTAGTTTTCCTAAACTTTTTCATTTCATTCACTTTGAAAGAGCAACTTAGAAGTTTTAGTTCTGCTCTCAGTGACCACAGAGAATCTGGTTTAGTGCAGTGACCAGTGGGGTTCATACTTTACACATTTTGTACTGGAAATACTTTGCCTTTTTGTCTAAAACCTGTCTGTATTGTATTGTACTGTGTGTGTAAAATGTAAATGTACACATTACCAATTGCAAAGTATTGTATACATATTTTTTCTAAATAATTATGCTGAAGAAAACTGAAAGATGTTAGACTAACAAATACATTACTTTTCTTCTGTAATATGTAATACATTGAAAATCAAGCAGGACATTTCCTCGTCTCATGTGTATATCTGTGTGTCTCTACAGTCTGTGCTGTCAGCTGAGATCCTTCTCCTGCTTGACACACGTGATTTCTTTTATTGTTAGACTTTTGGTGCTCACAAATTGAATAATTTTGCCGTTATCTTTGAATTTCTATTAGGGCTGTCGCAATAACCTCAAAAATGTATCACCATGGTACTAAGAGGCCCATCGCAGTGGATGTTGGGCCACCGCGATCACCGCACGTGACCAACATAACCCAACCCAGAGTCCTGCACGGGTCCATTTTTAGAGAGCCGCACTCGCCCGGACCCATTAACATTCCACCCGTTACTGCCCGTGATAACCCAGGACTAACCCAGGAATAGACCGTCTGGTGACTACGGGCGAAAGGACCGGCACAGAGCTCCACGCCACACGGAGTTAAGTGCAGCTGTCGCCTGATCGCGATTTGCGGACACCTGCTCTGTGCGCTCGTGCTGGGGGCTCTCTCTTAAGTCGGCGGTTACCCGAGCTGGTGCAGGACTCTGACCTGACCCAGTACAGGACTCTGACCTGACCTGGTGCAGGACTCTGATCTGAGCTGCCACAGTGAGAGCTGGAGAGATGCAGCGACACTTGTTCCAAAGCCAAATGTTACTTCTCCAACACTACACACGCTATATCCACATGACACACAAGGTATGTGTGAAGAATCCCTCAGTCGTCCAGGTAGAATCCACGGCGAGGAGAAAATTCAGTTTGTCGACTGGACAAAAGTTAGTTTGGTTGAAGACGTTTCACAGCTCATCCAAGCTGCTTCTTGAGTTGTGGTCAGACGCTGGTGACACTTCCTTATATCTGCAGGAGGAGCTAACTACACTGAAACTAACACACACTTGTTTACAGTTTCTGTTTGTTAGTTCGGTCTATTGACCTGTACAGGATGTGGGGACTACACCTGTTGTTCTCTTGTTTGTTTTGATTTAGGTTTGAGGATGGAGTTGTAAATAGGAGATCGATGGTGTCTGAGTCATTTTAACTATGTAATAACAACCTTTTTAAACTAAATATTCAACAGGACATGTGCATCTGCGCAACAAGCACATCATCAGAGAGAGTTTTCAGTGTTGCTGGAAATATTATAACTTTGGGGATGGGAGGTGGGGGAGGGGGTGCGGTATCATCACATACTGTGCTGTTGAGCAGCCATACTGCACCACAGGAGAAATTCCCTAATCATGACAGCCCTAATTTCTATATTGAAAGTAACAGAGTTTGAACCAGAGTCCTTTACTATGTGAGAGCAGATCTGTTGTAATAAACAAGGTGAATTCACTGATCCTGTTTGTTTGTGATTGAGAGCTGTGCTGAGTGTTCTGAGAAAGAACCTGACAACTGTGTGAACTGATGACAAATGTTCCAAATGATCTGACCACCTTTAACCCTGTTCAGATAAGCTACATATTTTAATCAAAAGATCAAATTAAACCAAGTTTAAAATTTCAAATGTGACAAAACGACAGAAAAAAATGAAGGACTTTCTAAGTCTTGCAGGACGCACTTGAGTCTGAACCACACTGCACTTGCAGTCAGTGTATTTGAGGGGTGGGCCCAGACATTTTCAAACTCACTACGTTATAACTTCATAGACCTAGAGTTTGGAAAGAGTAGACCTACACTATCTACCTGCTTATGTTTAACATACATGTGTAAAGAATGCTCTTGGAGTAGGTTATTGAGGCGTACCAACTGAATGTAAAATACCAACAGCAAACAGTAACTCTAAACAAGTAGGTGTGTTAGTTTCAGAGTAGTTTCAGTGTAGTTAGCTCCTCCCTTCAGGCAGATATAAGGAATTATCCACCGGCGCCTGACCACAACTGAAGAAGCAGCTTGGATGAGCTGGGAAACATATTCAACCAAATAAACTTTTGTCTAATCAACAAACTGAATTTCTCCTTTTGCCATGAATCTACCTGGACGACTGAGGAATTATACACACTCTGTATCTGTACTTTTACTCTAGTAACAAAACTGAGTACTTCATCCACTGGTGGGCATCACTGCTGAGCTCCAAAAAGCACAAAAATGAGAAAATATTTGTCTGTGCACCTGCTCCAGGCCTGACTCTGCCCAGTGTTGTTATATGTGTGAAGCAGGACTGGGTCTGGTCAGGACTTGGACGAGAGACTCTGAGAACACACATGACAAACAGAGGCTCTAATGCAAACTGTTCTTGTGTCCTTTGGCAAGACACTTGAAATAGCGAGAATGTGTGCACTTTGGATGTCTTGAAAGATGCTAAATAAATCTAATGCATTTGTACTATTCACAGTGGGAAAAGGAACAACAACATTTACTCAAGTGGGAGTAAAAGTATGAGGTCTGAAAACTAAACCAAACTAAAACTAAACTAAAACTAAACTAAACTAAACTAAAACTAAATCTAAACTAAAACTAAACTAAATCTAAACTAAAACTAAACTAAAACTAAACTAAAAAAACTAAACTAAACTAAACTAAAAACTAAACTAAAACTAAAGTAACAGTAATGGTACATGTTTTACTTTCAGAGTCTTGAGTCAGGCTGAACAGAAAACTGGAGATCTGTGCTTCAAACTATGGCCAGGTTTAGTTTAAAATATTTAGAAATTACAAAATATCTGCATCTTATGCAATAGTTTTGTTTGAAATACAATAATCACACATTTATGTTTTCTTTTGCTGTATCAAAATGTAAAACATACATTTGACTTATTTCAGTATTTCTTATTAAATTGTTTACACATAATATTGTCTAATAGATAAAGAAGTCGGTACCACCACTCAAAGGTGTGTAACAAAGGTGAGATTTTGGTATTTTTTTATTTGACATTCAAGTCAAGTTGTATTCACATTTATTATTATTGTTTACAGGGATTTTTAAGATAATTTCTGAAGACCTATAAAAAATATTTTAAATCAAATCACCCAAAAGTGTTCATATACTGATGCTGTCAGCCACCCCAATAATAAATGTGAGTAAAGTATCGTTAACTCACGTTGGATCTTCTTTAAAATCGACGTCTCTGTCCATGGAGTTCTCTCTTTTCACAGACAAACTGCGAGGAAGAGGTTCAGAAGCTCCAACTCTGAAAAAAGAAAGATACACTTACTAGAAAATATGAAATTCAAATATAGAAATGAGAAAGATTTTGGTTTCAAGCTTTGACAAACAAAAGTAGTACGTTTTTAAACTGGTGCTTTAATATTTTAGTAGATTTTTTTCATGTGGTACTTTTACTTTTCCTTGAGTAACTTTTTGTCTCTGTATCTGTACTTTTACTCTAGTAACAAAACTGAGTACTTCATCCACTGGTGGGCGTCACTGCTGAGCTCCAAAAAGCAAAAAATGAAAAAATATTTGTCTGTGCACCTGCTCCAGGCCTGACTCTGCCCAGTGTTGTTATATGTGTGAAGCAGGACTGGGTCTGGTCAGGACTTGGACGAGAGACTCTGAGAACACACATGACAAACAGAGGCTCTAATGCAAACTGTTCTTGTGTCCTTTGGCAAGACACTTTACCCACTTTTCCTCTTAGGAATGAGTGAGAATGTGTTTCAGATTAGCTGCTATCTATCAGTTTGTCCCAGGGCAGCTGTGGCTACCACAGTATCTGACCACAGAGAATGGACTGTAAAACACTGTGGGTGTCTTGAAAGATGCTAAATAAATCTAATGCATTTGTACTATTCACAGTGGGAAAAGAAAACACAACTTTTACTCAAGTAGGAGTAAAAGTATGAGGTCTGAAAACGTAACTAAACTAAACTAATGTTGCACTCTTAAATAATCCAGGCGAATAGTTCAGTTTTGCAACATTTATTTTATACAAGCAGTTGAAGAGAGTTGAGGCACGCGGGGCTACAACACCTGAGCGCAGGCCACACTCACAACACCTGGATGGGCGTGTCTGACCTACTTTTATTGCTGGACCCCCAACTATCGGCACCACCCATTTCTTGGCTGATCGATGCTACAGTGTATATTAATTACATTCAAATTTAATAAATTAGCAGTGCATATACTGTAATTGATAAATACTATATAAATTAACATTTCATCAAAATATATTATATAAATGGGCTACACTAAATTAAAATAAAATAAAATAAACTAAAGTAACAGTAATGGTACATGTTTTACTTTCAGAGTCTTGAGTCAGGCTGAACAGAAAACTGGAGATCTGTGCTTCAAACTATGACCAGGTTTAGTTTAAATATATTTAGAAATGACAAAATATCTGCATCTTATGCAATAGTTTTGTTTAAAATACAATAATCACACATTTATGTTTTCTTTTGCTGTATCAAAATGTAAAACATACATTTGACTTATTTCAGTATTTCATATTAAATTGTTTACACATAATATTGTCTAATAGATAAAGAAGTCGGTACCACCACTCAAAGGTGTGTAACAAAGGTGAGATTTTGGTATTTTTTTATTTGACATTCAATTCAAGTTGTATTCACATTTATTATTATTGTTTACAGGGATTTTTAAGATAATTTCTGAAGACCTATAAAAAATATTTTAAATCAAATCACCCAAAAGTGTTCATATACTGATGCTGTCAGCCACCCCAATAATAAATGTGAGTAAAGTATCGTTAACTCACGTTGGATCTTCTTTAAAATCGACGTCTCTGTCCATGGAGTTCTCTCTTTTCACAGACAAACTGCGAGGAAGAGGTTCAGAAGCTCCAACTCTGAAAAAAGAAAGATACACTTACTAGAAAATATGAAATTCAAATATAGAAATGAGAAAGATTTTGGTTTCAAGCTTTGACAAACAAAAGTAGTACGTTTTTAAACTGGTGCTTTAATATTTTTATTTGAGTAGATTTTTTTCATGTGGTACTTTTACTTTTCCTTGAGTAACTTTTTGTCTCTGTATCTGTACTTTTACTCTAGTAACAAAACTGAGTACTTCATCCACTGGTGGGCGTCACTGCTGAGCTCCAAAAAGCAAAAAAATGAGAAAATATTTGTCTGTGCACCTGCTCCAGGCCTGACTCTGCCCAGTGTTGTTATATGTGTGAAGCAGGACTGGGTCTGGTCAGGACTTGGACGAGAGACTCTGAGAACACACATGACAAACAGAGGCTCTAATGCAAACTGTTCTTGTGTCCTTTGGCAAGACACTTGAAATAGTGAGAATGTGTGCAAGTGTTAAAATTACAAATTGGGAAAACGAGTGGACAAGTTTTTGCAGCAATCTTAAATATATCGTATTTTTCACTATAAATTCCACTTTTTTCATGGTTTGGGTGTTTCCTGTAACTTATACTCCGACTTATTTAAACTATATTAAAATGTTCACAGTGAAGCTCTAGTCTTGTGTGTCAGTATCTGCTGCTCCTGTTCCTCCTGTCCCACTGTCACTTCACTCTACTGCACATGTCTCCTGCAGAAAGAGCCTCTGTTCTGTCTGTATCATGTCAGTCGATCGCACCGTTACTTCTGCACCACTGAACATTTGAACATTTAAACAAACTTATAAAGACGACTGAGAGGACTTACAGTGGAGCTGTTAAGAACCAAAATAGTTTGCTTTTATGGTACAAGTATGAAACTTTGCCA
The DNA here is from genome assembly GCF_026225935.1 of Boleophthalmus pectinirostris. Classification (NCBI taxonomy): domain Eukaryota; kingdom Metazoa; phylum Chordata; class Actinopteri; order Gobiiformes; family Gobiidae; genus Boleophthalmus; species Boleophthalmus pectinirostris. Next base: position 34,562,125 of record NW_026570971.1, on the reverse strand, counting down.
GATTCCTAACACCCCCAGGACTAATATTTCTGGATATGGAACCAAGTCTAATGTAACACTGGAGCTGAGAACTGCACAAAATGGACAACATGGAAACGAGGCTGGCATGAAAAATACTGCATAATCCCTTTCTTATAGTCTAATTTGCTTACTTATTAATTTTATAATGTTGAACAACTATTTTTTCTAAACTCCAAAGCATTAAGGAAGTCATGTGACTGTTATCCTACAGAATATAAGGGTTGTGTGTTCCAAAGCCAAATATGTTGGGCTAAAAAACATTTAATCATCTCTAAAGATCTGTAAGTGCCATATCATATTTGAGCAGGGTATGAGCAGAGCATGTGTACATGTACACAACATACACACTCTCAGATACACTTCAACAACACATATCACACGACCGATGGACAGAAGGACAGTTGATGTATTTGCTATTCCAACATTTTTTCCATTTTCTTCCACATCAATATTTTGGATCAAATACTGCTGTTAGAGCCATAATTAAATTTATTAAATAGTTATTTTATATTTTACCATAAATTAATATTTTATTATACCTTAAAAACAATTATTAAAATATTATTCTTAAAATTATAGAAGTGTTAAAATGATTTATTTTCAGTCCCAATTTAAGTTACTTCAGTCAATTTGTCTTTTGGTTTATAGCGTAAGAGGGTGTGTCCACGTAAGAGGGTGTGTCCACGTAAGAGGGTGTGTCCACGTAAGAGGGTGTGTCCACGTAAGAGGGTGTGTCCACGTAAGAGTGTCCACGTAAGAGGGTGTGTCCTAGGTAGGTAAATTAGGTCAAATAATCAGGTCAAATAGGGAGACAGGTGTGTGGGGACTATGGCATTGTGGAGGGCGACCGACACGGTCTTTGACCGCACCACACCACATCGCACTGAACTGCAAACACTGAAAATCTGCAAATAAAAGAAATCAAACGAACTACGGACTACGTGAGTTTTTGTACATTTTGTGTGAGTCAAGAAGCGGACGCCCTAAGGATGGTTATTTACATATGTTACAGCTCATGTTAAACTAGAAGCCATAACAACTGCAAAATCTACTTTGCACTTCATTATGTACTTTTATATTTGACATAATTACAATAGAGACACAAAAAGCACAGCTTCTCCAACCCAAGACTCAAGTGTGTAAAGTGTGACTCCCAGAGTCAGAGGCACTAAACCAGTGATTCTCTATGGCCCCTAAGAGTTGGGCCGAAACTCTGACCTGCTCTGTGGCTCCTGAGAGCCTCACTGAGGCTCTGAGCCACTCCGTGGCCCCCGAGAGCCTCACTGTGGCCCCTGAGAGCCTCACTGAGGCTCTGAATTTTCTTTAGGAAAACTAAAATTGTGATGAGGATCTTGTGTGAACTGTTTTGCAAATGTGAATTTTCAATAAATAAAAGTGCCAAAGCAACTGAAAAAACAAACAAACAAACAAACAAAAACAGTAAATATGACTGCAGGTGAACTCAAAGACTCAAGAATCTGGAACAAAAAAGAAGCTTTGGGATGGTCTTCACTCTAAAACCTTTGTCCAGTTCCAGATTTGAATGTTTCTCTTGCAGTGTGTCAGATCTGGATGACTGAGATTACACAGACGTCTTTGAGTTCACTCAATCATTTAAAGGAACACAAGTGTCAAGACTGGGCTTTTTCAGGCACAAATATCACACAAAACTGACCCCTGTGAGCTTGAATCCATGTTCTAATGTTCTAATGTTCTTCTTCACAAATAGAGCTGGACTTGTGTTTTGTTTCATTCACACATGTTGGAGTAACTCTTTATCCTGTGTCTGTCTACATCTCCAAAGCTCCAAACTCTCTGGTTAATGTTTGAATAGCAGCATTCTGTTCAATGAGGAGCCGACATTAAAGCAGAGATCAGAAAAATGGGCCCTTGAACAATTTGGGGAATGATCGAATGATGAACTTTGTGACACTGAGGTTATGTGTGTGTTTTTGTCATGATCCTCCAGTTTCTTCCTTCCCCTCCCCCTCCCTTGTGTGTTTCACCTGCCTGGGAGGAGTCGCTTGACACTCCAGCTGCAGCCTCTTCATCATCTCACACCTAAGATCCATCTCCAGTCTACTCCTGCCTATAACAGCCGCTTCTTCCTCTACCCCCTGCCAGTTTGTCAGTCTTCCACATTTGATAACTCGATAACTTGTGGCTCTCTTCCTGAATATCTTGTTTGTTTTTTGTTTTGTTTTGTTTTTTAACATTTACATGTCTTTTCCTGGACTTTTTGTAATGTTGTTTTGTTTCTGCTTGTCACTGAGAGCCTCTCAGTGCTCCCTGGATCTCCCATCTCTACCTCCCTGGTCGTCTCGTGACTCATGCTCCACCGGACCCCCTCCCTGCTCTTGTCACACCTGTAAAATAAATCTCTTCACTTTATATAAGTTTCGGTTCTGCGTTTTCTAACAGCTTTATGGTTTAATAGTAGGACTCACTTCAAAGTTCACATTTGAAACACACACAGGAGCACAAAGGTTTGAGATAACATATGACCTGCTGAACTCATTTTACACACAATAAGACTCCATGGGTACACAGGGAGGGCATCTGACACACTGGGACATTTCATGTTTCTAGAGATGTAAACTCCAGGTTCAGCAGGTTTTGTTTGGCACACTGAATCATTCCACTGTGTAGTTTGTACTTTCTTAAATCACTGCAGTCTTCACATTAACATAAACATGACCATTTTCTTTGTCATTAACAACAACTCAATAATAATGAATTAATCTGACACAAAAACATGAATTTATGAATCAAACCTGAACCAGGGACAAGACTTGGAGAGTAAACGTAGTAGTAGTAGTAGTAGTAGTAGTAGTAGTAGTAGTAGTAGTAGTAGTAGTAGTTAGTAGTAGTAGTTGTAGTAGTTGTAGTAGTAGTTGTAGTAGTAGTAGTTGTAGTAGTTGTAGTAGTAGTTGTAGTAGTAGTAGTAGTAGTAGTAGTTGTAGTAGTGTAGTAGTAGTTGTAGTAGTAGTTGTAGTAGTTGTAGTAGTAGTAGTAGTAGTAGTAGTAGTAGTAGTAGTAGTAGTAGTAGTTGTAGTAGTTGTAGTAGTTGTAGTAGTGTAGTAGTTGTAGTAGTTGTAGTAGTTGTAGTAGTAGTAGTAGTAGTAGTAGTAGTAGTAGTAGTAGTAGTAGTAGTTGTAGTAGTAGTTGTAGTAGTTGTAGTAGTTGTAGTAGTTGTAGTAGTTGTAGTAGTAGTAGTAGTTAGTAGTAGTAGTAGTAGTAGTAGTAGTGTAGTAGTAGTAGTAGTTGTAGTAGTTTGTAGTAGTAGTTGTAGTAGTTGTAGTAGTGGTAGTAAAGAGCCTAGGAACACTAACCTGTGCTGATCAGAGGGTTTGAAGTCTGTGGTGCCCTTCAGCAAATGCAGAGTGTATCTGATTTCCATGTAACAGCAGAGCTGTGCCCTCCCATCCTCCTACAAAAAGGTGTGTCAGATGCCCTCTCTTAATCTCAACTATTTTTATTGCTCTTTTATCAAAAGTCTGCTTACTTTTCTTTTATTTGCTGGTTTCAGTCTCTTTCCTTGAAGGATAGAAACAAACTGCAGAACATTGTTAAAACCTGCTCAAAATTCACACGGGTCAAACTGATGGAGCTGCATTCTCTGTGGGAGGAGCGAGTGCTGAGCAAAGTGAAGTGTCTCCAGGCTCAGCCTGTCCATCCTCCGGCTCCTGAATTTATATTAGTGCATTCAGTGTGTTGGTTTTCTGCTCCAGGACGAAAGACTAACCACTTCTCTAATTATTTTGTGCCGTCTGCTATTAAATTGCTTAATTCTAAGGGTACAGTTTTCTGAATGTGTTGCACTGTAATATGTAGAGTGTCACTGAGTTCCACTTGTGGTCTGTAATGGACTGACACACTGTGTGTTTGTGTGTGTGAGAACTGAGAACTGCTCTGAGAATGCTGCAAATAAAGTTTTCTGGTAACATTTTATAATAACTACAGCTTATTTAGCCTTAATAAAGCATGAACAAAGACTGAATTCATAACTAAGACTTAATTAATCATGAGTCACACTTAATAACTACTTAATTACTACCTTAATTAGCACTTAACTTCCACTTAATTTGCATGTGCTGTAAATAGTTAGTCATAATTATTTCATACTTAATTAGTCATGAACTAACCATTTGTGTGTGCATTTGTAAATGTATATTTAAGTACAAATTTGAGCATTTATTGATCATTATTAAGCTATGAGAGAATGATTTACTAATAATGCAATGCAATGATCATTCAGGCAGCTGTTATCTGTTAGTTAAGTCTTTCTGAGAGCTTTTCTAAAGTGAAGACTAATTATGCTTTATTAAGCATTTGTCAAGGTTGGTCAAATTCCAGAGAAACAATGTAGTGACTATTTGTCAAATAAAAGTAACAAACAAAAGCGTGAGCAAACTTCAAACTAAACATAACTCAAATAATCACCTTTGGGCACCATGGGGATGTGGTTTACGCAGCACAAATCAATGTCCATGACCAGAGATGATTTTCCAAGGTTTATTTTCCAGTTTGGGCAAACAACAAGGAAAACATGTTTAAGGCGACTCCTGCTGCGTCTCCTCGTGACTGGTAAAAAACCATAGGCCCACCCAGGTCACTCTGGTCTACGTGTACCACCCTCCTTTATCCCCGAGGTGACCCACATTAAACCAAAACAAAAAAGAGGTGCTAACGTAAATAATACCAACTTAGACTAAGAAATTATACAAATTAACAAAACTAAATTAGTAAGCTAATTAACAAACAAAAATAATAAACACATTTTTGAATCAACAAAATAAGCAAATAGCTCCTACACTCCAGCCCCTAATTGTGCATTAAATCACAATTACCACTCAACTGAACTGGTGCCTACAAGCATAGAGGGAAAGGAGAAAGGAGAACAACATGTGCAGAAAGCCCTCTCTGTGTGTGGAGATCCCAAATGGGCCTTCAGCAAAACCAAGAGAACTAAAAAACAGGACAACAGAGGGAAAGGGGGCAGCTACTCCTTACCTGGCTGGAGAAAAGCACAGAGGATTTTCAGACAACATGAAATCCCAGACTATTTCAAACCTACAAACACTTTAAGACAGAAACTGGTCCAGCCAAAGAACAAAACACCGAGACACAAACAAAGCAATGTGCTCTCCTCCATTCAGTGTAGTGAGAAACAAAACAGCTGCTTCACAAGAGGATGAACCAACACAGACGAGAGAGCAACACAGGACCACAGTCAGCTGTACATCTCCACCTAAAAGAACCTCAGTCTGCTGTACATCTCCACCTAAAAGAACCTCAGTCTGCTGGACATCTCCACCTAAAAGAACCTCACTGCTGTACATCTCCACCTAAAAGAACCTCAGTCTGCTGGACATCTCCACCTAAAAGAACCTCAGTCTCAGTCGTGGCAATGCTGGCTTGTAAAAGCCTGATCCCGTCAGATCTCAGAAGCTAAGCAGGCTGGGCCTGGGTAGTACTTGGATGGGAGACCACTAGGAATTCCAGGTGCCACAGTGGGGTGCTGGTGGTAAAAAACTGTCATTGTGTCCCTAGGCAAGACACTTCACCCACATTGCCTAGTATGAAAGTAGTGTGAGTGATGGTGGTGGTTGGAGGGGCCGATGGTGCAGATTGGCAGCCTTGCTTTTGTCAGTCTGCCCCAGGGCAGCTGTGACTACAGTAGTAGTTTATCACCACTGAGTGTGGAGTGACTGAATAATGAACTGTAAAGCGCTTTGGGTATCTTGAAAGGCACTATATAAATGCAATCAATCAATCAATCAGTCTGCTGTACATCTCCACTTACAGATACAGGTACAGATCTGAGCCAGAGAAAAGAACTGGTTTGAGAGGGGAGTTAAAGAGGTTGTTTTTGTTAAGAAAGAGAATCCTTCTTTAAACAGAAATGGAGGCCTCAGACACCATCTATCTCCTATTTACAACTCCTTCCTCCTTCCCAGAGGTGTGAAAGCTCCATTATGGGCCTGAATGATTCTGTTAATATGACTCCACACTCAGTGCAAGTTCAATAGGCCGAGCTAAAAGAAACTGTAAACAAGTGAAGCAGGACTGGGTCTGGTCAGGACTTGGACGAGAGACTCTGAGAACACACATGACAAACAGAGGCTCTAATGCAAACTGTTGTTGTGTCCTTTGGCAAGACACTTGAAAGAGTGAGAATGTGTGCGAGTGTTGGTAGTGGTGGGAGGGGTCAATGGTGCAGATTGGCAGCCTCTCTTCTATCAGTCTGTCCCAGGGCAGCTGAGGCTACCACAGTATCTGACCACAATGGACTGTAAACACTGTGGGTGTATTGAAAGATGTTAAATAAATCTAATGCATTTGTACTATTCACAGTGGGAAAAGGAACCACAACTTTTACTCAAGTAGGAGTAAATGTATTAGGTCTGAAAATTACTCTGAGAAGTGCAATTTTGTTAAGAAGTTATGATAGTAAAAGTACTTGAGTAAAAGTAGTACCCACCTCTGCTCAGGGGCCTCTTCCTCTCTGTCCATGTTTGACTCAGATCACAGGAGAAGATCAAAACAGAACTATAACAGAGACAATGACAGATTATATTTCTTATTCATTACACACATACATAAAACATGTGATCAAAAGTCACTTAACCTGTTGTGTTTGGATTTATAATACTGAAAGGGACTAAACCAGGACTGAACCAGGACTTAAACCTGACTAAAGAAAGACCAGTCAGTTTTAACAAGAAGAGGACTTCGACTAAACTAGGACTACACCAGAACTGAACCAAGACTTAACCAGAACTAATCAAGGAGTAAACCTCAGACCGAACCAAGATTAAACAAGGACTAAACAAGGACTAAGCCAAGAACGCTCTTACCTGTAATCTCTCATCACCTCTCCGTGTAAAAACAAAAGTTTTAAGTTAGTTCATTAATCTTAGCACTTAGTGCAAGTGTGGGGCATGGAGTTCTAAACAGTCTTACCTGAATATCAGGAGTGGAGCAGACTGAGGGTGTGGTGTGGCGCGCTCAGTGAACTGCCAGAATCATTAAAATAAATATTGAACTAGTCCAATGAAAAACAACATGTAACATGCTCAAGACTTCTTTTATTTGGAAATATAGTAGGATGATAAATGCTTAACATTCATAACATGTTCCTGTGCTGTGCGGGAGTCATCTGGATGCCCTCCCACAGCACAGCACAGCCCCTCGCCCGCTCCCTGTATCGACTCAGCTCTGTTCTATAGTTTGGTTTGATCTGGATCTGTACAAAAGCTGCTCATTCACATGAGGCCATGAAGTTGGACACTTGTACTTCTGTAATGGGAGAAAAACGAACAGAGAAAACTATAAAAGGTTGATGTGCATGTGCACGGGCTTACACCGGTGCATGAGAGGAGTGAATGTGCGTGCGGAGTGTTCGGAACACAAACCCAGTCAGTTCTGTCATGGCCCACACAGAGTTTTATATTCCTGGCGCCTCTGCTGGTGTGTACTTGCATCGTGGGGCTCCAGAGTTGTTTTATTGACACGTATATAACTTTTCCCCACAATTGGCTTTGCTGCCTGATAATGGCAAAGATTGCAGACTTTACCCACATGGGCTGTGCTTTTAAATGCCACAGCGGTCACAGATTGGTTCAGATGCCGTCACCATATATGTAGCCTACTTGTACCGTCCCACTCCAGCCTCCAGCAGCAAATTGATAAATTGGGAAAACGAGTGGAAACGTTTTTGCAGCAATCTTAAATATACCATATTTTTCACTATAAATTACACTTTTTTCATGGTTTGGGTGTTTCTTGTGACTTATACTCCGTCTTATTTAAACAATATATTAAAATGTTGAGAGTGAAGCGGTGAGAGGCTCTAGTCTTGTGTGTGAGTATCTGCTGCTCCTGTTCCTCCTGCACCACTGTCACTTCACTCTACTGCACATGTCTCCTGCAGAAAGAGCCTCTGTTCTGTCTGTATCATGTCAGTCGATCACAACATTACTTCTGCACCACTGAACAATTTAACATTTAAACAAACTTATAAAGACGAATGAGAAGACTGAACACAAATGCCCCAAAAAACACAATCAGATTTTGCAGATTACAAACTGCAAGTCGTGAAATTTGCAGCTGAAAACACAAATCGAGCAGCAGAAAGAAAGTTTGGAGTGAGAGAGAAACTTGTGACATCGGGAGGATGCACCATGAAACTTTCCTGAAGTCACTGGATGATGGACAAAGCCTGGACTTCAGTGACACTGAAACCATCCTGTCGGGATTCAGAAAGACCCGAATAATTCTAACTGGAACTGATGCTGAGTCTGACGACAGCGACACAGAAGAGGAAGCGACGCTCTGTTTACCTCCAGAGGTCGAGTTGTTCAGAAGTGACACCGAGGATGAAGAATTGAATGGATTTAGTGATTTGGAGTGAGATGGAGAGTTTGATAAACTTGTTCTGTTCTGTTGTTTATGTTAGAGTTCATCTGAAAAACTGTTCATATGTGACGTTAACAGTCTGTTGTTCTCTCTTCTATTGTTTTTACTACAACTTGACTTTACACAGGAAATGTTGGTTCCTGGTCTCTGATTTTATCAAATAAATTTCCCCCAAAAAGTGCCACTTATAAATGTTTTTTTCTTCTTCATTATGCATTTTTTGGCTGGTGCAACTTAGACACTGGAGCGACTTAAACTCCAAAAACTACAGTAATGATCTTAAGTGTGTTTTAGTAAAATGAGTAGTCTAATCTGACAGAGGCACTTTAAATGGAGGAGAAGTAGAAAAATTTGTCTTAAATAGTACTGGTCATAGTTTTAAAGGAACTTTATGCAGCCTGCACTCTAGGTGCTATAATCAGTCACATACAAATCTGTGTTACCAGTTGTTCTTGCTTTGTTTGGAATGTTTCACAGTATTTTTTGTTTTGATTGATTGCATTTTATATAGCACCTTTCAAGATACGCAAAGCGCTTTACAGTTCATTATTCAGTAACTCCACACGCGGTGGTAATAAGCTACTACTGTAGCCACAGCTTCCCATCCAAGCACTACCAAGGCACAGCCTGCTTAGCTTCTGAGATCTGACAGGATCAGGCTTTCACAAGCTGGTCTTGCCAAGAGTATGGCATTAAATCTTCCCATCTTCATGGAGACCAAACAAAACTAAGTTGCAGATTGTATGTGTAGGGAGACAACCCCAGTTGTAAAGAGAGATCAGTCCAGTGTGAGCAGAGAATACAAAAATGTACAAAAGTTTTATTCAAATTTAAGTCTATGATTTTAATGACACGTAATAAGGAAATGAGTTTAACATTTGTCACATGCTCCAGTATTAAACCTTCAGGAGAGTGACCTTTGTCCAGCTCTGAGAACGTTCATACATCTCATATATAACAACAATAAAACAGACTCAAATCTGTCCCATCATCATCAATCTATCTCAAATACTATCAATACTATCCTACCAAACCAGGTAATACATACAGAAAAATATATATGAATCTGTCAAATGCACTTTAAGATAAAAAACATATAGAATTGGATAATTATATCACTGATATAATTCTACACTGGTGTTCCTTCATGTCCCACCAGGAGGAGACTCCAGGACACACTGGAGGGACTCTGTCTCTCAACTGGCCTGGGAACACCTTGGGGTCCCGCTGGAGGAGCTGCAGGGGGTGTCTGAGGTGAGTCTATGGAGGAATGTGCAGCGGTTACCATGGTGACACAATGTACACATCAACAAACACAGCCTGAGGTTTAGAGTCAGAGAGCCAAAGGCCAAACTCGAGCACAGAGTCTGAGGTGAAGGGAGTGCTGCAGGTGTGGAGGTGGAACAGTCCATCCAACCAGACTGTGTAGAACGACACCGCCCCCTGGAGGAGAGTCCAGGTACTGCTGCTGATTCTTCCCACAGACAGAGCCCAGACCTACACGAGAACCTCCTTACAACCACCAACTTTCATTACACTTCATGTTCACTTACTTTGTTTTTAGAAGTTCATGTCCATGGAGCTATTCTTCTTCAGTGACACACATCTGCGTCCAGGTTCAGGTCTGTGAATAGAAGTGAATTCCCCACATCAGATCCTGAACTAAACTGTGTTTCTGTTGATGTCAGTTTGTTATGATCAGAGGGTCTCAGATGCATCAGGACACTTACAGTAGATCTGACTCTAACATGATCACTCTGTTCATTTACATTTTGTGGCATTTATGGTAATAAACCTTTATTCACTTTATCCACTTTTATTGATTCTTTGCAGTGACATCACGCTGGAGGGTTTTACATGTATGTCTATGGTAGAATATTATTATATACCAAGTACCATAGTGACAATGCACACATTAGCAAACACTGCCACAAAAGTAAATGAAAACTCAAAAAAACAATACAAAAATGTAACACATTTTCAGGAGCTTGCAATCAGTACGAGCTTTAACTTGAGTAATGGAGCTTTAGACAGAGCAGTGCCTCGATTTAGCTGGGAATGTTGATGACATCAGCTGCAAAGTATCAATTATTATCTCACCACTCAGGACCAAAAAACACAATCTACAGGACGTCCTCGATGAAACTTAAGGTTTGCTTTAGTTTTTCTCTTTCGTGCCTCTAAGAATCGGTGCTGTTCTCTTACTTTGTCTGTGCAGAACCTTTGTTTGCTTCTTGGTGTTTCTTCATGGATTTCGGAGTCTTCAGAGAAATGCATTTACGCCCAGTTTTAAATCTGTGAGAGAAAAAAAAAAAAAAATGTTTAAAAGGATTTGAAGTTAGAATGTTTATTTTGTGGTGTGTAGTACTCTGTTTCTGAAGAAATTTTACTTTCCTAGCAACATATTTTTACTCCTAATTAAGTAATATTTCTACTGGAGTAACAGCACAGTACAGTGACAAAAGTTTTATGTGACAATATGAACTGAGTTGAACTTTTGTGTTTCTTGTAGCTCCTTCAGATATTATGTAGTTTTTCTCATTTTTATGGTCTGTCCTTTAAAAATAACAGATTTGGTTCATTATTTAATGTTTTCTCCTTCAAATTACGTTAACTTCAAATTATAAATCAGATGTTACTTCCTGACAGTTACTCTTTTAGTTATTTTTACTTGAGTAGTAGTTTCCTCATTACTTTATACTTACTTTGTACTACTTTGTACTTCTACTTGAGTAATACTATTTGAAGTAAAGTTATTCTTACTTGAGTACAGTTTTTGGCCACTTTACCCTCCTCTGATAACTTAGATTTTCAGAGAAGTAATTTTGCCTGGTCACACCTTCTGTGAGCCAAAAAGTAAATATTCAGAATTCCAGTTTTTGTAACTCAAAGGCTTAAATATTCACTCTCCTTTACAGGATCCAAATGACTCTTAAAATACTCACTTAGGTCTGTTCAATGTTTTTCTCCGTGGAGATGTTATTGCTTTGTCTGGAATGTTTGTGGTGTGAAATTATGGAACAACTTGAAAATAGAATTAAAACTTTGTTCGAATATACATGTATTCAAAATGGCAATTAAAAAATGTATTACTTCAAAATACTGTGCGGAAGAAATGAGTGCTTAGTGTATATGTGTGCATGTATATGTATGTGTATGTATATGGGTGTATATATGTATATATGTATATATATATAGGTATACATGGGTATGTGATGTGTATGTAGGTATGTATATATTATATCTGTGTATATGATGTGTACTATATCTGTGTACATAATATACATATATTTGTTGTTGTTTGTTAGATTTGTAATGCAATGGAGGTACTGTGCAATTATTGCTTATAATGTACAGGAAATGAGAAGTCTGTATTTGTTCTTCGTTAATTTGGGACGGTAGAAAAAAGGGGTGGGGTTAAATAAGTATTTACTTCCTCCCACTCCTTTTTCGGACACAAGGAAAATTCTGCGTAACATTTATTTTGCCTGTTATTATAGAATAGAAATAGTTACTTTTTGTGTTATATCTATGTATTTACGTTTTTGTTTTTTTATTTATTTAGTTATTTTTTTTTATTTATGTTCTATATATTACTGTCCGAATTTAAAAAAAAAAATAAATAAATAAATAAATAAAAATAAATAATGTTTCACAATATGGTATAAAACTTTTCTATCTTCATGGAGACCAAACCAGACCAAGTTACAGGTCAGATCTGTGGAGAGGCGACCCCGCTCACAGTCAGAATGTTTGTTTTTCAAGGTATGTAATTGAATTGTATGTAAGGTAGAGCTGTTTAATGTCATACTGTGGAACATTCCAAGCAGAGCAATCACATATCCACAGAAACAAGCAGGTGACAGACCCTCCACCAGAAAAGTTACACCATGCATCTTTAAACACAAATGTCTTACTTTGTTGGTAAAGGCACTTCTTTAGTAAAATCCCAGTTTATAAATTGAGAGCCACCGATCTTCTTGAAGCCGGACTCACTGTTTGCTCTGTAAAAATAATATTACATCATTTATTATTTTACTTTTATATTATGTTTTATACCTTTACAGAAACTTACTATAACTACATAGTACTGGCTTTTAGATGACATCACAATACTCTACAGACCAGTTTTATTTAATACAAACAGGCGCAGCTAAGATCATGATAGTTAGATTTGAGTTGTAGCAGAGTGAGCTCTTGGGTCTAGTCATTAATAGAAATATTCAGGTTCAACATTTACTTCCACTGTAGTAATGTGGTTTTTAACTCACTTGTTCTGTGCCTTTTTAAAATCCAAGTCTCTGTGCAGGGACCCGCTACTCTGAGGCTCAGGGTCCTGTCCAGCTCCACCTCTGTGAAACAAGTCAAATCAGATACTAATCAATACTAAAACTATCACAACTAGATACTTATTTGAGCAGGTACTCAAAAAGTCCCATCCACAGGACAGAAAAGCTGTAGAGCAGGGGTGTCCAAACTTTTTTCATAAATGGCCTAAATTTAAACACAGATGAAGCAGAGGGCCAATCGAGGGCCATAGACTGGTGCTGAATACAGTGAATCATTGAAATATGTGCAGGTTTAACACATTAGAATGATCCATCAGTTTTTATTCATGCTAAGATCCTTAAAACTAAACACTAAATATTAAATATGATCTTTATCAAGGTAGATTTTTAAAAAGCTTGCAGTAAAAAGTTCATTTTTAATTGATGTAAGGTAATTTGGGCCAATTCACCTGGAAGCCTCTTTTTCATGGTGGATAATTATCTCTGCAGCCGTGCTTTTGTTCAGTCTGAAATCAAAGAGGAGCTCCTTGTTTTAGCAGCATTTAAATCCAGAAAGTGATTGTCACATGAGGTAATAAGTCAGTGAGCGCTCTGTCATGTTCAGTCCCAACTCCATAGAAAGAGACAGACAGCATCATCTGAACTTTTGACCTGAAAACTGCTGCTCTGAGTTCTGAATCCATTTGTGTGCAGAATAAATAAAAGAGGGGATAACACGCACCCCTGTGGAGAACTAGTCCATACAGTAGTGCAGTCAGACAAGCATTTATCTATGAGGACAGACTGTTTCTTAGTTTAAAAGCAGTCTAGCCTGGACTTGTGGTTTCTCTTGTATCCTCAACTCCCTTCCCTGCTTGGTAGATGAACTCCAGTGAATCAATCAATCTAGAAATATAAGACTCAACATTAACTTCCACTGTTGTGATTTTAACTCACTTTTTCTTTGCATCCTTTTTAAAATCCAAGTATCTGTGCAGGGAACCGCATCTCTGGCCTTCAGGGTCCTGTCCAGCTCCGTCTCTGAAAGAAGAAAAATCAGATACTAAACTAGGTACCTATTAGAGCAGGTATGAATACTTATTAAGTTCCATTCACAGGACAGAAGTTAACCTTTCCTGAACAGCTTTAGAATTAAGTGTCGGAGTGCCATAAGTTTCCATGAAAATGCCAAAACAGTTGCTGCAGTTAAATCTGTATTGTTTGTTTATGTTCAGAAAATGAACAACTGAAAGACGTTTTTCTTAGTCCAAGACAAAATTTAACAGAAAATTGTCAATGAATAATTTGAGAGAAAAATACATGGGCCCACTGATTCATGTTTTGTCGTATGATCCAGGCTTCCCCCGAGTTTCTGACCAGTGAACGTTAAATCAAACTCCCCAAAAGCCAAGGTCAGCTGTTCAGAGGTTTAAAGCAGAAGACTCACCCATGGGCCTTTTTTTTCTTGTCCATATCAGATCAGGTCACACCCAGTAAGAGCACACTGTCACACACACACCTACACACACACACACACACACACACACACAGCAGGGCCTCAGGTTAGCATAGGTGGTGAAGAGGGAGTATTTTACTTCTGTGGGGTTTAACTGCAAACACATAACATGTTTAGATTACCACGTTACCTCTTATTGTTTAAAACTTTATTGATCGACAAGGGAAATGACGTCAAAAGATATTATAATAACCAAGAGTAAAAAATAGAAATGATAAATTCTAAAAAATAAGTAGCATAAAAATATCAAGAGACTGGTGTCAAATAAAACTTAATTAAATAAATGTATATGTACAAGAAATAAAATAGAAAAATAAAAAATGCATACATAATTTTTTTAAAAAAGAAAAAAGAAAGAAAACAGCAAAGATGATCTGATGATTGACATGACACAGGGTCATCTCTTACATAAGGGTGAGTTGTTGTACAGTTGTAGGGAGTATTATCTGTTACATAAGGGTGAGTTGTTGTACAGTTGTAGGGAGCATTATCACCAAAAACATGCTACACAGGTCTCCCAGAACAGTTGATCAGTTAAGCACAATCAATCATGAATCTGCCCAGGGACGACAGGTGGAAATGAGCACTGGTGCTACAACCTGATGTACAAACATCTCTCCTTAAGGTTCATGTCAAAATTGTACACTGTCCCTGTCTCAAATAAATACGTAAAAAAAAAAAATAAATATATATATATATATATATATATATATATATATATATATATATATATATATATATATATATATATATATATATATATATATATATATAATTTAAATACATATAACATTTAAAACATTCATTTTATGTTTTAATCATTTTGATGGAACACAATAAAGTCACAAATGAATAATGATTTTGCAAAAACTATTTAAGTGCCTGAACAATCCAAAATGTGTTGAACATATATGTCCACATGTGGACCCCAGGTTACCAGTATCCATGTGAGAGTGAGCCCGCTGCAGGAGGTAAATGCCCCAGTACAGACTACAGTCCTCCCTACAAATCTCCAATACTGCATTTACATGACCACTCACAAAACCAGGACATGCAAAAAACATGATCAGAAGCAGGATACAGAGCACATGTATATGTACTCAGTGACTCAGCCAGAATCAGTCACTGTCACTAAATATAACAAATGTTCCTTCTTTACATTTTTTAAATGTAAAATAAACCTTAAAACTTACCTCTTATTGTGGTGTCCATGACCCTAAGTAGGGCATGACATGATTTGGTCCTTTGATCCAGGTTAAATCCAGTTAGACCTGGTTTGAGCCTGTTCCCGTCCAGGTTCAGAGCTGTGTTAGTCTCAGTCTAGTCCAGTTTTGAAGAGTTGTGTGTACACAGAAACACAGCCTGCACTTTATCATGTCAAATCTTGCTAAACCCGTTCCAAGTCAAAATGCTTCAGTAAATCATAGGAGTAAGTCAAGTCATATTTCAAAAACATTTAATTCAAGACCTACATTTCCACTGCAATAAAACACAAAAACATGTCTTCTCAGAACCACACATTGTTCACATGGTTTGATAAAAAAAACTGTATCAAACAGGCTGAATACAAAAAGAGAAAAGAGCCCAAAATCAAAGTGAAAGTTTGAACCGAGGAGCAAAAACCACAGTCTGCTGGAACTGAGGAAGAGCAAAGGAGTTAAATGCCGCAGTGTGGGACATTCCAGTAGTGTTTTCACAATACCAAAATGCCAAAGTTGATTTAGTGACAAAAGGAAGTTTTGATACAACAATAATACATTTTTTTAGACAACTGATACTTTGCAGCTGATGTCATCAACATTCCTGGGGCGTGTAAAGCTAACTGTAGGCACTGCTCTATCTGCAGTTCTGTTACTCAAGTTAAACTTTCTGAAAGGGGTGATTTACCATTTGTTTGGTTTTTTTTCTGGACTATAACTCACTCTGGAGTAGAAGTCGCACCAGCCAAAAAAAGCATAATGAAGAAGAAAAAAACACAAGTCTCACTTTTTGGGGGAAATTTATTTTAGAAAATCCGAGACCAGGAACCAACATTTCATCTTGAAAGTCAAGTTGTAGTAACAACAATAGAAGAGAGAACAACAGACTGTTAACGTCACATATGAACAGTTCTTCAGATAAACTATAACATAAACAACAGAACAGAACAAGTTTATCAAACTCTCCATCTCACTCCAAATCACTAAATCCATTCAATTCTTCATCCTCGGTGTCACTTCTGAACAACTCGACCTCGACCTCTGGAGGTAAACAGAGCGCCGCTTCCTCTTCTGTGTCGCTGTCGTCAGACTCAGCATCAGTTCCAGTTAGAATTATTCGGGTCTTTCTGAATCCCGACAGGATGGTTTCAGTGTCACTGAAGTCCAGACTTTGTCCATCATCCAGTGACTTCAGGAAAGTTTCATGGTGCATCCTCCTGATGTCACAAGTTTCTCTCTCACTCCAAACTTTCTTTCTGCTGCTCGATTTGTGTTTTCAGCTGCAGATTTCGTTACTTGCAGTTTTGGAGGCATTTGTGTTCAGTCTTCTCAGTCGTCTTTATAAGTTTGTTTAAATGTTCAATTGTTCAGTGGTGCAGAAGTAATGGTGCGATCGACTGACATGATACAGACAGAACAGAGGCTCTTTCTGCAGGAGACATGTGCAGTAGAGTGAAGTGACAGTGGGACAGGAGGAACAGGAGCAGCAGATACTCACACAAGACTAGAACCTCTCACCACTTCACTCTCAACATTTTAATATATAAGTCGCAGGAAACACCCAAACCATGAAAAAAAGTGACACTGAAAAATACAGTAACTGGAAGTAAAACAGATGAGGTGATTTGTGCTGTAAAAAAGTCTGAGAGGTTTGTGCATGTTTGAGTAATTTTTATTCTCCTGTAAGTCCCATTTTCACCTCCACTGGTACACGCCCACTGTGACATACTTACTTCATTCTCCAGTTTTATTTTCGCAATTGGTGATACATGTAGGATTCAGCAGCGACGCACAGATTTACACAAATTTACAAAATCAAATGCTTGTTAGTGTGATCTGCAGCTACTCATAGGAATCATTAAGGAGGCAATAAAATACAGAAACATGCCCAACAGATTTTAAAGGGATAGTTTGTATTTTTTGACATGAATCTGTGTGTCATCCCCGTGAGCAGTGTCGTGCATCAACACTGACTTACCCCCGACAGCGTCCGGTGAGCCCAGATACTGGTCGTTTTCGGTGCTGACGAAAGTAGTCCAGCAAGTTGGCTGGGGACATTAAAATAAAGTGTTTTTCTTCTCAAAACAATCTGTGTTCAAAAGAGTGATACATTTGCATCACAAAACCATCGTCGCCTAAAAAGTCAGACCTCATTATCGCTTGGCACTATTTTCTTCCGTTTGTATCACTGCACGCTGCCGCCAGGTGACAGCCGCGCATGGATCCATCACTTTCTGCAGTTGTTCGGCAGTGTTTACATGCGCAGACCGCCGCAACATTTGAGAGCTAACGAGAGAGCTAGAGCCAGAAGTATATAAACTTGTATAAGATACATAAGAATATATCTAAAAAATGGTGCGAACTCTTGATTATCCAGGCTGTAACAACAAAAATCTGGCTGAATCTCCACACACATTTCATTTTCCTGTCACGGACTTTGTGCTGAGGCAACTTTGTTTCTTGCCTTAGTCACCCCAGGTAAGAACGAAGAGGTGCCGCTGTGTTTACAAGAGAACAGACTCAAGAATCATCTGTAACTCTGTGTGCAGTAAATCACTCAGTGTCATATCACCAGTGAAACTTCTACAAAATGTAACTTTATAAGTCGACAGTTATTACTATTGTAAATGTCTCGTACACTGTTGGCAGCAGCTACGTGGACGTGTGGATGAATCATGTTTCTATTAGTCGTCCATGCTTCAGTCACAGTGGAGGCTCTATGTTCGTATAAATGATGTGATGGTGATTGTCGCTCACTCTGTCTCTCACGGCTCCAGCTGTGGCTCCAGTTTCAACTTGTACCACTTCTCTGTCTCTCTTCTCCCTCTGCTCGTTCTAACTCCATCTGGTGAATTTCAGCATCAGTATATTCGGGTTCATAAAGATCTCCCCTTGGCTTTGTGCTAAAGGACTGTCTTGTTCGTCAGTGTTTTAATCAGACATGTTGTCGCTAACATTCCAAGCGATTATGAGGTCTGACTTTTTAGAGGACGATGGTTTTGTGATGCAAATGTCTCTTTTGAACACAGATTGTTTTGAGAATAAAAATGCTTTATTTTAATGTCCCCAGCCAACTTGCCGGACTACTTTCGTCAGCACCAAAAACGGCCAGTATCTCAGTTCACCGGACGCTGTCGGGGTTAAGTCAGTGTTGATCCACGGCACTGCTCACGGGAATGACAGACAGATTCATGTCAAAAAATCCGAAATATCCCTTTAAACCATGACAAGAGGAAGAAATATTATAACATAGATCAGAAAATCGAATAATATGAGCCTTTAACATCAATATTATGATTTCAAATGTCCAAAATCTCAAACAGTGATCCACAGAGGTCACAGGTGTTAACGACAGAAGCACAGTTTGAGCACAGTGTCAGTGTTTCTCTTCAGGGACGATGTTTAAGATGATTTTGCCCATGTTCTTGTTGGCCTCCATGTGTGTGAATGTGCCTCAGCCACTCGCTCCAGACTGAACTCCGAGTCAATCACCGGCCTCAGGGGCCCCGGGGCCGAGAAGTGAGGGAGCACCAGAGAAGAGAAGGAGCGGATCAGGGACGACTTGTACTGAGGAGAGAAAGAAGAAGGAGGGAGAAACAGGGAGGAGAGGAATAGAGAAGCAGGAGGGGAGACACAGAGAGAGAGAGAGAGAAGGAGCGAGGGAGAGGAGGTGAGAAGAAGGGAGAGAAGGTAGGAGAGGGATAGAGGAGGAGAGAGAGAGAGGGAGAGAAAGGGAGAAAGAAGGAGGGTGAGAAAGAAAGACAGGAGAGGAATAAATATGGAGAGGAGGAAGGATGGGAGGGAGGGAGGGAGAGAGAGAGTTAGAGAATAATGGAGGGAGAGAGAGGAGAGAGAGAAAAGAAGCGAAGGAGAGGGGGTGAGAGAAAGAGAGAGAAGGTAGGAGAGGGATAGAGGAGGAGAGAGAGAGGGAGGGGAGGGGAGTCGAGGTGAGAGAGGGAGAGAGTGGNTAGTACAGTTTGTGAGTGAAACAATCAAAAATATCACACAGTGGATGGAAACAAGGGAAATGATTTGGACACTGTAGCTCACACATCACAATATAAAAGAATAACAAAGACTAAAAATATATATGGTCATAATAAATTCTAAATAAGTAGCAAAAAAGAGCAAGAGACAGGTGTCAATAAGGCAAAATGATATAAATGTAAATGTACAAGTCAAAGCAAAATATAGAAACATAGTGAGAACAATACACCTCAGCTACTGTATGTGAGTCTAGCAGGTATTGGGGTGAATTTGAAGCCTAGTTCCATACAGTATTTGTAATTCCGACTGTGAATGTTATAGCAACCCAAGAGCCAATCAGGAGCGAGGTTGTTGAAGGAAAAAGGTGCCTGATTTGTCTGTTATTAATGTTTATATCTTTATTTATGGACAAAAAATAGTGAAAAACGTCAGGATCATGTAGAACAGGTTAATATAAACATTTTAAGACCAGCATGAGGAGCCTGGCAGCTGCAGTTACAGAGAGAGGGTGACAGTTTTTAATAGAAAGTGAATTGGACCTGGAGTCGGAGGAGCCTGTATTGCCCCCATGCTCACTTCCTGTTTGGAACACGGCGGCTACCAGGTTTTCTACATCCATTTATGTATAAAGTCTATGGTCCAGCCCCAACAAATACTGTATATATTAACCAAGCAGCTCTTGAGGTCAAAATAAAACAGTTCTTCTGTGTACTCTCTGCATCAAGTGTTTTATAATCTTATGAGGAAGTACGTGTTATCATGCTAGTTGTTGTTTGTTTTACTCTGGCCTCTGAAAGTTGTGAAAAGTGCTTATAAACTGATCACTGTGAATCATTAGGATACTCTGAATGCATAATGTAAGTGAGGAGGCACTTTGGACCACTGTAAACAGTTTAAATGAACTCGTACAGGGTCTTTAACTCTCACTAACACACACAACAATAATCAAACAGATTTCTGGTTCTGCTGCTTCACCTGCTCTGGCCAAACTGCAGGCCCCTCAGAAGTGAAGGTCCTCAAATAGTGCTGCAGAACTAAATATGCAAAAACAAACAAAACTTATTCACTTACTAAAAAAATAAATAAATAAATAAATAAAAATTCGAAATAATAAAACACACTACATATAAACATCAGAAACAACATGTGAGTGCAGCTCCTGTTTGTAAGTGAGGCGGCGTCCTGAGGCTGTGCTGACAGACTCAGTCATGCACTGGACATTATGTGGGTCAGACCTTGGTCATGAACCGACACTATTGTATTTTCTTCTATTGTGCAGCAGCCCCCCCACCGCTCATCATTATCCTGCTGCTGTCTGCACCAGAACTGCCCCTGAGCCGCTCTGTGCTCTTCAGACAGGAGCCATCTCTCAGTGGGAGTCTGTTCAAAAGGACAAGAGGACGTCTGTCGCTCTTCACTTATGATTTTAGTGCAAATTGAAATATCAATATTAGGGTGGTCCAAAAAAAAAAAAAAAAAAAAAAAAAGACTCTTTAGATAAGCACCCTGCATTTGGTTCCATATGTAGCCAAAATATTTGGGTCCAAATTGTATACAAATTAATTCATTAATACAAATTAATTCATATTTAGAGGTTGCTCAAAATACTTGAAAATTGCCCAATAGGGCCTATACTATAACATAGAACCAAATAAATAAAGCCTATTTGAATAATTTGTAATTTAATTCTGCAAACACAAACTGAAACCTGGTTAAAAGTGACTTACGAAGTCTAGACCCACTGTGTGTTTGTTGGCATCACTAAAGATGTGTCTGTGTCTCTGACTCCTGCAGTAGATGTTTCTGATCTTCATTCTTTCTTTGGCTACAGTTCAAATCTTGATTAAGCTTCACCTCCTTTCAGAAACATTATTGACACTTTCCTGGATGCACAGTTTCAGCAGCTTATGAAAGTCTCATCATCAGCCCAGTCTGCTGGAGAACTGTTCAAAATGTTTTGGGCAGATCAAGAGAAGAAGAAGAAATGCATCAAAATCCCTGATCTGCTTCTCTTCATAATCTGCTTGATTAAGAGCATCACATCACATTGGTGGAACCTCTGAACCTTCCTTTTCCATAATATTGTGAACCATCAGCGTCTTGTGTTCTTCTGTCACACTGGAGTGAGGAATACACAGGCCAAACATTTCTTTACTCAAGTACCAATGATGTCGCCCAAAACTGTTAAGGTGCTTTCTTCACAAATGAATGTTCAGACTGTGACAGCTTCTTATATTTCTCATATTCACAGAACCTTAGGCAGTCGTGCCATGGTACGGTTCTACTGTGAGTGCACCCTTAAAAAAAGTAACGCTATATTTACTTTTATAGTGGAGTAACTCTGTTACTAACTCAGTTACTTTTTTGGGTGAAGTAACTAGTAACTATAACTAATTACTTTTTCAATGTTTAGTGCCCAACACTGCTGAAAACACAGAATTAGTCCATTTCCAGGAAACTTCATGCAGCTTGAGCAACCTCTGAAACATCTCATTTTTCTCCCACGTTTTAATTGAGGTGATGTGAAACTTGATTTTTCACCATGCTTTGGTGGACCAGCCTAATCCATACTGTAAACACGTGTCTGTACTTTTAGTGATCTAATCCTTTTGCAGTGCTTGGAAAACTGACGCTGTTTAATGATCCAAGAGCACTGAGACTGTAGAGGGCGACAGTATCTCTGTACTGTATGGTACTACTGAAAAGAAGATAATCCAGAAGATTTGAGGATAATCCTAAAACCTCACCAACTCAACTTTAAAGGCGCTTAAAAATGTGAAAAAAAGAACTAGTTTATTTTAAAACAGTTTGCATCGGTCGAAAGTTATTCCTCATTTGCCTTATGCATTCTGAGTATCCTAACTATTCAGTGAGGTTATAAATGCTTTTCACAACTTTCAACAACTACCATGCTAAACTGCACTTCCTGACTCCCAGACAAAGAAAAAAAAATGCTCTATAATTCTACTGTGGAGAGTGCAGCAGTGCCCCTCCCGCTGTAGGCCCCTGCATGTGCTGAGGTATGTGCATGGCATGTGCGTTACTGTACAGGATTTCATTGGAGTATTTCTGTCGCTCAGTCCACATGACGTGTGGAAATGTGAGGCGTCTCTCGTGTTAGCTCACTGCTGCTGCTCCACGGCTGCTGCCCCGCCTGACCCCACACTATTACACCTCCAACACAGAGAGAAGATTTCAATATCACACAGGCTCCATGGCCGGATAACTGGATAATCACATCCAGTACATGTTCATCAGAGTAGACATGTGAAGCTACAACTGATCCTGTGTGTCTTTAGAGCCTTCACCTGCAGATACAGACACATCAAGTCTGTTTCATTCTCACTATCAGGACAGAACAGGCCTCATGCCCCACTCAGATTAAGACTGCAGCCTGAAGTGACCCAAGTCTGCTTTTTTTTGCCCCTACGCTCCTGTATCTGATCTTTTAATGACAGACTGAACCACACACAGATCCAATTTTTTCAAATGTGACCCAGGCCACTTGGATATGTGCTCCTAAAACTGATACATATCTGATCTTTTGACATGTGACTTCAGTCTGAACGGTCAGGTGACATTCATCCCACCTACACTCACAAATGTACACAAACGTTCTTCTCTTCACTATGAAAATAGTGTCTGAACTCCAAGTCAGTGAAGCACAGATCAGTCCGTCCACTCTTGGCTGTGACTCCACACACACACACGTTTCTTTCTACAGACGTTGCTGCCACTGTCCCACAAAACACCACGACCAAAAACCTTGTCCTTCTCCCTCTTAATCTCCTCCTTAAAACAAATAGGCTGTACATGTTGTGGCTTTGGGCCGTTTAATGTTCACCCTGGAGAGCACATACAAGTCACATTTAATTGGAAATGTGAACGACCTCGCAAAAAAAAAAAAAAAAAATCTGAATTGAGCATTAAGCCCTGCAGTCTGAACGTAGACTAAGAAATCTCTTTTTCTCCCCTGAAAAAGAGATTTTTAATTTCATCAGGACTATCCTTGTTAAATAAAGGTCAAATAAAAAAAGATTTAAAATTAAATGTGAAGCTCAGAACCTCCAGAATTCCCTCCCTGAGCTGCAGAGGCAAATCGTTAAGTTCTTTTACATTTTGTGTTCCATGTTAGTTTTGGAGTTGGCTTTTTGCTGCTTTATTTTTATTAACACAGTGAACATTGAGGGAGAAAACAGATTATTCACATTTAGCATTTTCAATCATCTGACTCCAGAAATCAGACGATGACATGTCTGTAAACACGGAGAGAACACGCAAACTGCACACGGAGCAGAGTCCACGGGGGCTCAGTGCTGTTTGGGGCTGTTCCGTTATGTAGTACTGCCCCCCTCTGCTGCTCAGGCCCTGGGTTTATTTTGAGAAGGGACAAAGAGGCGTGAATGCTTGGAATACCACTGAGCATACACACACACGGAGCCCCCATGCACACACGGAGCACACACACACATGCACACACACATGGAGCCCCCACGCACACACACACGGAGCCCCCATGCACACATCATAAACACATGGGCACCAAGCAGTGACAGGTGACGTCGGGGCTCGTACCCGTGGGGTATTTATATTCACATGCCCTTGTGCTTTATGAAGTACATGTGCTGTGACTTTACATGTCTGGAGTATGAGCAGCTCACACTTAACATATCTGGATCACCATGTTGTCTTTTATTACTATATCGGTTTTATTTTTTAATGATTTGGAGTGGGTGATCCAGGAGTTTATCTCTACACATCTTGACTCCTGTAAAGCCCTGGACAGAGGGATCAGCTGAGCTCACCTGTCACACTTACAGTTACTGTATTTTTCAGACTATAACTTAAATCCTTTAATTTTCTCATAAACTGACAATCTGCCTTGTATGTTATTAGGTTCTGTTTTCAGACCAAGAGTTTGTTTTCATACCTGACAGTTATAAACCCGGACAAGGGGCTCTTTTACTCTCACACACCTGGGATATTGTCCTGAGGAAGTGAGACTGCAGGTGGCGCTGTCGTCCTGCCTCCACCGGTAGGAAGACAGCACCGAAATCTGTTTAAATCAGCTGAGCAACACATCACAGCAAACATCACGTGACTCTGAGGAAGAACAATTGTGAGCAATCCAAACTGTCAGGTATGAAAACAAACTCTTGGTCTGAAAAAAGAACCAAATAACATAAATTGTGGCCATACCGGTTTGTCAAAGCCTGATCCGGTCAGATCTCAGAAGCTCAGCAAGGCTGGGCCTGGGTAGTACTTGGATGGGAGACACTGAAGATGTTGTGTCCTTAGGTAAGTGGTGATTTTATGTGGTACATGATGCTCAAAAATCAAAGTCAAAATGTTTTAGTACAACTTCTACGAAGCTACTGCACTGCTTGACCTGCAGATTTATAATCTCTAAAAAGTTTCACATGAACCATTTCCAATGTGACAGAAGCACAGAACAGACTCACCATCAGCAGCACATCCTCTGTCACAGAAAGAACACTCATATTCCACTGAGTTGTGTCCTTTAGTCCGACAGAAGCTGAACCACATCAGTACACAATAGCGAACTGTTTTTGTCAGTGCTTATAGTTTATGCAAATGAGTCATGTAGTTTTAAGATTTGTTTCTGTAAAACGTAAACAAATGTGCACAAAGCTGCATTAAATACATTATTACTCAGTGTATATTTGAGTCGTCCTCATAGGGGAAAAAAAAAAAAAAAACTTAAATGATCCACCCACATTCACTTTCATAATCTACAGTCACCAAAATAGAGAGACGCCAGGCGAATTACACCATGATGTGCTGATGGATCGTGGGCGCCTGGACTAAAGGATCAGTCTCAAGTGTATCCGGTGCAATTTAGGTCTAAAAATAGACGAGAGAATACAACATACAAACATTCAACATTCAAAATACGTTAGTCCAAAATTCTGCAGCTCGTTTTTTAACCAGTACACATCGTATTTTATCCTCATTGCGCTGGTTCCCAGTTCATTTCAGAATTGATTTTAAAACTTTATTGTTTGTTTTTAAAGCATTTTAGGTAACGGCCCCAATGAACATCTCAGACCTCACTGTTCCTACACTTCTTCACACGCTCTGAGGTCTGAGGGCTCCAACCTGTCGACCCAAAAACGAGACTCAAAAGCAGCGGTGACCATGGAGTGACCCTGGAGTGACCCCGGAGTGACCCTGGGGTGACCATGGGGTGATCCTGAGGTGACCGGGCCTTTTCTGTGGTCAGCCCCAAACTCTGGAATGCCCCCCCCACATTAAGAGCGCCCCCTTCAGTCGATTCTTTTAAGTCTGGTTTAAAAAACACACTTTTACTCACTGACTTTTAACACGCTGTGAGAACTGTGTGCTCCTCTCACTCTTTTATGGATTTTCTTTGCTATTTTTATTATGATTATTATTTTATTCATTTTATTTTATTATTATAATTTTTTTAATTGTCTTGCTTATTTATGTAAGTGAGTCTTTTTATGTATTTTTATTTAAGTGTTCATTATATTATATCTACTCTGCACAGCACTTTGAGACTTTGTGTTGATCAAATGTGCTGTCCAAATAAAGTTGGATTGGGTTGGATTATGAAAGTGCAAAATAAAATACTGTACTGAACCTCTGAGTGTCTCCTCCCTTTGTTCTCCACGCTAAGTCACTCCCCCTTCAGAGCACTATCACAGCACAATCACTATTTGTGATTTGTATTTGTTTTGTATATCATGTTTTTGTATTTTTATGTAGTGTATATCGTGTGGGAGCAGGAGGGACGAAGGCTTGTGGGCGGAGCCTTGTACAGAATCTTACTGCTAAATGTAAGAAAGGTTTGAATAGGGCTCAGGAGAGATCACTGTATTACTCCAACATGCGTGGATGACTCTAAAACCTCTTCAGGCGTGTTTCTGAAGAGGGAACAGTGTTATAAAATGAGAGTAAGTGCAAAAAACTAAAATAATAATACAACCTCTTTAAAGGTTTTATATTACATTCTGTGAGCTTTAAGTCATGTTAGAATGTTGTTATGTTTACTGTATTTAACTGTTTTATGTTTATTGAATGCGAAGTTACATCATCTAGTGGCCACTTTAATTTATTCCTGTGGTAATAATAGTAGAAGAAGAATGTTAGACAGGAAGTTGTTGTTCAGGCCTCACTCCTCCAAAATGGCCGCCCTTTGGTTCTGATGATTCTTTTTGGTGTTTGTTCAAGCATCGTCTTTTCACGGGACAAAGAACCAGTAAATTTCACCAAAGCCGGCCGCTCTCTGTGAAGTTCTTCTGGGTCTACGTTTAACTGTTTGGATAGCTAGTTCAGCATCTAGCGAGGCCATTTACAAATGTTATTACCTCAAAATACTCTCTTCCACCTTATGATGTCATTAAGTGGTAGTTTTAAGGCTAACAGTAAAGTTGTTGCTTTTATTCTGTTTTTGTTTTTTCGTTTTTTTGCAGAGGTGGGACTTGGGACTTGACTTGGACTTGAGCCCTGTGACTTGAGAAGACTCAGTGCTTCTCCTAAAAATATATATGTTGTTAGAAAATACTTTACTACAGAATACTACAGGATCACTTCTCTGTTTGTTACTGTGGAACTGAAGAACAGTGAGATGGTATCCTCAAATATACTACAGTACAATACAGTACAGTATTGTACAATATAGTACAATATAGAACAATACAGTACAATACAAAACTGAAGAACAGTGAGATGGTTTCCTCAAATATACTACAGTACATTACGGTACAATACAGTACAATATATTACAATACAGTACAATATATTACAATAGAGTACAATATTGTTCAATATAGTACAATATATTACAATACAGTACAATATAGTACAATATATTATAATACAGTAAAATACAGTACAATATAGTACAAAACAGTACAAACAGTACAATACAGTACAATACAGTACAATATGACTGACCGTGATGATTCACACTAAGATCATATCCACAAGATGTTTAAAAAGGAAGAATTAGCATTTCTACAACTCTTATATGAATCTTATACTTACGTATACTCTTATACTTATACTCTTATACTCATATGTAAATATACCTTGACTTTTTAAGTATAAGTTACTTTAAAATTCATATAATCTGCAAAAGTCTAAGTCATTGGTTTAAAGACTTGAAATGACTTGAAGCTCAAAGCAGACGACTTGGACATAACTTGAATTTATGGGCCAGTTACTCGAGACTCGACTTGGACTTGCCTGTATTTGACTTGGGACTTGACTTGGACTTGAGGTCAAAAACTTGAGACTTACTTGAGACCTGCAAAACAACGACTTCGTTCCACCTCTGGCCATTTGTACAGTTGAGATTGTCAACAGAAAGTCTCCAGTATCTACTGGTGAAAGAATAAGTGTAACTTAAATGTGAGGCTGAAATTATCCAAATGATTCTCGTAAAGAGTGTGGAATTAAAACATTACATTTCCTGTATTACATCACAAGGTGGAGCCGTTTCAATTTGACTGAAAAACTGAATTTGATGTTCTGCTGCTCTAAAAGTTGTAACTGCTCTGTTCCACCAGCAGGGGTCATAAGTTGGTGCTCACTTCTCCACACATGCTCCTGTGGGTTTTACAGTTTTTTCTGTTACTTTGGCTTTTTCAACTATAGAAAATTTGAAAAACAGCTCACACAAAATCAAACAGAATTTTAGTTTTCCAAAACAAAATTGAATCTCAACACAATGTTTTTCAGTCATTCTCCAAAAGTAAGTTTGTCCACCCAAACTCTCCAATTCCAACCAATGTGTTTTTCTGGGCTCTTTTATTCATTTCACACTGCAGCTCAGAAGTTTTAGTTCTTCTCCCAGTGACCACAGAGAATCACAGGTGCAGTCTGACTCTGGAGTTCACACTTTACACTGATGAATTTGCACTGGAAAAGCTCTGCTATTTGATCAAACATATTTATGATGAAGAAAATACATCAACACTACTTTTGTACTGTGATATGTGATGTGTTTTTGGATGTGAAAATGTGAGTGTGTGTGTGTGCGTGTGTGTGTGTGTGTGTGGGTGTGTGTGTACATGTGCTCTGTCTGTACTCACTGAGACCCTCCTCTCTGTTGGACTCATGTGTCAAATCCTTTGCTGTTTTTTGGTGCTCACACATTCTGATTTGCTGTTGTGTTTGAGTTTCTGTATTGAAAGTGACAGAGTTTGGGCCACAGTCCTTTTACACGTGACACCAGACCTGTAGTGTTCATGTGTTCAAGGACTTAGGATCATACATGTGTTTGTGAATAAGAGCTGTGTCAAGTGTCCTGAGAAAGAGCCTGACAACTGAGGACCTGATGAGAACCTGTGTGTAATCTTTGTAGAAAGGAGCAGAAACCATCCCACGTCTCTGGAGTTACTGACAACAAGAATAATTTAACTCTGTCCACTCTCTACTGTGAGTCGAGTCTAAAGAGCTGCCAGTAATGTTATTACTACAACTGCTACATTAGTATTCATCATTATTATTTTAATTATTATTATGATCTTTTTCCTTCATGTTTGTATTTCTAAAAGTGATTCTGTTTGGGCACCAGTGGGCTGCAGTAGGTCGACCTCTGGGTTTTCTCACACTGTGGCTCTGTTTTATTCTTTGTCTTACTGGAAACAGGACTTGATTTCCTTTAATATTCATAAGTAAATATAATGTCAAAGCAGATATTTCCTTTAGTCATTTGAGTGTAAGTGATGAGTCCATTTTCATTCAGATCCTGGCATCACACTGACTCTTTAATGAAGCAGGACGACAGGAGGCCCCCTGACAGGAAGTCCACACACACACGCCACATTCACCATCATTACAAGGACCACATCAATGACACTAAGTGACAGTGGAACACTGAGGATTTATTGACATATCTGACAAAACACTAAACATAAATGTCTCCATCTAGTGGTGAAGGAGCAGAGTGCAAACACTAGAATGTTATTGGTCACATGGAAATTGAACATTTTACAGTAACAGTACACGAGTTAATCAGTGTATGAAATTTAGATGATCTTTGCTATATCCATCCAATGATCAACAGAAAACACTGTTGGTTCAAACACTTTTCCTCAGTGAAATGACACATATCATCTAACCCGAGCACATGTACAGTGTTATTATGTGTTATGTAACTCTGTAGCACTGGCACACAGTCACAGTCACAGTGACAATCACAGTCATTCTAATTTGCTAAATACAAAATATACTGTTTAACTTTCAATCAAAAAGAAGACCAAGTGATTCCAACAAGTTTTTCTAAGAATATTTTTTGCTCATAATCAGATGGAAAAGGACACAAACACAGATATGAAGCATCCAGTTTCTATGCTGAGAATGTTTGTTCTTAAAAATCTCATTACTGCTGTAATAATAATAATGATGATGATGATGATGATGATGTGATGATGGTGATGATGGTGATGATGGTGATGATGATGATGATGATGATGATGATGATGATGATGGTGATGATGGTGATGATGATGATGGTGATGATGGTGATGATGATGATGATGATGATGATGACGATGACGACGATGATGATGACGATGATGATGATGTCATCCAGTCTCGTTTCTCACAGTTTGGACTTCCTAATCTGAGGCACATTTAAAGGGCCCATATTATATTTTGTGATCTAAATTATAATGTTGTTTCTTAATCACAAACATACCAGGAGCTGTGTTTTGTTTCATTCACATCTGTCACACGGAAAACATGAACTGATGATACACAGACAATAATAAAAGATGAATTTTCAAACATGTCACTTTGCAGAATGCTTGAATGTCAAATGCTGTTCTATTTGGTAAGTGCTGTTCATGATACACTTAACTGCAGTATCGCTGGAGAGTAAACTGACTGTGCTCTGATTTGCTGGGCCAGTGCGGCCGCTGGATGACTGGTTTGTGCTCTTGATATTGTGGGATGTATTTGTTTTGTTTTTTTTTTGCATATATATTTATTGCTTTTTAGTTTAAACAAAATAATCAACAAGATAACAATATAAGAAATACAAGCAAAATTAAACAAAACAAAACAAACAAACAAACATTGGCCCATTCATATATTAGACACAGATACAGCCATTTCAAAATGTAAATACCCTATTCATGATAGCTGAGATCTCAAGTCCAGAATACATCAAAAATGGTTCCCAAGTCTTCTTAAAGACATTATCCTTATGATGAAGCCGACACGTCAGGTAATCAAGAGAAACAAAACCAAGAACCGTCCTCTGCCATTGAGTTTTTGTGGGGGTCTTGTCACATATCCAATTCACTAGTAGACTTTTTCTGGCACAAAAAGTCAGCATCCCATACAATTTTCTATTATATTTATCTTTTACAATGGGGTCAATTACACCAAGCAACAGAAATAGAGGATCATTGGTTAAATTTACAGACAGAATCTTTTCTATTTCTTGTCCAATCATGTCCCAGAATTGTTGCACTTTTGGACAGGACCAAAAGCAGTGTGTAAGGGTACCAATCTCATTTTTGCACTTCAAACACAATGGCGAGGAGCTAGGTTTTAATTTATTATATCGATTAGGAGAAATGTGAGCTCTGTGGAGAATCATAAGCTGAGTTGCTTTAACCCTATTACAAACACACAGAGTTTTTGCATTGTTCCAGACATTTTCCCACTTGTCATCAGTAATCGTACAACCAAGTTCGCTCTCCCAGAGCCCTTTCAGGTGAGAGTCTACAGTAGAATACCCCTTAAGGATATTGTAAAATATTTTAATGGAAGCAGTTGACTTTGTAAGGAAGATCTGTCTTTCCATGTCCGATATTTCTCCAAAGACTGGATGTGCAGTATCTTTCCTAACAAAATCCCTCACCTGTAGATATTGGTAAAAGTCTTTCCTTGAAATATCATATCTCTCAGTCAATTGGTTAAATGACATTAGGTTACGCCCCTCTAAGAAATTGTGCAATTTGGATAGGCCTTTCTGTGCCCAAATCTGAAATCTACTGTCAATTATTCCAGGTAAAAACTCAGGATTATTACAGATAGGGGTAAAAACAGATGTAACATTATGCCTACCTTCTAGCTTTCTTAATGACCGCCACGCCATGGCTGTGGTAACAGTGATAGGATTAGCACAGGCAGACGGATGTATTTGTTTTACCTGTACACACGTCAAAACCTATTTGATGTTTAAGTTAACAGCAGTTTATGAATTCTTTGGTTTTAGCTTGTACCGGGCCTTCCCTTTTGTACCAGCGTGTTCTTCTGTAAAATGTGACTCTTCTGGGCCGTTGTGATTCATGATCAACACAGACGGGGGTCTGATACACAAATCATATGGACTATTAATCCTCTACGCAAGCACAACTAGTGCTAACAGGAGGGAGGTCTTGATTATGTGAAATGTTTAAATTATGCTGCTCGATGTAATAAATGTAATTTATATTTTCTTAATTTGTGTCCGGTCCAACTCAGGGACCAGAGTTACTATCCCTGGGTCCCTGAGCTCTTATTCGAGGTGGCCTTGTTGACACTGTGATAACACTGGAGTAAATTGATGATGAGTCTAATCCATAAAGTACACAACCACTCACTGTGCCACATTAAGTAAAAAAAACTGTTAACATGAAAACTACCACTTCATGACATCACAAGGTGGAACAGAGCATTTGGAGCTTTGGAGATGTAAATAGACTAATAATAAAAGATTATTCAAACATGTGTGAATGAAACAAAACACAAGACCAGGTATAGGTATTTTAACAGAAAGAGCTTGTTTAGCAGCTTGATACATGATGCTCTGATGAAGTATTTGTTCCACAGGAGAGGTCATTCCAGCTGTTTAAAGAGGCAGCATTAATCATCATCACTTCCACACACTCCTCTTCATTTTTATAGTTGTTTTCTTCATGAGAGAACCAGAAACTAGAATAATAAAAAAGAAAAGTAAGGATTAAACTCAGTTGGAATAAAAGTTGTAATTGTACAGTTGTGTAAACCTTTTTGTGAGCTGTGAGCCGTCCACCCATCTCCACACCCCCTCCTCCTCTCTGTCAGTGAGACCATTTCCAAGACCTAGTCCTTCTTCTGCAATATGCTAAAAGATAGAGAGCCGTGAGTGAAGCAGCAAACACTCTAACATATCCTGTTTCTGTGGGGTCTGATAAAGTGAAGAGTTCATTCATAGCCTTATAAGATTTGACAGTATTGCAGTTTGGGCATATTTTACTAAATGTCAAAGAGGGTTTTGGTGTGCAGGCCCCTGAATCCAGTGATGTTTGCTGGAAGTAAGGTGCTGTCAGGATGAAGGAGTCTGATGGAGCTGTGTTAGTTTGTAGGACTGGGGCAGTTCACAGGTATCGACAGGTAGAGTGTGCCACAGCTCATGTGATTACAAAAAACCAAAAAACACCATTGACAAAGAGCCAGGGAGGTCGGGTGTATGCTGCCGCCTCTCGTGCCAACAGAAAGCACAGAGCTTTATGCACAGCGCTCTGTTGGTGGCTGCATAAGGGGCAGCTCCTCCTATGGACAAACAGCACACCAACTTAACCTAGAACACGTACCGAGAAAGAAAGACAGTCTGCGGATAGAACAAGCAGTGTTGGGAAGGTGACTTTTAAAATGTAATCCCTTACAGATTACAGATTACATAACCCAAAATGTAGTTTGTAACGGAATCCATTAAAGTACAGTGAGTAACGTAATCCGAATACTTTGGATTACTTGATTTGCTGTAGAGAAACAAAGACGAGGACATTTTCACAAAAGAAGTTTTGTCTGCTTAAAGACAATAAAAAGCCCAGACTTTACTGAACCAAATAAAAAAATATTATTGATAGAAGAAGAGGAGACATGGTCCACGTGGCATGGTTTAGTCCTGTTAAATCCTGTTTTAGACCTGGTTTAGACCTGGTTTAGACCTGGTTTAGACCTGGTTTAGTCCTGGTTTAGTCCTGGATTAGACCTGGTTT
Organism: Boleophthalmus pectinirostris; assembly: GCF_026225935.1. Taxonomy (NCBI): domain Eukaryota; kingdom Metazoa; phylum Chordata; class Actinopteri; order Gobiiformes; family Gobiidae; genus Boleophthalmus; species Boleophthalmus pectinirostris. Next base: position 34,528,746 of record NW_026570971.1, on the reverse strand, counting down.
AGACCTGGTTTAGTCCTGGTTTAGATCTGGTTTTAGTCCTGGTTTAGTCCTGTTAAATCCTGTTTTAGTCCTTGTTTAGACCTGGTTTAGACCTGGTTTTAGATCTGGTTGAGACCTGGTTTAGTCCTGGTTTAGACCTGGTTTTAGACCTGGTTTAGACCTGGTTTAGTTCTGTTAAATCCTGTTGTAGACCTGTTTTAGACCTGGTTTTGTCCTGGTTTAGTGTAAAAACAGGAAAATATTGCAGTGTAATCCATTTATTTCAGCAAAGTAATTGTAATCTAATTACCACTCACTGAAACAGTAACTGTAACTGAATACAGTTACTCATAATTTGTACTCTGATTACGTAACTCCAGTACATGTAATCTGTTACTCCCCAACACTGAGAACAAGGAACAGTGGCTGAGCAGTGAATCAGTTGAATTATGAAGAGGCACTTTCATGAAGCTCTCTACTTCCCTGTCTACCTCATTATTCATTCATCAGTGCAAGAAACTTTAACAGGAGCAAGAGTTTCTTTCATTGAATCAGGAGATTCTTTCACAGGATCACGAGACCCTCACCCCTTAACCCTTCAGGGACACAGTAGTACATCACACCAGCAAACAGCTTTCTTTTTTTTTTATTTTAACGCGAGCTGACTGGCAAAATGCATGTCTTGAAAATAAGCGATTAAAGATTACTCTGACATGCACGAATTGCTTCCAATAAAACTTCAGAGGGTAAATAAGAAGGAAACAACTATAATATGGTTACAAGCTCTGAAAAGTTCATTTGTTTTTCCCACATGTCCATGAAATGTATAGATATAGATTTAGAGGTATTTGTATGAGCAGCTCTTGATTCTGTTGCACTATTTGCAGCTATTTATAAATCATTTTATTGTCAGACAATCAGGAAGTGCACGTTAGCATGCTCATGTAAGAGAGGAATAACTTTGGGCCACTGCAAAATGATCTACTTCTGCATTTCATGTCAACATAGAAAAAATCAGGTACAGCACCTGAAACAAGGGCCAAATAAGAACAGATGAACACCTCTGTTTTGCTAAATCAATGTTTAATAAGTCAGAAAATTCTTTGCTTGTGCATAAATTGTCTCTAGATTTTTGATGTAAATATGCATCCATGTTTTTATGACCTCTGCCTGTGTGCATCTGCACACGTGCACATGTGGGCAGAGGGATTCTGTTTGAGAACTTACTTCCTGTATTTTTGTACTTTTTTCCATGAATAATTAAAAACATATGAAAACTTGTCACATGCACATTCAGCAGTGATAGGACAAGTCTTTTACTCACTTGAAAACTTTTTTTGTAGCTCTTCAGTTGAGTTTTCACTTCTGTTGCCAGCAGGAGTATCTACAAAAGACAGTTTATATCAGTGATTCTTATGGGGCCCAGAGTAAGACTGAGGACAGCATTTTTATTTTTATATGCTACTGGGTACCAGGTTACTTGTTTACAGAAAAACTCAGGCCCCGGGTTCAAAAGGCGCAGTGTAATGAAATGAGCTTACAGTAGTAACACAGGTAGATGTTGAGAGCAACTATTGCTGCGAGCACAAGTCCGGTCACGCAGAAGATCAGCACCCTCAATTTTCTTTCTGTTGTAGGAGTAAAATGCAGCAGATGAAAATGTGTTGTTGCAAAAAGAACACGAGTCCTCTGCCTGAAACATTGTTCAGGAGCAAAAACAATACTTCAGGGTCAACTCAACTCTATTTCTAGAGCACTTTAAAAACAACAGTGACAGTGACAGGAAAATATAATACAATTTAAATGCAGGTTAAAAGTGGAGGAAAACAGGCAGTGAGTCGGTCAACCTCTGGTGCAGAAGGAGCTGATTCTGCAGCCTCGTAGCAGCCTCTTCAGACGCCCGATGCCCTCTCTGCTTTCTCCTGGTCTCTGGGACACGGAGAAGAGCCTGGTCTGTGAACCTGAGAGCACGAGAGGAGGTGTGAGGTACGAGCAGGTCAGACAGATACTGAGCGGCCAGACCATGAAGACATTAAAAGCAAATAAAAACATTTTAAAGTCAATGTGAAGGTGCATGAGGAGCCAGTGGAGAGACTGAAGGACGGGGGTGTGATTAAATTTACACGATCCAGTTAAAAGGCGAGCGGCTGAGTTCTGCACTCGCTGTAAACAGGAAAGTGAGGTTTTGCTGAGTCCAGTGTAAAGTGAGTTACAATAATCTAAATGAGAGCTAATAAAAGCATGGATTCAGAGAGATAATTGAGTGAAATGATTTTATAAAAAACACTTTACAATTATGCTCTTAAACCAGTGTAGCCACAGCTGCCTTGGGGCAGATGACTGAAGTGTGTCTTACCTGAGTGTGCAGCCCCCTCCTCTCTGACCTCTCTGTCCATCCCGGGGTTAGGCATGTGTTCACACAGCTCCATGACAGTGTCAGGTGACAGATGACTCTCAGATAACATCACTGTGACTTTTATACTGTTTCTTCTGCTTTGTCTTGTTCCTGAAATTGTTTTAGCCAGTTTAACTAGTTTTTTGTTTCTGCTAAACATGTGTTGCCCTTCATTTGTCTATTGCCATTGCAAGGAGATTTAATGTGTCTCCCAGCACAATCTCCAGAACCTGGAGGAGATTTCAGGAGAGCTGGACAGACCATAGAAGGTCCTCAACACTTCAGCAGGACCCATATCTGCTCCTTTGTGCAGGAGGAACAGGCTGAGCTCTGCCTGTGTCCTACAGAATGACCTCCAGCAGGACACTGGTGTGAATGTCTCTGCCAAACTGCCTCACTTCATGAGGGTGGGTTGAGGACATCATGTCCTGTAGTGGGCCCTGTGCTCACCGCCCAGCACTGTGGAGTTCCACTGGTATTTGCTAGACGATACCAGAATTGACAAGTCCTCCACTGTTGCCCTGTGCTTTTCACAGATGAGAGCAGGTTCACCCTGAGCTCCTGTGATAGACATGAAAGAGTCTGGAGAAGACGAGGAGAATGCTCTACTGCATGTAACATGGTTCACGTGAGTGATTTGGTGGTGTGTTATGTGTTAGGTGTTATGATGAATTCCTTGAACCCACTGTCAGACTCTACGCTGGTGCAGTAGGTCCTCAGTTCCTCCTGATACACGACAATGGCCGGCCTTATGTGGCAAGAGTCTGGAGACAGAAGCTGGAGGATGAAGGGACTGATACAACTGAATGGGCCTCATGATCACCTGACTTAAAACCATCAGACTCAACAGGAGCTCAGTGATGCCCTCACACAGATCTTGGAGGACCTCCCACAAAACTCCAACCGTCATCTCATAAGGAGCAAGTCACGACATTGTCAAACACGCACAATAGCACATGAGGCCCACACAACTTATTGAGAAGAATTTTGATTTGCAGAAATAAAATTTTCCTTACCACATCATTATATCACTTTGATTTTCATGGTGTGTCAAGTATAATATGTCTGTTTACATTCACACAGCGCACGGATCGAGCTGAAGCTGCAGATTAGTGATAGTGACTCTACTTCCTGTGGACTTTATCTCTAATCTTTTATGGTTTAAAAATCTTGTATTTGAAGTTTTGCACCACATTTCACAAATAATGATAACACAGTTTTGACACTTCAGAGTCTTAAAGTGAGTGGTTTTACTGTAGACAGGAAACAGCTGACGTGATTGTGCTCACAACTTTCTATCCTGTGGTCCACAGACAGATCCTGCTGCAGTCTTTGAGATCAGAGATTTAAAATTTCATAAGATTCTCCTCGTGTCTGTGGTGTGCTCTTTTTGACACACATTTAAAAATTGTTTAAGATTGAAAAATCCTGTAGCTTGTGTCGGCCTTTACAGCACTGTATTAATGGACCAAGGAACATACAGACCAATCGTGTGTGAGTTAAGCCGCCCACGTGATGCTGCTTAGCCAGTGTTGTATTGTACTTGTATTTTCATTGATTCGTCTATTGTTCACACATTCAGACATTGATTAAACTAGGCTACTTCTGTATTACAATCATATCTTTTTCATAAGTCATAAGTTTTTCTGTCACTCTCAGGTAGACACTGCCCTGTCAGCAAATCCCATTCTTCTATCAAATCAGTAGTAGCAGCAAAGAGAACAGAGACTGTCTCAGACTTGGCAGCTAAGGAGGCAGAGTATGAAGTGTGAATAAAAGAAGGAAAGAATCTCAAGTCTCAAAAATGTGACCTAGCGAAACTAAAGCCAGAAAAGGAACTGAAAGCTGCTAGAGCTTGATTAAAGTTACATGCAGATGTCATGTCTGCACAAGCAGCCCAAGACAGTACTGCAACGAACCATGCCAGAGTCCCCATGTTCACATGAGCCAGTGCAGTTCATTGAGTGGAAATATAAAGGACGCTGCAGGTTTCAGAGCATTTATTGATTTCATCCAAACTTGTCACAAGACCGTGCACCACACTAAGGGCATAAATATTCTCAATGACTGAGAAGAATCACACATTTCAATCATTAATCCAATCAGTCCATGGAGGGTTGTGGTGACTTTCCATGCTTTAAGAACTTTGCTCAGTTCATGTCATCTGAAGCACAAATTGTGTTCAACCCAATCACATATGTGCTCATCAGACACCACCAGCACCTGCATGTCCTGTTCTGCACACAGACCACACCAGAGACTGACACCAAACACCAAAACTAAAACTGTCAGATGCAAGTCCAAGCAACTCAGAGCAGGTCGCGACCACCCTGTGTCTCAACGCACAAACTAATGAACAATGTGTGAGCTCTTCCATGATCGTACCAGTCTGGCTTTCCTCAGAGCACCATCCAGGTACAGAACAGCTCATCTATGCACTTTTACATTCCCAAAGTGACACAGTTTTCAGTGATCAAGATGTCTCAAGGCCAACACCACTGCAGTCAGGTTAAAGCTCACCATGATGCTTGCTGAAGATGCTGTTACACCAAGTTAACTTATCTCAGGTCTCTAGATCATAGGCTACAAGTCCCTCAAACTCCCTCCTGCTTACACTACAGACTGTGTCCCTGTGAACTGCACACATTCCTACCTGTAAAACGGCTAGGCAGTGGATCATCTTATGGTAAGTGAGGTTCCACCACAGTTAGAATGTGAAGTAGGCCTGTTAATTGGTTACAATTGTTCCACGACACTGGCTCCAAAGCAAGGACAATCCTTATGCAGTTTGCACAGCATTGAGTTGGAGCATTGCAGTGACAGGTGTACATCTGCAGTGACAGGTGCAGTGACAGGTGTACATCTCTTTGCTCCTCAAAAAAACAAAAAACAAAAAAACAAACATATCAAACTGTCTTATACAGAGCTTATTCCTATTCCCCACCCACCATCCTCTCTCCATCCTGATATCTAAAAAAAAACTGTACCAAGTTTCTCTTTGAAGTTGCAAAACAGACACAGACAGATCATAGACCAGGTCACTGAGCAACATCTGCTGAACGCTGAAGACACAAGTACATTTAGTAAGTACATTTAAGTGAGTCTTTATTCATGGACACACAGATGTGGACACAGTTCTGTCACACAGGCACTGAAGAATCTTTCTACACAAAGCAGGACAATTAAAGGCCACAGCGGTCTCTGGTCATCACTCACGCACCAGACCCTGGGGAGACCCTGAGGGAGCCAGGGCTCCTCACAGACTCCTGGAGCTGAAGCAGGAGCACATGGGCTCCACATCTTTTACAGGAGCAGCTGCTCCTGACAACAGCTATGCACAAATCATTCCAGCTGCTCTAGGGCTCGTTCCAGAAAGGTCAGATCACAGCTCCTAGGTCCTAACTCCTAACTCCTTTACTTTAGGAGTTACATCACGGGGTACTACTAGTCCATCACAAATCATTCGAATATCATAAAAAAGTTCCATATTTTTTGTCACTCCTTTCACAAAGTCAATCCTACATCTATACATACAGGCATATATCCTTACATTCATATATTTCACTACGACACACACAGTTTCTGATGGTGAGATGTTGGTGACAGCAGCGTGACGAACTGATTCAATGCAAAAAAAGGAATCAACAGTAAACCATCACAGTTCCATGTGACTGAGTTCAGGGGTTAACCCTTAGAGTTAAACTTTATGTTCAGACTTTCAGAGGCTACTGGGTGGCTGTTTTACCGTGGTTTTACTGCCGTGTTATAGGCACTGTTTGGAAAAAGCATGTACTGGTATTTCATTAAAAATTGTAAAAATCCTTCTGTGTACCATCTTTCTGTGTAAATATCTCAAATGATATCATCTCAAATGTGGTTGGACACATGTGGCTTATAGACAAGTGCGGCCTACACATGTAAAAAAAAAAAAAAGAAGTTTTCTTTTAAAATGTAGTTGATGTGGCTTATATTCAGGTGCACTCACTCACTTCAGAAATGAAGGTCAATGTTCTTCTGTGACTTCCTTCCGCTCTGTCTACATTTTTTCATTAGTCTGTTTAAATCTCTAAAGCTCCTTATTCAACTTTGTGACATCATATAGTGATACAGAAAACAGTAAAATCCTGCAGTTAAGGTAGTCCTAGTCCCAATTTAAAACCCAACTGTACAAACATTTTAGCAAAAACTTGAAAAACATGCCAATGCCAACTCTGATGAAGTTTTTTTTTTTTTTTTTTAGCACTATTAAAAATAAACATTTTACATGATTTGACCTTAAATAAAAGTGCCCCCTCATGTCAGGGGGATAAAATAATGACACTTAATAGAAGAGTCTTGTGTTTGAAAGTGGGCTGCAGCCTTAGTGAGTGTGGTCTGGACCCGGGCCTGTGGAGCTTTTGGGTTGGGCTCCTCTGGTGGAGATGTGCAGCCGGGTCCCTCTCTGGCTGTTTGTACGCTGTAATAACGTCTTTAAAAAGCCCTGGGAGTAAGTGTGGTCATTTAATCAAGCCCAAATCCTCTGGCCAATACAGTTAGTGAACATGTCACGTTCACTGGCTTGTTTCAGTAGGACAGTTGTGTCATAGTTGTGTTAGTCCCACACCAGCCAAAGTGAGACAATCTCAGAACAAAACATGTGGAACATCTTTGTTCAGTTGTGGGAACAGAAATGACTGATGTCACACAATGCGAAATGAGGAAGTTGGTGAAAGTATCAACGTGTCTTTGCTGCAGACAGTTCTGTCACAAAGAGCTACTTTTATAAATTACACTAAATTTACTCCCAATTTAAACCAGTGTCATCATCCATTTCTAAACATCAGCATTTTACGACACGTCAAACCTGAGATGAACTCAAATGATTTCAGGAAAACAATTGTGCAATCAAGTAATCTTATTACTTAACCCCAAAACAGTCGAATGTCGTCAAAACTTTGGTAAAAAAAAAAAAGTGGTGTATTATTTTAAACACATCTAACATCACTTAACTCACCTTGTATAAAAGTACAAAAATGCTTTGTTTGCTTAAACTTATTTACTTGGTTACTTCAATAGTTTTTGCTTTGACACTCAAATAAAATAAATAACAAATACAAAACTAGAAAAGCACTCAGAGAGCGCAGACCTCCGCCAAGGACTACCCCCATTTTTTATATAAATTGCGATAAAATCAGTTTTCTGGATCAGATCCGGATCAGCCTTTGGAATATGAAAGAGGATCCCATTGTCCATCCCTGAGTCAAATTTCATGGGGTTTGGTCAATAATTAACCAAGATATTGAGAAACAAAATTTTTGGCCCCATTTACCACAATGTTAACTAAAATTTCAAAGTGATCCAGAATCCAGGATTTCTTCCGGATCACCCCCAAAATGAAATCAGTTCTTCCTTTTCACATTTCCAACAAATCCTGAAAATTTCATCAAAATCGGTCCATAACTTTTTGAGTTATATTGCTAACAGACAAACAAACAAACAAACAAACAGACAAACGCCGGCAAAAACATAACCTCCTTGGTGGAGGTAATTAAGGTGCATCTCACCACTTTCCACTTATCAGCCTCAGAATGGCCAGAGTCATTTTGAAGATGTTCAGGAATATTGAAAAAAAAAAAAATACATTTTGTATTAAATTGTTATTTGTTTTATTCTACAGTTATGGTGACTTCCCTCAAAAGTGTGGTTCGTCTTCATTTTCCAATTCATTTAAATCCATATTCATTTAAATTAAATAAGTAAATGAATGGATATGGATCATCACTAAAGCTGCACAAATACTGTTCAAAACCCAATTGAGATTTTCTCCAACAACTATTGAATGAAATGTACATTTAATATGTAAAAGCCATTTTTAAAGTACAAATGTTGCACAACTCCAGAGTATTAACATTTGAGAGAAGACAGAAATAGGAACTGATAAACTGATACAAGAATCCCCCACATTTCACAACATGTTTGGGTCTAAACTGCAGGTACAACACAAGTATATTATGGAACTATTTTGTTCTTTGAAGAGGACATTTTATTAAATTGCAGCCTTTGTCTTTTCATAGATTACAAAAAAAAGGAACTTATGAGTTTATAAAAGAAGGTATTTGAGTTTTGATAAAAACAACTTCTCTAAAAACAGTTCCCGCTGGTGAATTTCTCAGTGTGAGAACCAGAACTAGGTGCCAGTGTGAACAGAGCCTTTTAGAGTATTAATAACCATCACAGAGAAACAATGATTGCCCCATAATAAAAAAAACAAACCACTCATATTCTTAAATCAAATTACAATTTCTCCCCCAATAAGTATAAAATTGAGATTGTGTTTGTCTCAGTCATGGACTGGAGCAATGACACTTCCACATGCAGCAGGATCAATTATACAACATCGCGATATGGAAAGATGAATAACATATGTTTATGAATAACTAAGTAAGTTCATTTTACAGAGACTGTAATTTCAGTCTAAGTTGCCTTTGTCATCAGTTTCATCAGCTTCAACAGCACCACTTGAATGAAGTGTAAAAAGCTCCAGCACTTCTGGGAATAGCCTAAAGGCCGAACATAAATAAAGCCAAACAATCTAAATCAGTCCATGTGTGACACATCACCACCTGGTCCTCAAACACAACAAACACTTGATTTGAGAAAGACACTTTACTCATACTGAGGGAAATTCAATGATTTACCCATTTTGAGCCTTTGTTAAATTACATTTATTTGACTTTCAATATATATATTCAATTTAAACTTATGTTTATGCCTTATCTTTGCCTTTCTGTTTGGTCCACGACACTCAGCCTCATGAGAAAATGTTGGAGCTGTCTGTGCCATGAGGCAAAGTGACTGTATCATCTGTGCTTTTTGAACACACTGAATGCCTGAAATAGACAGTTTGTGGAAAAAAAGTTCACAGGAAAAGGACAAAAATACAAGACATGAGCTCTAAAACAGAATCCCTCTGCCTATGTCAACAATGTGAGGATAATTTAGAATGTGCAGAGATTTATTAAAGGCGCTCTGCCTGATTTTTACTTTCTTAAAAACATAAAAAACAGAACTAGTTCATTTGAATTAATTTAGTCCAAAGTTCTTCCTCTACCTTGTTCATTCAGAGCATCTGAATTATTCACCATGATGAGTTTATAAGCACTTTTCACCACCATGACATGACATAAATCTAACAATAACTACCATGCAAATGTGTACTTCCTGATGAAAAAGCCATGTCTAGTTAGATGCAGAAAGCATACAGCTGACATCAGAAATATACGGGAAGAAATAGGCACATGACATGGTCTTTAATGTGATTTAAAATGTTCAAATTATAACATGACAACAATTTAGCCATGTGCTTTCCAGGTAACAGTTTTGGAATTACCTCGAGGCACATCTGTGGCCCAAGTGGAACCAGGAAGTACAATGATAAACTTCACCAGAATAAAGAAAAAGAAAAAGAAAAAAAAATAGACAATATTTTTAGTAAACTCTTAAATATAAAAGTTTGTAAAAGTGAGGAGTAAAATGAGTTGTCTCCTGTTCATTGGGGTTTTTTTTTTTTCCAGTTCTTCAAAGGCGTCAGCAGAAGCTGTCTGAGGAGCAGGATGAGCTGAAGCGTCAGCTGCACAATAGAAGTGAGTCTAGAGTGTGAAGGTGTTTATCCTGGTCTGATGCCTCCTGCACTAACTGTATCTGTGTAGCCTCTTTTGTAGACTCATATTCAAAACAGAACTGGTTCTTTGTCAATGGGAGTTTTTATCTTAGAGATACACCTGAACTTTCCTGGATGGAGAGCCGACAGTACTGTCAGGAAAGAGGAGCAGACCTCATCATCATCAACAGCGACGAAGAGCAGGTTTGGACTCCACAGAACTGTTTCTATGTAATTAGATGAGGTGTACTGTGGTCAGCAGCACTTTAAAGCTGCACTATGTGACTTTACTGCCACCTGCTTGTCTCCAGTGTTATTACTCTGCCTGAACAGGATGGCATTACATTTATCTACATTTTATTCAATAACATGTTCTTTTTTATAACTAAAAGTGCCTGGAAAAAACATGCATTTGTCAGGTTTATTAGGGGCAATTGATACAAAGACATGGATTAAGTTTAGTTCTAAGTTAAAGCAGGACTCATGTGGCCTTTGTGAATGTTTGGCTTTGACTAGATGAAGAGTTTTGGGGCACCACTCAACTAAAAACTAGAAACATTACCAATCAAGTTAATAAATTCTTGTACCATTGGGAAAAAACATCAGTCTTCACCAAAGCACCAAACAGTTTGTGTGACTTTTGTGTCTTCAATGATCGTTTTCCAATAATAGTGGCCACTAAATATTCTGTAAAGGTAATATAGACTATCTGAAATAAATATTATATACACCATGTGTATATATACCGTGTGTGCGTGTGTGTGTGTGTATGTGTGTGTGTGTATACATGTGTGTGTGAAATAAACCGCCAGAAGTTTTGCGTTGCAGTGAAGTATTTCAGTGCTGTATGACTGACATTTCAATGTGTTGCCTTATCTTTGCTACGAGATGGCATCAGTGCAAAGCCAAACGCTGAGCCCAGCCCATCGGAGTGTGACCAAACATTGAGCTCCACCCCACATTTTGCCCAACCCAGATCTGCTGGCTGCAGCCAGGGGCACTTGAGCACACTTGGCCTGTCGATACCTGTCAGCTGCCCCAACAGTCCTACAAACTCACACAGCTTCATCCTGACAGCACCTTACTTCTGGCATCCATCACTGGATTCAGGGGACTGCACACCAAAACCCTCTTTGACATTTAGTAACATTGATCAACTGTTTATACTGTCAAATCCTACAAGCCTATACGCTCTTCACTTGATCAGACCCCATAGAAACAGGATATGTTACAGTGTTTGCTGTTTCACTCACTGCTCTCTATCTTTTAGGACTTTGCCCAAACCTTGAGAAAACTCTTTTGGATTGGTCTGAGCGACAGAGAGGAGGAGGGGGTGTGGAGATGGGTGGACAGCTCACAGCTCACCAAAAGGTTTACACAACTGTACAATTACAACTTTTATTCCAACTGAGTTTAATCCTTACTTTTCTTTTTTTATTATTCTAGTTTCTGGTTCTCTGACGAACCAAACAATTTTAACAATGATGAGGACTGTGTGGAAGTGATGATGATTAATGATGCCCCTTTAAACAGCTGGAATGATGTCTCCTGTGGAACAAAGAGAACATTCATCTGTGAAATGGCATTTTAGAGAAAGTAAAACCTAGTATCTTGCATCAATCTGCTCAACAAGCTGTTTCTGTTCAATGTGTCTCATCTCTACTAGATGAGGAAGTCCAAACAGAGAGAAACAATGCTGGTTGACATCATCATCATTATAACAGCTTATTATTACTTTACTTTTTGTTTTTTAGATGACATTTGTAAGAACAAATTGTTTGTTCTCAGCAAAGAAACTGTTTATTTTACATCTGTTTGTGTTCTTTCCATCTGATACGAGCAACAATATTTCTATGGTAAACTTGGGAGTTGTAATTACTTGAGTCTTCCTTTTTGTTAAAACAGGTAAACAGTATATTTTATACTTTGTACATATTATAATGACTTTATATTTTTGCCCCTGTGTGCCGCTGGTCCATAGATACATGTATCACAATAAGACATAAGGGTTAGATGACATGTTAGATGGTGTCATTTCATTTCATTTAGGAAAAGCCTTCTCTGTTCAAACTGGGCATCAGATGTCTCCCCAAAAATCCTCATAAAAATATAGTATAGCAAAAAACGATCTAAATTCCATACATTAGTTTGTGTACTGTTTCTACATTCTATTCAATTTCAATGTGACCAATTTATGAAAAGATTAGACACACAAAGCAACAAACTTGCAGAGCAGTTTTATTTTATTTTTTAAATGATAATAATAAATCCTCAGTGTTCCACTGTCACTTAGTGTCATTGATGTGGTCCTTGTAATGATGGTGAATGTGGCGTGTGTGTGTGGACTTCCTATCAGGGGGCCTCCTGTCGTCCTGCTTCATTAAAGAGTCAGTGTGATGCCAGGATCTGAATGAAACTGGACTCATCACTTACACTCAAATGACTAAAGGAAATATCCGCTTTGACATTATATTTACTTATGAATATTAAAGGAAATCAAGTCCTGTTTCCAGTAAGACAAAGAATAAAACAGAGCCACAGTGTGAGAAAACCCAGAGGTCGACCTACTGCAGCCCACTGGTGCCCAAACAGAATCACTTTTAGAAATACAAACATGAAGAAAGATAATAATAATAATAATAATAATAATAATAATAATAATGTAGGAATAATAATAACATTACCAGCAGCTCTGTGGTTGTGGTTGTGCTGATAAAGCAGCTTTAGATTTTTTAGACTCGACTCACAGTAGAGAGTGGACTTACGAAAGCTTTCAGAAATATTTGTGCGTATTTGGGAAAACTGTGCATATTTGGCTGTAGTTGCACATAAAATAAACATTTGTAATGAGTCCAGTCGTACATAAAATATATTGTGTGTTTTATCCATCAGAATCCGAATTGAAAAGTTATGACGTCAAGAATTACAATTACAAAATAAAAATTTATGATTACACTTTCATCAGTATGAATACAAATTCACAGACGGGACTTTACTGTCAAAAATACATCATCACTTCACAGACATTATTTATCGAGCAGAAGAAACATCGATCAAGATCAAGACTGTGCATGTTTAAGTTTGTAGCAGAGTAAAAACAGAGTAATGACACAACAAGAAGCTACAACAGCGACCAACAAGTGGGTTCATTCACATTTATTGTAAAAAAGTCTTGTCTTGCCACAGTGAATTCAAAAACCGAATGCTGCTGTGTAATATCATGTAGAAATCCCTCCTCTGAACGGGAAACTGCACCGACATCTTAGTAGAAACATAGTGGAGCCAGTTGGGGAACATCAGACGTAACATTATCCCAGGACTAATTAGTAAATATCAGCATTCTCTGTATGTTTAAATTAAAACATTCATGGCTACAGTCACAGCGAGCATCAGTCAGTCTTAACCTTCATCTCAGCTGCATTTCTCACATGATCAATCCGCAGACACAGGTCACTGAAGTAGACTGACCAAAATTTCCTCAGGACTCTGAAATGTCCCAGTTTACACCAAACACTACCAAACTGTCCTGGTTACAGACAGTGGGTGATATATGAGTTATAATGAGTTATAATGAACTAGCAAATCATGACACGGTGATGTTACACTTACCGGTAAATATACATAACAAGGTGTCGCCTGTAAACACGAACATTAACTGATGCTGGAAGCTGCATTAAACTGTCATGTGTAACATTTCATTGATGTGACGTGTGTAACCAGGACAGTTTGCAGTGTTGTGCATGAACGAGTTCAAAAGAACACGTTCATTGAACACGTTTATTTTTCAGTGAACTTTGAACTGAACGGAACACATTTGTAAATCAAAAACTTGAATGTGAATTTGTTCAGATTATGTGAGATGAACGACGTACGACACTGTTGGGGTTCAGTTAAATTTGTTTTCACTTGTTGAGTCGAGTGACAAGGTCTGCTCACACTTTTTAAACTGCATGTTGGGCTGTCACTCACTGCCCACGGGCTCCTCCTGTACAGCCTCACCAGAGACCACTTGTGTGTGCAGTGCATCTTGGGTAATGTAGTGTGAAGTAGAGATGGGCATAATTAGTCAACTATCATTTTCAAATTATTTTGCCAACAATCGGACGCTCAGAACAATATATAACCAGCCAAACTGGATTCACGCTTCTGTCCGGATGCTTTGCAACACCTTGGGACCTGCCGCGGTTTTTGAGTGCAGAGCACAGCACATTCTCACTTTCCCTGCACAGAACCAGAGCGCAGAGGAAGGTGCGGAACCGCTCAGACCCAGTCCATCAAGCACTGGTCTTACTCTCCCTCGTCTGGAACCAGCACGTGGAGGACAGAGCCTCCAGATCATCTGACCAATGTGCTCGGAGTACGGCACAAGACCAAAGACCAGCCCCCAGCCCCCAGCCCCGTCCTGAGAGGCTGAGCGCTACAGTGAGTGTCCTGTGTCTTTATCGCTGTTGGCTGCTGCTGTTACCTGAGCTCAGCTTCTGCTCCGGGCTGATGTCCCATGAGTTTGTACAAAGTTCTACATGCTGCTGTTTTATGACGGCCCGTGGTCTTGTATTGGTAATTGGAGGTATCTCTGTTCTCTCGAGAAACAGAGGCATGTCAATCAGACCAATTTTGGTTGGTTTGCTGGTGTGAAAGAGGACCACACTGGAGTCTATATGCTACATAATAATTATTTTATTGCCTTGTGAGGACCAAATAACCAAATGTGAAAATGCCCTAAACAATTGATTGTTAACAGTTTCGTCGAACAAGTTAGTTCAGTAGATTTTTCTTTCATTACCAGAGGGGTACCAACAATTTTATCCACAAAATTATGACCACCAATTATGACCACCAAACTATGCAGCCTCACACAGAGTAAACATGAAGGCAATGTGTCGTCTGATATATTTAATAAGGGTCACATGATATGAGATAAAGATGTTTGATAACTACATGTTGTATCGTAAACTATATCATTGTAATATATACATAAGTTGAGCAAAATTAAAACATATACCAAGCCCAAACTGGGTTATAGGAGAAAATTGTGAATAAAAACTATTTTCACATCTATGCATCAAAAAAGTAATTTTTTTCATATGGAGAACTTTGTATTGTATTTTTATTTTTGTCATTATTGATTATTTGCAGTGTTAGTATGTAAGATATATTGTTCAGCTGTATCTTTCTCTTTCTCATTACATTTGATTCCAACAGGCAATAAATCATAGTTTAGAGGGGGAAAAGTGAACATTCACACTGCCATTTAACTCTTTTGATTTCTTTTATCATGTATTATATCATTTTCTGTACATTCACTTTACCCATTTCTGCATAAAAAACAAGTCACTGCAGTATTCCATGTGTCTGACATGTGAATTAAACAATGTGAAAAAAACAAAAAAAAACAATAAAACATGAATAAGTATTAAATAAAGGCCAAAGCACACATTTAAAATATATGTAGTCATGATTTTTATTAATGCACATAAAGTGTGATGTTTGGAGGTGCTGTAGCGCTGTTGACGCCTGGGCCCCTCCACTGCTGCTCCACTACGGCCGCTCCTTTGGGCGGCTGGATCTTTCACAATGAAGTTTCAGGAGACGCAGCTCCTCTCGTGTTGAAAAGAGTTCAGCAGTCTGCTCCTGCAGCCTCCTGGACAGTTTTTCATTTTCCTTGTTGGTTTGATTTCCACCAACATCATAACAAGTGGTTTGAGTCTCCATTGTAAGTTTAAGTTTTTCTTTCAGCTTCTCATTGACTTTTGTGGTGTTGCCCAGCTCTTGTCTGAGCTCTACTTTGTCTGCCACCGACTTGTTGTACAGACATTTTATTTCTTTGTACGCACTATCTTGATTTTCCAGCTCTTTCTCTTTTTTCAGGAGGTTAGCTTTGAGCTCTTTCAACCCCAGTTCTTTTGTGTTCGTTTTTTCCCTGACTCTTTTGAAGTTGGCAAACTCTTGCCTGAGTTGCACATGTTCCTGTACTTTAGCATTATACAGGACACGGATCTTCTTATGTGTGTTCTCTAGATCTTGTTGTTCCTTTTCCTTCTTCTGGAGAGTAGCAGTAAGTTTTTGCACCTCCAAGTCTTTTTCATCAGACTTTTCTGTGACTTCATTGGAGTTCAGCTTTTACATTAGCTCCACATTTTCCATTATTATAGAAGTATACAGTTTATAAAGTTGCTTATATTTTCTAACTTCTTTTTGTAGCTGCTTGTCCTTCTCCTGAAGAGTTTTGGTGAGTTTTCGCAACTTCAAGTCTTTTTCTTTCACCTTTCCCCTGACTTCACGGGAGTTGGACTTCTTTCCTCAAAGCTTGAGGAGTCCTGGATGTCAGGAGACACCTGGGTCTCCTCTGGCTTCTGAACGCCGCCTGATGGTGTGGGGCAGAACAGAGCCTAAACAAAAACATTGCTGGAGGCTTAAGAGTTCATTTGCTCACAGGGCCCAATCAGCGCAACATTTTCATTTATAACACATATGCACCAGTAACTCAGTTAGTAGAGCATTCACCCACTGATCTGAAGGTTGGCGGTTCGATTCCAGCTCTCGACATATTGAGTTGGCAGGTTGAGCGGTCAGATCCACTGACCCACAGGTTGGCTGGTGTGATTCCAGCTCCCACAGATGAATGCTGCTGTTGTGTCCTTGAGCAAGACACTTAACCCACCTTGCCCACAGTGTCTGTGTACACTGGTGTGTGAACGTGAGTGTGAATGGGTGAGTGGTTCCTTGTTGTAAAGCGTGAGTGCCTTGAAGGTGGAAAAGCGCTATAGAAAAATGTGACCATTTACCACAGTGTAAATCTATGGATATACTTGTACAAATGTAGGAAAGCAAATAAATACATTCAAATTCTGTACAAAGTGCTTTTGTCTTCAAGGCTTTGGGATTTGTGCAATCATTTATAGAATTTATATAAGAGGACAAGAGGGACTGAAAATTTGGGTTTCTGACTAGAAAATTTACAGCAATGAATATGAAACTTTTGCAAGGTTCAACACATATATTTTTTTGGCAGGAATATTTTTTCTCAAAGACACCAAAGATCACCAAGATCTTAAAAACGGGACAGAGTTACCAATAAACAGCTCTGTTTTAGTTGAGTCATCATTAGATATGTACATAAGTGGACATCAGCATTTTCCCTCCTGAAGGAATGGCGTCAAAAACAAGGTGATGCCTTTGTTGTACAACAGTTGGTGTACACAGATGACACCCTGATCAACCCATTTTTCTAAGAAAAGAGATTTGTGTTTGAAGCATATATCTTTGTTATTCCATATGTAATATTTTTGTGGTGAGAAGTTGTTCTTATATATTAAAGTCCAACATAACAGTAACTGTTAGTGAAAGTTAGAGAGTTTAGTTGGAAGCTTATCAATGCTATAATCACACCTCAGAATAAAATTTAAACCTCCTAATGCATCAAATATATGTGTTGAAATGAAATTCCATAATAAATGTGGGTTCAATAAATATCTTTTAATCCATTCAATTTGGAAAAAGGAATGTAGAGTCTGAAAATCTAGAACGTTAAATCCACCATTACTTAAATGATTAATCATTACATTTTTTCTAATGAGGTGTGTTTTTTTTCTCCCAGATAAAGTCAAATAAGTTTTTGTCTACTTGTGCATGAATGTTTTTTGGTACATCAAGAGCAGAGCTGATATAGACTAGACTAGAGAGTGTGGGCTTCTTCCCTGTGTTTTTAAAGTTTCATTTATGTTAATTCGCCCTGTACTGAATCCCTGTGTACAATAATATGCTGTGTATGTTTTTGGACTTTGGAGTGTCAGTGGGGTTGGGATATGATGTCATATGGACGGTGAATGTATATGGGACAGATAAGGGGTGTGTCTCTGTAGTGGGAACATATAAGTTGGTCCTGAGACCAATTCACCAGGCCTGCATGCCTGCACGAAGTCAATATTATGCTTATACAACTCGCTATCTTTTAGTAGGGGATTGTGCCAAGGACACTGTGTTTACGAAAAACAGGGCACCCTGCCCCATTGCCAGTCTCAAAAGACTGGACATGGGACAGGAATGCGCCTCCATGTATGTGTGCGCGGTGGAGACTGGCCCTCTCTGCACGCACAGGTGCATGAAGAGAATATATAGAGGCGGAGGGAAAGCACCCACTTTAGAGTCTGCTGCGGGTTGCGTACGAATGCCCAGCCGGGTTTAAGCCACTCTGCCGTGGGTTGTTGGCTCTCCAGCCCAGTGTCAACGGTGAGTTTGATTTTCTTATGTGCCAGTTTGTGTGATGATTGATGCTTAAACCCATTGATTGATTGATATGATTGTAACAATGTTAAGCGGGGAGTAACCGGACACATTTGTTCTAGCTTCATTGTAACAATTATTGAGCGGGGAATAAACAGGCACATTTATTCTAGCTTGTTGTAACAATGTTAAGCGGGGAATAGACAGACACGTTTACTCTAGCTTCATTGTGTGCTGGCATTGATTGATGTGAAATAGTGATTGCCTGGTTGTGACTACTTCCCACGAACCTTTTAAGATATTTCACAAAACAGTCTCCAACCTTTAGCATCTGCCAGTCTGTGATAGGACACGTGTTGGGACAAAAGTGCTGTGTATGTTTCCATGAAGATGTGAACTCAACAGTTCTGCTGGTATAAAAGGACCCAGTTTTTCTGTGCATGAGTTGGGGAACGTCGACTGCGTTGTCGAGGACGACCGACGCACGCACAGAGAGACGCCGCGTAGGCAGAATCCTGCTGAATCAACTTGAATCTTGAGACCTGAACCTGCCTGAACCAGTAAAGAGACATGTCTGAGAACTGTTCTAACTCTCCAAGCCTCTTTCTTAAGATCCTCTGTTCAGGCTGCCTCCAGGAGAAGCTGACAAGAGCCCTTCAGCTTTGGAGAGTAGGATTCTGATAAGTCCCTTTGAAGCCACATGTTCAGTTTAGTTTGAATTCTATGCATAAGAGGGTTAAAGTTTTCAGCTTTTTCTTCTTCTTCTTTTATGATAGTAACAACCAAGTATTTCACTTTTTATTTCACCGGGATTCCTGATATTAATTTGAGTCCTGAAGCTAAGGAAAATGTGGTTAATAAGTTGATAGCATAGTTTACCTGAGAACAATCATTTAAAAAGAGAGCTGTGTCGACAGCACGCTGACTTACACATATTTCTCTTCCTGCAATAGATATTCCTTTAAGGTCACTATTCTTAATATAATTGGCTAAAATTTGCATGGGTAATAAAAATAGAAAAGCAGAAATTGGGCAGCCCTAGTGTATTCTACGTTCTATATTAAATCTATGAGTTGTTCCATGGGGCAGTTTTATAGAGCTGTTCCCAGATATATACAAGGTGTGAATGGAGTTTTTAAAAAGCTCACCAAAGCCAAATAAATCAAGAGCTTTAAGCACAAACTGGTGTTCTAATGAGTCGAATGCTTTATGGAAGTCCAAAAATAGAATGAAACTGTTTTCTGAAATAAGATCTTAATCATCTAAAATGGCGAGGATGAGTCTAATACTGTCAGTGATATATCTCCCATAAAGCCGTTCTGCGACTCCTCAGTTATATCATTGAGTATTTTCTTTAACTTGGTGGCCAGGCAGGTTCTCTGTTTGTTGAAAAATGTATAGTCAGTGCAATTACTTTGTGATCTGTTAGAGGTGTGGGAGTAATTTCTGTTTTGTATTTGAAGTGTGAAATTGATTCCGAGACAAGCCAGAGATCTATTCTGGATTGTAGCGTACCGTTTCTCTTTTTCCGAGTGAATTCTCTATTATGTGGATTATTTGTTCTCCACATATCAATGAGCCCTCTTTCATTCATGAACTCTGTTAAATATAAGTGAATATTATTTTTGCTGGGGTACCTGTCCACATCATCATTGGGTGTACAGTTGAAATCCCGTCCTAATATTATCTTTAAATCTGAAAATCTTTCTAAAATGCTTTCTATTGCTGTATTTAAGTCATGAAATAACTTTTTATTTTTCCTTTACCACAGATAATTTATAAACACTGTTAGAAATGAACTTTTCTTAATTATGAATTATTAACAAAACAATACTATTATTGATTTAGCACAGAAAATGCAGCTCTATCCATTGTTAGGGTTAGGTCAGCATCTATGATCATCTACATTCATGTGTATTGGAAATCTGTGTGTTGTATGTAAAATACATATTACATAATACATCATCTTTTGATGGCATCTGGTGGTAGAAATGCAAAAACAACGAGATTATGCATGCAAACATATTTATTATCTTTAGCTAGAACTAAAATGACAAAAATAAATACAAGTGGAATAACTGAAGGCAAGTGAAATAGTTGGAATAAGTCAGGGGCTATTCAAATACGACATACAAGAGGAAACATTGCTTATGCTGTTGGCTGCCAATGTTCTTATCAGCTTGTTGAGGTCAAGTTTAGGCTCAGGCAGGTGACAGGTGACTTAATATCGGACAGAAACTGTTCATCTTCAGACACACAGTGGTATTTCACTAGCAAGGGCCACGCCACCACAATGGAATACGGTAAAGATATTTCTTGATGATGGTGAGATGTGGTGGCTGGGAGGAGACTCTGGATGGGGGCTCTGTCTCAGGTGGTCAGCCGGACCAATTCAGGACCCACCCTTTGTAGACGATGAGGTCTTCGAGCTGAAGGATGAACGAGAGGTACGGGGTGGGAGGGAGGGGGTAGAGAGAGCAGAGACAGACGGTGTTGTTGGGATAGGCCTGTATAAATAGGGCTTTTTGGGTAATTGAAGGTGCGGTTGAGCTGAGCTTGGTTCACTGGAGAGGAGCAGGGGGAGGTTGAGGCGTGGTCCTACTCCTGAATCTAAGAAGACAACAGACCGGAAGACAATTAAATAGAATACATTTTGTTGTCCACCATGAATGCACTTAAAAATGAGTTGTGCGTAAGGACAGTGCATTACAGTACTTACATTATGGTGTTTAAGGAAAATGTTCAGGTTTCCCAGAGCAGAGTGTTGTGTAGCATTACAGTGTTGGTAAAGGATGCCATGCGCCGCTCGGACAGGGCACAACCTGTGTGAATGCTGTTGCTCAGCAGAAGTGTGGGAAGGAGGCTGAAAAGTGTCCACATTCACTTAGGTACAGGCGTCAACCAGTTTTGGAATAAAGGCCGAAACAGGGTGCAGGGCCACTCTGAGATGATCAGAGCTGAATCGCATACAAGACAGAGGCACTGATAAAGTCTGAATATCACTGACACGCTTGGCAGTGGCCTTCCACTTCTGTCCCTGGATATAAGATACATGGATATAAGCCTCCTTCCTCCCCTCCTCCTCTCCACAGTACTAGCTCACTGGAAGAAAAAAACACAAATAAATGTTAATCAGCCTCCCTCCTGACCCAGCCTGGACCTTGTGCAAAAAACACAAATATTCAATATACTTGGAGGAGGGACAAATACAATCCATAGAACTCTCAAGTGTACCTGTATTTTGTACAACAACTTGGATATAAGCCTCCTTCCTCCACTCCTCCTCTCCACAGCCCCCACTGTAAAGTTCCATCTCACTGTAAGAAAAAAAGGCGAGTAAAGGTACTGTACTTCAATAATTCAATACTATAAACAAAAAACTTACCTGTACTATATATTCTTTGGTTTTTTACCCTCTTCCTCCTCTTTCTGCAGGATCACACTTGCCTGATGTTGAAAGCTCAAAAGAAAAGAAATAAGTATTATTTTTCTGTAAAGTAATGTGGTAATAATCAATCAGTACTCACCATTTTGTCCATTATATTTGTCACATATTCCTGTATTTAAGTCCCAAACAACAGGAAAAATGTGTGCTGTCGTTCAGTTGCCACACATGTTGCTTTGGCTCAGTGTTGCTTCAGAGACTATTGCTCTAGAATACAGGAGACATCAGAGGCGTTTCCTGCAGGTTGATGGATAGCACACAGGTCCTCGTGCAGAATATGGAGCACATAGGCCATGGTGCTTTGTCTCTTGAGCTGGGCACATGACAGTCCCACCTCAGGACCTGAGCCTGGACGTCAGGCAGACTCTGGGAACAAAGAAAAAAAGAACATAAATATATAATATACTTAGAGAGACAAATGCAATTCATTGTTGTCGACAACGTACCTGTATTTTGTATAACATGGATAGAAGCATCCTCCTCCACTCCTCCTCTCCACAGCCTGCAGTATAAAGTTCCATCTCACTGTAAGAAAAAAAAAAACGAGAAATAAATGTACTGTACTTCAACAACTTCATACTGTAAATTTATATAAAAACTTACCTGTACTGTATATTCTTTGTCACTTTGAGGGGTTGTTACTCGGGGATACAGGGGACATCAGAGGCGTTTCCTGCAGGTTTGTGGACAGCACACGGGTCGTCACGGAGAAGCATGGAGAGAACACAGGCCATGGTGCTTTGTCTCTTGAGCTGGACACGCGACAGTCCCACCTCAGGACCTCAGCAGCCCTCCTGACCCAGCCCGGACCTCGGGGAGGACTCTGGAACAAGAGGTCCTGTGCATATCTTCATTTCCTACTGAATCCTCAAATGTTCAAAAGAGCCAGACATACTGTATGATCTTGTTTTCTTTTCAAATTGGCTTCTTTGCTTTGACATGTCTCCCATTTCTGTCCCTATGAAAACCAAACACAAATGTATATAATATAGTCGGAGGAGGGACAAATACAATTCATAGAACTCTCAAGTGTACCTGTATTTTGTATGAAAAATATGGATATAAGCCTCCTTCCTCCACTCCTCCTCTCCACAGTCTGCACTGTGAAGGTCCATCTCACTGGAAGAAAAACAGACAAATAAATGTACTGTACTTTAATAATTTAATACTATCAATATAAAAACTTACCTGTACTGTATATTGTTTTTATCACGCCGACATTTTTCCCCTCCTCACGTTTTTCCCACTGTTTGTTTTTCCCTTATCCATGGAGAAGGTGCAAGAGCCTAGCTAAGGAGCTTAAAATGAAATCTAAAAATGCAAACTATTTACACCATAAAAATTACACCACACAAAATCTATTTAAAAATGTTCACACTAAAACACACACAGCAAACTATTTACAACATAATAATAACACACACACAAAATGTATTTAAAAACTGTTCACACGGCAAACTATTTACAGCATAATAATAATAATAACACCACACAAAAACTATTTAAAAATTGTTCACACGGCAAACTATTTACAGCATATAATAATAATCATGTGTTTTTTTTGTTTTGTTGTTTGCATTGGGTAGTTATCAAGCGTCACCCTTAACTGCAAGACTCCAGATCCTCTTCTGTGACTGAAACACAAACAGAAAGAGGATCAGTTCTTAAAATAAAAGGAGTACTTGTGTGTTTGGGGAGTAAATGGCCTCTGTGGCTCACTTGCCCTTTTCCAGTCCTTCCAGTCCTTCTTGCGCTCCTCCAGGTAGTCCTCCATCTGCACCACCCAGTCCGGCCTAGGTCCAGGGAACAGGCGGGCAGCGTCCAACTCCTCCAGCGGGAGAAGAGGGGCAGGGGCAGGAGAAGAGGAGGAAAGCTTCGGAAGCTTCGCAGGGCGAGCGGGCTCGGCACAAGCGGGGCGCTTCCGAGACAGAGGAGCACAGTGAGGATGCCTGAAACCAGGAAGCATAGTGTCAGGGAGAGGGATTATCTGAATGCCCCTGGCAGGAGCGGCGGGCGCAGGGCGGCGGGCAGCAGCAGCGGCGAGCGCAGGGCGGCGGGCAGCAGCAGCGGCGGGCGCAGGGCGGCGGGCAGCAGCAGCGGCGGGCGCAGGGCGGCGGGCAGCAGCAGCGGCGGGCGCAGGGCGGGCAGCAGCAGCAGCGGCGGGCGCAGGGCGAACAGCAGCAGGCACAGGGCGGCGGGCTGCAGGGGTGAGCGTAGGATGCACAGTAGCAGCAGCGACAGGGTCACTAAAAACAAAGGAAGAAGGCAGCACAGAAAAGGTGAGCTGAGGAGTAGGAGGAGGCATTGTGGAAGCAGGAGTTTGTAACGTTTGCGTGCGTATTTATGTATGTGTGTGTGTGCGTTTGTGTGTGAGGATTTAGAGCAAGAGCCGGGGTCCTGTGCAGGACGTCTGGACGCCTGATGGATCACCGGGCCAACGACCACACGGATCTGTGGAGAGGAACAGAACGTGTCAAACACCAGTGTTACCAGAGTTCACATCTTAAGAGTCCAGCAAAACCACAGCTGAGAACATAAAGAGTTCAGTTAACACTCCACATGGGGCCATATTCACATTTGGTGTTGCAATTATTATGGCAAAAATAACTGTGATTAATGATTACATCATGATAATTATTCAAGTTGCTGACAGTTAAAACAGCTTATATTTACATATTTAAATGACTGTACTTTGTTATAAATAAAAACTATTAAAAGTATTAGTAATAAACTATTAAAAGTAGTAGACTATATTTTGATTAAACTTAGGTAAATATGATTTTAAGCTCCTTTTTATTTGTTGTATAGACAACTTCTAAGACCCCCAACTGATTGGAGATCACTTAACTCAATCTATGAACATACCCATTCATTTGGGGACTATTTAAGAAATGGTGCATTTTTAAATTAGCTCAACATATGCTTTCATTTGACATGTGGAACTTGACATGTAAGTAATACCATTTATATTGTCAACCTGTGAACCGCAACAATGCTAAAAAGCACAAGGAAAATTCAAGACTTTCAGTATACCATTCAGTATACTTACTAGGATTTGGGATCTAAATTCTGGGTATGGGCAGATTTTAATTGAACAATACAGTGGACTGTAGGGATTGCGAGGTGATGTGTAATTTTATTTTGTCAGAGTCCAAGAAAATCAGGTGTATCTTTAAAAAAGAATTTTAGCCTGAACCATTTGGGAAAAGGCCTGCATGCCTAACTATAATGTTCCAATAAAAGCAGCAGGAGTTCTCCTCTAGTACCTCAATACATGTTTTATTTGCTAAGGTTGCTGTTCTACATGTATCGTCTCACTATAGTCACCCTATTATTAGGCTCTAGTCAATGGTCAGTTAAGTGACCGCTGGAACTTAACTCATTCTAGGTGGAATCATTGGAAAAACCATGACACCTACAGCAGATATTTAGTAGATTCGAAGCACAAGAGCTCACATTTCTTGGAATAAATATACCATAAAACATGACCTAGACACTGATAAAGGGGCATTTGCTGAGCTAATGATTGCTTTTTCAGTAACATGATGAAAACCCATAAGGCCTATGAAGCAGGAAAGTGTCAAACCTCACGTGCTCCTCAGAAACGTCTCCTAGTCCGATGCAGAAGGTTGTCAGCCAAAGTCTGGGTGAAATTCTGTCGGACTTGTGCCTCTTCTATTCAGAAATCGTCGATTTAATTTGTCAAATACAAGTTTTCGATCGCAGTCAAGGTTTGCAAAGTTTGCAGAGAGCGCGCATCACTCAAAAGATGCACTTAGCAACAGCAGCGCCGTGCGTGCGCGCGACGGCACAACGCTTACGTACAACTCTTACGTACGTCTGTGCAGTACGTGCTTCTTCCACTCAATTCCAAACTCAAAAGGTCCACTAACCAAAAGTCACGGTGTATGTCCAAACTTCAAACTTCTAACAAAAAATGTAGTGAATCCACATGGAACATCTGAACTATGCGCAAAGTACTAAATACACTACTAGATAGATAAATACTAAATACACTAGCTAGATGGCTACTTGAGCAAAGCTAAGGCGCTCTGCTCCCGTTCCTCCTGTACCACTGTCACTGCGCTTGTCTCTGCAGAGCCGCTCTTCTGTCTGGATCATGTCAGTCGATCGCACCAATACTTCTGTCCTACTGAACATTGAAAACTGTAATCGAGCAGCAGAAAGAAAGTTTGGAGTGAGCGAGAAACTTGTGAGGGACTGGCTAAAGACAGCTTCACGGTAACCGGGAGGATGCGCCATGCAACTTTCCTGGAAGTCATTGGACGGATAAAGCCTGGACTTCACCGACGACCGAAACCATCCTGTCGGGATTCAGAAAGGCTGGAATAATTCGAAGTGGAACTGATGCTGAGTGTGAAGGCAGCTACACAGAAGAGGAACGCGGCGCCCCGTTTACCCATGGATCTATTCAAATAATTGTCGTCGCGGAGTTGCTCAGAAGTGACACCGAGGGTGAAAAATTCTGTGAATTTAGGTAAACTTGTGATGTTATGTTGTTTATGCTACAGCTATCTGAATAACTTAATAGCTTACGTTAATGGCCTGTTGTTCTCTATTCTACTGTTATTACTATAACTTGCCTTTCAAGATAAAATGTGTGTTCTTGGTCTCTGATTTGATAAAACACATTTCCCCAAAAAAGTGTGACTTATAGGACTTATATGTTCTTTCTTCTTCAATATGCTTTTTTTTTTTTTTTTTTTTTTTTTTTTTTTGATATGGAAGCACATCCAAAAAGCACAGCAAAAAACAAAACTAAACAAAAAAACAACCAACCAACCAAACAAACAAACAAACAAACAAAAAAAAACACGCTGCTGTAAGTAGTAACCTATTATACAGATTTCAGAAAATGAACAATATATACACAGAAATAGCATAATAACTGAACAGGGCTAGAGTTTCATTACATTGCACATACATTAAAATACGGAACATGTTAAGGTCGCTGGTTACTATGACAGCCAAACTTTAAGTACTAAAACTGCACCAAAACTTCGGTCACTTTACATTGACTTCTCCTGGCAGCTACTCGTGTTCTCGTCGGCTCCTACAGTTTCACTCAAACTCTTCCAAAGTTTGACCGAAGCCGCATCTTGACCTGCTCCACAAAATAGTATGATGGTTTTTGGAGGAAATCTTTTGAAATTTTTCTGGGGCACGTTTTTTCAGTGGAAGGCATTTTTGGTGCAAAGAAAGTGTGTCACGGTAAAAAGTACATAAGCTACAACAAATTTTAAGATATTTCCAGATTTATTACATATTTGTTCATAAATATAAGAGAAAATTTCATGGATTTAAAAATGATTCATGAAATGACAGTCAGTTTACTCAAGTGGATATACGTGCGCGTCGGTTAAACAGACTTTTCTTCAGATTTGAAGTAATAAAGGTGTATTCTCTTTTATTTTTAACGTATTTTAATTTACTACTTAGACTTATTTAAGGAAACTCTAAGGTTAAAGCAGCTAATTACTCAGCAACATCTGTACAGTACTAAACATGGGACATGGGTGGATAGCATTGCACCATACTACCTTGTACAACACTGAACAGAGTTAAATTCACTTTTATTTGTCTTGTTCAATCACTACTTTCAGTCTACTTTGTCAAACCTACTCATACTATTGGTCCTTCAGGCTTTAAGTGAGTGGCAGGTGAATTCAACCGATCACAGACAAGTGTCAACTCCCAGTAGAAAAGAGTTTTAGTTCCCTCTCAAGGCAATGTAAAGATATTAGGTCCACATTCACACTGGTCCTGCTCTAGTCCTGGTTTTAGTTCTGATGTAGACTTGGTTTAGTCTTGTTCTAGTCCTGGTTTGGTTAAGTTAAACATTTCACATGGCCATTAAAATCAAAGAAATAAAAAAAATGAGTCAGTGCGAATCCAGTGTTTGCTACAGAGAAATGCCTCAAAATGTGACATGATGATTTATTTATGTTTCTGTTCGGCAGTAGCTCAGTTGGTAGAGCATTCGCCCACTGATCTGACGGTTGGCGGTTTGATTCCAGCTCTTGACATAAAACATCACAGGTTGAGCGGTCAGATCCACTGACCCACAGGTTGGCTGGTGTGATTCCAGCTCCCACAGATGAATGCTGTCGTTGTGTCCTTGGGCAAGACACTTAACCCACCTTGCCCACAGTGTCTGTGTACACTGGTGTGTGAATGTGTGTGTGAATGGGTGAGTGGTTCCTTGTTGTAAAGCGCTTTGAGTGCCTTAAAGGTGGAAAAGCGCTATAGAAAAATGTGACCATTTACCATCACTGACGTCCTGGAAGACC
>NW_026570971.1:34346892-34500254 GCF_026225935.1 Boleophthalmus pectinirostris | reverse complement strand
ATACACTCATGGGCCACTATGAACCCACTGGACCACTGAGGATTACACACATGGGATTAGAAAAGAAAGTACTACTATTTAATGTTGAAAATCCCATTCTACATAGCTACACTGTTGTTCCTGTATTTGACTTACTGCAGTGAAGTTTCTCCGCCAGCTCCTGATGCTGCATCCTCCTCAGAACATCCATAGTGATGTTCAGAAATGACTCTCTGTTCCTCTGCTCCTCGTCCTCCTCGTTCTCAAGGCATTGTGGGTAATCTGAGGCCAGAACTCTGTGGTACCGCTTCAGTTCCTCTTTCACAAAACTAATGAGACTGTGCTCCAGACGCTGAAGAAGAAACAATATGAAAGAGCAACACCGACTCTTGGGAGCTTTGAGACATGTTATAATGTTTGAGCTCCAAATCTCAGAATGGTCCTCATCATTAAAGGTTTGCATTGTGTAACTTTTCTGGTGGAGGGTCCGTCAAATGCTTTTCTTCATGGAGATGTCATTGCTTTGCACAGTGTGGCATTAAACCTTTCTATCTTCATGGAAACAACCAAAAAGTTACACAATGCACCTTTAATGATAACAGAGCGATGGTTATATGTCATAAAAGGATGAAGATAAATAATACTGACCGTAAATATGGAGTTTAGTGTTTCCTCTGAGATCCACTGCGCCGTCCTGCGAACATATGGGCCAATCAGAGCAACTCAATACTTTTCCATTGAGTTGCATTATAGTATTGATACTTTGCATTATAGTATTGATACTTTGCATTATAGTATTGATACTTTGTGGTGATGTCATGGTGGGGGTGCTCTGCATGTATGTATATGGTAGAATGTTCTCAGTTATCGTGGTGACACATGCACACTAGAGCCCGACTGATATGGATTTTGTTGTGGCCGATATGAAACCGATAAAATGGGAGTTGGAGCTGCCGATAGCCGATATAATCGCCAATGTCTTTAGTGATGTAAAAATTCACTGTAAATCTTGAATTGTTTAAAAAACTTAGTTTGGCTCTAGTGGATTTTAAATTGGGTTTATTTAGGCAACATTTATTGTTATTCTGACTCTTTACATCATATTTACAGACAATAGATCACATTCTAGCTACTAGTGATGGGTAACAGGACTAAACCAGAACTGAACCAGGATTGAGTGTCGGGACTTGGTCTCTATCTCTTCTCCATCTCTCAAACTCAAGATTAGTCCTGGTTTATTCATTTTATGCTGAACTACAGACAAACATGCACGTTTTTTTTATCCTATGCACATGCAGATTTCTGAAAGTTTTGTTTTCAGCCGCTGCCGCTGTCAAACTGCGGGTCTGCATGCGCGTGAAGAGAAAAAAAGTGAGAGAAAGAAAACACGGCTCCCAATAAGAAGCATGCTCCTGTCGTTCGCTTCAAAGAGCCGGTTCTAAGAGCCGCTTCGATCGTGACCGACCATCACTACTAGCTAGAAAAGAAACTCCCGCTATTAGCCTTTAGCCGTAAATGCATTCACACGTCTATTCATAGCTCATTTACATATCAATGCTGGTCCAGTAACAAATATACGGTCAATATAGTCACTTTACAATAGACCAATAGAATGTGTGATAGCTATAGCAGCTAATCGATAACCAAAAACTAGCTTCAAAGTCGACATATTTCCAACACTAAGCCTCACACAGGCTCCTCCTCACATCACAAGTCTGCACTAATAAATGTCCTTTTAATCCAGACTCAAACCGATTGTCCGTAAAAAGAAAACAATCTCAATGTTTGGATCTATGTCTGCGAGTGTAAACAAACACACGTGAGTGGCGACTCTGTGGTGTGTTCAGGGACAGTACGGACACACAAATGACTCTGTAGATAAATACTGATGCGATGCCACATATTAGGACATTTATCTGTCTGTAAATTGGATTAAATGAACATAATGTAGAGAGTCTAAACTTTATAATGAGGTATAACATGCCCACGTGAAATATTGGCCCATATCAGCAAGCATATCGGCCGATAGCCGATATGTCTACAGGAGCCCATATCAGCCGATAATATCGGCCAACTGATATATCAGTTGGGCTCTAATACACATATTAGCAAACACAGCTTGTTTTGTTTTATGTATGGTTTATTATGCATTTATTTTTCCCCAATAAACCTTTTTCACAATGGCTGGAAGTCCTGCACAATAAGGTTTACAGAAGTTCCGGTTAATGCTTTTCTATGCTAAAATGTCTGAAAATGAAATGAAATGCATATTCTCCAGCAGCTTCATAAATCTGCCCCACCAAATCTTCAACCAACAAGCTCCACAAAGGATAAACATTCTAACATGAAGAATTTATCCACAAATATCAAGAGAAGAAAGACAAAAACTTAAAGGAGAAGAATGACCACACATCAGTGACACACTCAACTAAACTAACCACTGCAATGGGGAACTTCTGGCTGCTCTATTTAGAGAATAAAAAATTGCATATGAAATGATATTTTATATTTTTAATCCTTATCAGTTTGTTATTTGAATAAAAAAATTGCATTATCAAATACTACCATGTTTTTTTTTTTTATGTAGGAACTATATCCTGAGTTATTATACTATTTATTACTATTTAATTAATAGCATTGTCTACTGTTCCTTTTTGGCATTTATGTATGTGTTCCTTATACCTCCAGACCCCGCCCTTGCTCCCCCTCACTCTCCCCTTTAGTCCTCCAGACCCCCCCCCCCCCCCCCTCTCCCCACTCTCCCCTTTAGTCCTCCAGACCCCGCCCCTCCTCCCCTTCACTCTCCCCTTTAGTCCTCCAGACCCCGCCCCTCCTCCCCTTCACTCTCCCCTTTAGTCCTCCAGACCCCGCCCCTCCTCCCCTTCACTCTCCCCTTTAGTCCTCCAGACCCCGCCCCTCCTCCCCTTCACTCTCCCCTTTAGTCCTCCAGGCCCTGCCCCCTCACTCTCCCCTTTAGTCCTCCAGACCCTGCCCCTCCTCCTCCTCACTCTCCCCTTTAGTCCTCCAGTACTGCCCCTTTTATCAGTTTTGAAAGTTTTCATTAATGCTGATTTTTGTAGTTTACTGAGTTGTTTTTCACTTACGCTTTTTTAAAGTGCAAGTCTCTGTCAATGGAGTTCTTTTTCTTCGGGGACACATATCTGCTCCCATGTTCAGGTCTGTGGAAAGAAGTGGTTTGAATATATTAATTTAGTGACGTTGTTCATGGGATTCTGCTTCCTGGTCTATTCAATATTTTGAGAATGTTTTACCATTTAAAGATGGAAGATAGAAGAAGTTATATTTAGTTTTAGATGGTTCATCACTGGGCGTGTGCAAAAATATTGAAATATTGTTTTAATGTATCATTTAA
The DNA here is from genome assembly GCF_026225935.1 of Boleophthalmus pectinirostris. Taxonomy (NCBI): domain Eukaryota; kingdom Metazoa; phylum Chordata; class Actinopteri; order Gobiiformes; family Gobiidae; genus Boleophthalmus; species Boleophthalmus pectinirostris. Next base: position 34,496,902 of record NW_026570971.1, on the reverse strand, counting down.
ATTGATGATGGGCTGCTGCAAAAAATGACAGTGTGCCTTATGTATTAATTCTGGTTGTGTTTTCTGACCTCGAACCGATTTTATGTGGTACACGGCTATGACTTTGGTAAGTTATGAAGCTGCACCACTTGATAGAATGTCAAAGCATTACAGCTAACGTAGTCAGGAGCCTTGCAGAGCTGAACCGCGTCAGTGCACAAGGAGCGAGCTGTTTTTTTTCAGCGCTTATAGTTTATGCAAATTATCCATGTGGCAAAGCTGCATTAAACACATTATTATTCGATGTATATTTGAATCGTCCTCATAGGAAATAAAAATACAAAGCCACATTCACATTCATAATCCACATTCACCAAGACAGAGAGGCAACGCTGGGCAAGTTACACCACGATCTGTCGATGGATGGTGGACTCCTGGGCTAAGGATCAGTCTCAAGTGTCGTCTATTTGTTTCTCTTAATGCATGTTATAATCGAGTGCAACTTATGTATGAAAATAGACGAGAAAATTCAACATTATTGATATTGGGCCTTACAATCCCATATGTCTTATAGTCCAACACAAACTTAGTAGACTTAGGCTATGTTCAGACTGCAGGGCTTAACGCTCAATTCCGATTTTTTTGTGAAATCCGATGTTTTTGCGAGGTCGTTCACATTTGCAATTAAATGTGTCTTGTATGTGACTCCAGTGTGAACGTTTAACGGCCCGAAAGTGTCCCACATGTGCACTGGAGACACAACGATGTCAACCACAGCGAGCGTGCTCTGTGTTTACAGAAGTTGTCCAAACATGGACACAGCATTGAGCACCTGGAGATTTTAAAGTTCCTCTCGTACAGGAGCCAGAACATGAACAACTTACTTGTTTTAAGGAGGAGATTGAGAAGGACGAGGTTTTTGGTCGTGGTGTTTTGTGGGGCAGCGGCAGCGACGTCCGTTGAAATGAACGTGTGGATGTGGAGACGGAGCCAAGAGTGGTGAGTGGTGATGTGCTTCACTTCAGTGACACCGAGTTCATTAACAATTTTCACCTACTTTAGCACAGAATAGTGACGTTTGTGGCTTGTTGATAACGTGTAGGTGGATGAATGCACTTTGGCCGTTCAGACTGAAGTCGCATGTCAAAAGATCAGATATGTATCAGTTTCAGGAGCACATATCCAAGTGTCCTGGGTCACATTTGAAAAAATCGATCTGTGTTGTTCAGGTCATTAAAAGATCAGATACAGGAACATAGAGGCCAAAAAATTGGATTTGGGTCACTTCAGGCTGCAGTCTGAACGCAGCCTTAGAGGATGACCGTATTTATAGTTATTGGTGATGGTGGCACTTGTAATTGGGTGTTTTCAGTTGTGTTAATGATTTTCTTTGTATTAATCGGGTTTGTTTTTTTCACTTATAGCATGTCTCCTTCCCCCCAGCTTTAGGGTGGAGCCTCACCCCTGCAGTAGTATCCTCACCAGTTAAAAGCACCTTTAATATTTTTGTAAATAAAAGCTGCCGTATGGCTGTTAGACCCACACACTGACTGGCTTGCTTTGTAATTAAAGCTACCTGTAAATTCCAGGTGTTAAATATATTCATTATACAAATTTAGATAAGCCATTTAGATGAGCGATCAGCGCAGTTTATGTAAATGAGCCATGAGGTTTAAGTTTCCTTTCTGTAAAACGTAAACAAATGTGGCATATCTGCATTAAAAACGTTATAATGTCAAACGGCTGATGTGGCTCTAGTGTGGTTGTGGTTTATATGTTGTAAAGTTGAGTTTATTTATGCACAAGATTTTAATTAATTTGCTGCAGTGTAGAACTTGTACAATAGTGTTTGGAAGCGTGGATCTGTGCAGCGTTCACTGGTGAGGAGCCCCTCGAGTTTCCTCTGCTAAAGGAGCTCATGGTTGTTTGTATTTTTCCTGGTTTATTAAATATATCATTTTTGCGTTTGTGCATTTGTAAGATTACGTCAAGAAAGCGGGAGAGTGCATTTATAAGGGAGACACTGATGTGCACTCAGAGAAACAATGATGCGAATTACTAACACTATAACAATTACTGAGATGAATAAAGTGAAAGTGCTGAATATTGATTTCTGTTTCTCGCTGTCATTGTGGATAATTCTTGTGAGAAATCATGAATATAGATGATTATCATTATTTATTATTAATAATGTCTAATTAAAGGAAAACTGAGCACATGTGTTATTTCAGAAGAGTGTATCAAAGTGGTCCGCCCTTGGTACGACTCAGTGCCCATGAAGTAGCTCTCAATTTCAAAAAGGTTGGTGACCCCTGCTTTAGATCTTCATGGAGACCAAACCAGACCAAGTTACAGGTCAGATCTGTGGAGAATGTCTGTTTTTCTAGTGTTTTGAGAATGTCTGTTTTTCTAGGTGTTTTTGAGCTATAAAAACACCTGAAATTTAATAAATGTAAATACTGTGGAACATTCCAAAACTAAAGAGACTGACAGTGTTTTCATGTGTCAGTGATGCAGTCTGGTTTTCTTACTCTGTTTTTGGTTTTGAAGATGATGGAAAATCCCAGTTTCTGAGCAGAGAGCGGTCACAGCTCACAGACGCGTAGGCAGAGTCACAGTCTGAGCTGTGGAGAAGACACGACAGTTAGAGGCAGATGTTTATGGATGATTTCACATTTTACACTCTCTGACATCCCGGGGCCGTTTGTGTCCATGCAGTGGACGTTCTCGCCTTTGAATCACATTTTTGTTATTATTAGAGCCACAAAAATGTCCAGATATTATTAAGTCACCCCTCCCACCTCCCATTAGCATGACGTAAAAATAGACCCAAAAATGTATGTATAAATGAATTTTTAAAAATTAAAAAATAAATAAAAATATAAATAAATATAATCAAATCGAATAAAATCAAATAAAAATAAAATTAAAACATACAATAAAATTTAAAAAAATCAAAATATTCAAATCAAAATCGAATTGAATCAAATCAAATCAAATCGAATCGTGAGCTTTGAGCACAGGCCAGAGGGAGCAACAGTAGTAGTACAGCTTTTACTTTCAGAGTCTTGAGTCATGCTGAACACAAAACTGGAGATCTGTGCTTGAAACTATGGTGAGGTTTAGTTTTGAAATATTTAAAAATTACAAAATGTACACATCTTATATCTGACAGCTCTGTTTAAAATACAATAATCAGACATTGATTATATAGTGAAGATGACCAATCTTGTCATGTAAAAACTTACTGTGATAAAGTAAAACGTGATCAAAAGGTCTGAGGCGCTCTGTTGGAATTAGAATAAAAGTCTTTTAATAGGGATCTGCCCTGATGAAGACTCCATGTGTGTCGAAAGGACTTTTCTTCTAATTCCAACAGAGCCTCGAAAGTTTTGACCTCTTTACTTCATCACAGTAAGTTTTGACTTTACAGCCTTGGTCATCTGTGGCCACACCAGTCTGTCAAAACCTGATCTCCTCAGATCTCTGAAGCTCAGCAGGACTGGGCCTGGTCAGGACTTAGATCAGGGGTGTCCACACTTTTTTCATCAAGGGCCACATGTCTAAACACTGACGAAGCAGAGGGCCGATGGAGGGCCGTAGACTGGTGCTCATAACAGTGAATTATTAAAATATGTGAATGTTTAACACGTTAAAATGAGCCATCAGTCTTTATTCATGCTAAGATCCTCAAAACTACACACTAAATATTAAATATTGGCTTTATCAAGGTAGATTTTCAAAAAACTTGCAAAAAAAAGTAAATTTTTCGTTGATGCAAGGTAATTTGGGTCAATTCTCCTGGAAGCCTGAGGGCCAAGAAAAAATTTGTCTGAGGGCCGCATTTGGCCCCCAGGCCATAGTTTGGACATGTCTGACTTGGATGGAGACACTGGGAAAATCAGGAGCCACAGAAGGCACCAGTCACAAAAACTGTCATTGTGTCCTTAGGCAAGACATTTCACCCACATGTGTAGTATGAAAGTGGTGTGTGTGTGTGTGTGTGTGTGTGTGTGTGTGTGTGTGTGTGTGTGTGTGTGTGTGTGTGTGTGTGTGTGTGTGTGTGTGTGTGTGTGTGTGTGTGATGGTGGTGGAGATCAGAGGGACTGATGGTGCAGATTGGCAGCCGCTCTTCTGTCAGTGTGTCCCAGGGCAGCTGTGGCTACAGTAGTATCTTACCACCACTGGGTCTGGAGTGAATGAATAATCATCTGTAAAGTGCCTGTAAAGTTTGGAGTCTCGTCCTTGAGGAGCATCTGTTGTGGACTTTTACTAAGAGACACTGAAGCTCTCACTTCCTCTGTGTTTTTATACACTCAGACATTTATATTTTCTTTTGCTCTATCAAAATGTAAAACATAAAATTTACGTATTTCTGCACTTCATATTAAACTTTCTACACGTAATATTGTCTAACTGATAAAGAAGTGTAATTCTTCACTCAAAGGTGTGAAACAAAGGGGAGATTCTGGTATTTTTTTTATTCTATTCTCTTCTAGTCTATTCACAGTTTCTTTGATACTTTAACCTCAAGAAATGTACAGGGATTTTTTTTAAGTTAATTTCTGAAGAACTACAAAATATCTCATGTACTAAATCACCCAAAAGTGTTCATATACTGATGTTGTCACCCACCCCAAAAGTAAATATGACTAAAGTATCATTAACTCACGCTGCATCTCTTTTAAAATCGATGTTTCTGAACAAAGAGCCGTCACTTTTCAGAGACAAACTGCGAGGAGAAGGTTTAGGTCCAGAAAGTCCAGAAGCTTCATCTCTGAAAAAAGAAAGATACACATTACAGAAAATATGAAACTCAAATATTATGCAAATGAGCAATCTCCAGGAGAAGTCGATGTCTTTTCATTGGGCAGAATATTTTAAACAGCACCTGGGTACATTTGTAGTCTGTTTGTCTTTTTTGTTTTGGAGACACTCCTCTTGTGTTATAACATCAAATCCCATCAAATCTGTTTCTGGCTCCTTTTATCCTCTCTTCCTTGTGTGCTCACAACCTGAAGTGATTCAGGTCATCCACTTGTTTGATGTAGTCTTTTTGTTTCGTACAAATACTTCTGATCTGATTAAAATGTCTGATCAGCAAACTTTTTTTTCAGGTGAGGAGGATGAAAGAGTCTGCATGTAAAAATTCATCAGTTTCTTTTCGATACAGATGTGTCACTAGTTCGTTCTCTTCTTGTTTGATCAAAATATCCAGGAAGATTATTTCTGTTTCTCTGTGGTTTAAAGTCAATTTTAAGTGTTGATGATTAATATTGAGAAAATCATAAAACACTTTCTTTTGGCCCCACATATATCATAAAAATCCAAAGCTTTATCAGAATTTATGGATTATTGCACCTGAATATAAGCCACATCAACTACATTTTAAAAGAAAAAAAAAATTACTTTTATAGGCCGCACCTGACTATAAGACACAGGTGTCTACGTCTTCAGCGTTTTCAAGTCGAGACATCTGCTTTTATCGCCTCTGAAAGCTTTTGTTGTCTTGAGTCAGTTCGTCACGCTGCCGTCGCCAACGTCTCATCGACTCACTGATGCTGAGTTCACGTGCAGCAGCAGCTCTGTTTTCTTCTTCCACAGCCACATCAATCACCTTTAACTTAAAAGCTGCATCATCTGCATTTCTTCATGTGTTTTCCATGAGGAGGGTGTGTGCATGAAGCACAAAATAACTGTTCAAAACACAATCGAACAGCATCTTCCTCAGCGCATCAGCCCCGTCTCTCCCCTGCACATGTCTCCTGCAGAAAGAGTCTCTGTTCTGTCTGGATCATGTCAGTGTCTTGGAGAATTTCAGCAGATTTCAGACTCTCTCGGGGGCGGGACAGGTGTATGGATCAGGTATTAGTGGATGTCCGGCTATTGAAGTTTGAAATATTTCTTCTCATCATTTAAGCAAACACCTGATTTAACTTATACAGGTTATTAAGACGTATTCCACTCACTCATGTTAGTTTAGCATCATCATATCTTATTTTATCACACAGCGATAAAATGTTTTAGTGCTGACAACAGCGCTAACGCTACAACTTCATATTAACCCTTTCCAGGCGTTGCAGATTTGCAAGAGCTAAATTCCAATTACCTACTTACTCCAAATCCATATTTTATGAGCCTTTTTTACTCAGGAGTGTTTTTTCACATCCGTGCTGATAAACGTGGACGATGCAGACTGTGCAAGAACGGCTACACACAAACAACCTGCCAGAAGTGCAAAGTACTTTTGTGCTTTACAAAGAATAAAAAAATGTTTCTTGGAGAACCACACAAAAAAGTGATGTTGTTCTGCCACTGTAAAGCTGTTACACTTGCTTTATATTTTCATTGTTATGAAAAGTGGTTTACACATAAAGTTAGTGTTCATATCATTTTCAGTCTTCAGTGTTAATTTAGCACAATGGGCCAATGCTGCAAATCTGTAACATCCCAGAACACACTGGATGTGAAGGTCTCTCTCAAAAAAAGTCAGGATTGTATATTACTACCCCATTTGATAATTTTCCCCAAATATCAGATTTTTCCTGTTACTAAAAGTTCGTTTGAGCCTGAGAGGGATAACACTCACTGCACTCAGGCTGTGTGCAAATCCACTGTGCTGATAAACAAATAATCCATCCATATATTCGCCACATTGTTGTATAAACCTCAGGGTTCAAAGTGTGAGAAAAAAGTAGCGCCTTATAGCCCAGAAATGATGGTATATGGTTTTAGAATGATTCTTTTCTTGGTTGAGCACACGTTCATTTTCAAAACAGGTAACATCCAATGAGCTAGAAATTAAATCCATTTTGCTTCTCATAGTTGTGCCTTTGACTTATGACTTATAAAGGCCGTAACAAGTAATAAAGTGTCGTGAGTGTACCACATGCATATATTAAATACTGAAATCATATATTTTGTTTGAATATTACATAATGCTTAACCACTGAAATCTGATATATATGTTTAAAGGTACCACTGTGTGAAAGCAGATATGTTTTTATGGTATTCCCTTTGCAGAGATGAGGGTTGTGTCTTTTTAAGGAAATCCTTTACAGAGCAGCTGACGTGGGGTCATCCTGGCTGGCACCAAGCCTAAACAGACCTGGCTATAATTGAAATCTGGTGGTCATCCCCATAAACGGAGAGGCTTCAGGGAGGATCCAAGGCGTGAACCTGGTCAACATATCAGGTCATATTAAAAACACTGTTGCTAAAATGACTTCAGTCATCTCAAATATAAGACGCTGTGCATATTTTATAATATAAGACGCTGTGCATATTTTTTTACCTTTTTCAAACATTAAGATTGTTATTCAATCTCTGGTTCTTTCACATTTAGCTTACTGCTCTGTAATCTGGTCAAGTGCCTCAAAACAGGATCTTGTCAAAGTTCAACAAATCCAGAACAGGGCGGCTCGTCTGGCTCTGCGTTGCCCTTTTAGGACCAGCGTGAGTGTCGTGCATGAGAGGTTCTCCTGGTTTACTGTTTGGGACAGACTTACCTGTAGCCTTATTTTGTTTTTTAAAAATGTATGTATTTTACAAAGAGCCTTGAGCCTTGAGCCCTGAGTTTTATCACAAGACAAGCTTCACATGGACATTTTATATTTCCACTGCCCAGGACTAAAGCTCTGAAAAGAACTGTTCTGTACAGAGCGATAGAGCTTTGGAACACGCTCCCCCAAACCGTAACTGTTCACAAGCACAAACCTAGTTTTAAGAAATTGTTAAAGAAATATATTGGAAATTGTATAGAATTATATCTAGTCATTAGTCATGCATTGTAATTAATGGATATATTATAATTGTAGTAGTGTTGTGTAGTGCAGTAAACTCTGGAACAAGACTGTATGAACTTATGTGTGAACTTTATTATTAAAATGGAACATTTTATTGTAAATTACGCCAACTTGGACCCCAGGAAGAATAGTCTTTACCTGAGTAAAGACTAATGGGGATCCAATAAATAAATAAATAAATAATTTGCATATTTGCATATTCATGTGGTTGTCTTATATTTCTGGGTGGAGGGAAAGCGCAGGCGTTCAGACCACCTGATGTAAGTCCTGTGTAGCTGTAGGCCGTCAGGGACAGTGATTTGACCCAGAGCTCTGTATTAGAATTGTATTGAATAGGGAATAAATTTTTGTGATTTCAATTGATCGATTCCAGTCTTTATTTTCTCTGATAGAACACGCTAACACTTATAAATCAAAGACACTTTAGTATTATTAGTTTTATTCACATTTTGTCTGATACTTTAACCTCAAGAAATGTACAGGGATTTTTTTAGCAAATTTCTGAAGAACTACAAAAATATCTCATGTGCCAAATCACCCAAAAGTGTTCATATTACTGATGTCATCACCCACCCCAATAGTAAAATGTGAGTAAAGTATCATTAACTCACGTCGCGTCTCTTTTAAAATCGATGTATCTGTACAAAGACTTGTCACTTTGCAGAGACAAACTGCGAGGAAAAGGTTTAGGTTCAGAAAGTCCAGAAGCTTCGACTCGACTCTGAAAAAAGAAAAGTACACGTCACAGAAAATATGCAACTCAAATATAGAAATGAGAAATCTCCAGTAGAAGTACAAAGAAGCAGACTAAGACATGACACAAGAATAAAAAAGTCTGGATGTAACTTCAACAACAAAGCATTAAAGGTGCACAATTTTGTTAAGAAGTTATGATAGTAAAAGTACTCGAGTAAAAGTAGTACCCACCTCTGCTCGGGGGCCCCTTCCTCTCTGTCCATGTTTGACTCAGATCACAGGAGAAGATCAAAACAGAACTGCAACAGAGACAATGACAGATTATATTTCTTATTCATTACACACATACATAAAACATGTGATCAAAAGTCACTTAACCTGTTGTGTTTGGATTTATAATATTTGAAAGGGACTAAGCCAAGACTGAACCAGGACTTAAACCTGACTAAAGAAAGACCAGTCAGTTTTAACAAGAAGAGGACTTCGACTAAACTAGGACTACACCAGAACTGAACCAAGACTTAACCAGAACTAATCAAGGAGTAAACCTCTGACCAAACCAAGACTAAACCAAGACTAACCCAGGACTAAACCAAGAACGCACTTACCTGTAATCTCTCTTCAGACATCGCCTCTACTCGGTGTAAAATCCAAATCATTAAAAGTAAAAAATGTAAATCAGGTCTTGGGTGACCTCTGCTCCTGTGTGAGCCAGTGCTTCATGTGCATAAGACAAAAGCTGCTCTGCTGGTTCTAAACTGAAACTACATGAGTCATTTATAAACTTTGGCGCACTTCACACTGGAGATAAATATGTGCGCAGTTTCAGTGTTCTGTTAAAGAGACAGATTTTTGACAGATTTTTATGAGTCTCTAATTTGTACTTAATTTTTAGTTAAACTTGTATGAATATAAATGATAGTTTTACCCAAATCAAGAAGAAACTGCAAAGAAAAGTCTAAAAATATGTAAAAAATTATAGGAAGTAAAAAGTTCAAAACACACTGATGACATCCAAAATTTTAACACTTTAAACAGGATTTAAACTAAATAAAAGTGTTTTTTGTATATTTGTATTTGTCAACTAATAATTTTAATAAAATATATTTTTCTAGTTATGGAATTTCCTAGTGTGATGTCAGTTTCAGGAAGTAAAATCCATCCATCTATTTTCTTCCTCTTATCCGGGGGCGGGTCACAGCGGCAGCAATCTAAGCAGGATTCCCTGAGGTGTTCCCAGACCAGCCCAGAGACATAGTTCCTCCAGCGTGTCCTGGGTCTTCCCTGGGGCCTCCTCCCGGTGGGACATGCCTGCAATACCTCCTGAGGGAGGAATCCAGGAGGCATCAGAACAGATGCCCTCCCTCAGCTGCTCCTCTTCATGAGGAGGAGCAGCGGCTCTACTCCAAGCTCCTCGTCCCTTAAGTGTATTTTAGTCAAATGAGTAGTCTAATCTGACATAGGCACTTAAACCTGGGGTTTAGTGATGGTGACCATTCAGAATCAGAATCCTGGTTTTAGTTGTAGGATCTGGCAACCCAAGTGAACAGCTCAACTTTTCTTTTTGTACAGCTCATAACAAAATGTATTTACTGATATAATAATGTGTGGTACTTTTTATGATCATGTAAACATACAGTCACCTCCCAGCTTCTTTAGAAACACAAAAGAAATGTATGAAAGTTCTGTTTGTCTGTGATTGGCTCGTCCTTGTGCTCAGCCTGTATCAGTGATGTGTTTCCCTTTGGCACGACACAGTTGTAAAGAGAGATCAGTCCAGTGTGAGCAGAGAATACAAAAGAGTACACAAATTTTATTCAAATTACACAAAACAAAATGTAAAAACAGAAAATGACAATAAGTCTATGACTTTAATGAGTTTACACATTTTGTCACATGCTCCAGTATTAAACCTTCAGGAGAGTGACCTTTGTCCAGCTCTGAGAACGTTCATACATCTCATATATAACAACAATAAAACAGACTCAGATCTGTCCCATCATCATCAATCTATCTCAAATACTATCAATACTATCCTACCAAACCAGGTAATACATACAGAAAAATATATATGAATCTGTCAAATGCACTTTAAGATAAAAAACATATAGAATTGGATAATTATATCACTGATATAATTCTACACTGGTGTTCCTTCATGTCCCACCAGGAGGAGACTCCAGGACACACTGGAGGGACTCTGTCTCTCAACTGGCCTGGGAACACCTTGGGGTCCCGCTGGAGGAGCTGCAGGGGGTGTCTGAGGTGAGTCTATGGAGGAATGTGCAGCGGTTACCATGGTGACACAATGTACACATCAACAAACACAGCCTGAGGTTTAGAGTCAGAGAGCCAAAGGCCAAACTCGAGCACAGAGTCTGAGGTGAAGGGAGTGCTGCAGGTGTGGAGGTGGAACAGTCCATCCAACCAGACTGTGTAGAACGACACCGCCCCCTGGAGGAGAGTCCAGGTACTGCTGCTGATTCTTCCCACAGACAGAGCCCAGACCTACACGAGAACCTCCTTACAACCACCAACTTTCATTACACTTCATGTTCACTTACTTTGTTTTTAGAAGTTCATGTCCATGGAGCTATTCTTCTTCAGTGACACACATCTGCGTCCAGGTTCAGGTCTGTGAATAGAAGTGAATTCCCCACATCAGATCCTGAACTAAACTGTGTTTCTGTTGATGTCAGTTTGTTATGATCAGAGGGTCTCAGATGCATCAGGACACTTACAGTAGATCTGACTCTAACATGATCACTCTGTTCATTTACATTTTGTGGCATTTATGGTAATGAAACCTTTATTCACTTTATCCACTTTTATTGATTCTTTGCAGTGACATCACGCTGGAGGGTTTTACATGTATATGTCTATGGTAGAATATTATTATATACCAAGTACCATAGTGACAATGCACACATTAGCAAACACTGCCACAAAAGTAAATGAAAACTCAAAAAAACAATACAAAAATGTAACACATTTTCAGGAGCTTGCAATCAGTACGAGCTTTAACTTGAGTAATGGAGCTTTAGACAGAGCAGTGCCTCGATTTAGCTGGGAATGTTGATGACATCAGCTGCAAAGTATCAATTATTATCTCACCACTCAGGACCAAAAAACACAATCTACAGGACGTCCTCGATGAAACTTAAGGTTTGCTTTAGTTTTTCTCTTTCGTGCCTCTAAGAATCGGTGCTGTTCTCTTACTTTGTCTGTGCAGAACCTTTGTTTGCTTCTTGGTGTTTCTTCATGGATTTCGGAGTCTTCAGAGAAATGCATTTACGCCCAGTTTTAAATCTGTGAGAGAAAAAAAAAAAATAAATGTTTAAAAGGATTTGAAGTTAGAATGTTTATTTTGTGGTGTGTAGTACTCTGTTTCTGAAGAAATTTTACTTTCCTAGCAACATATTTTTACTCCTAATTAAGTAATATTTCTACTGGAGTAACAGCACAGTACAGTGACAAAAGTTTTATGTGACAATATGAACTGAGTTGAACTTTTGTGTTTCTTGTAGCTCCTTCAGATATTATGTAGTTTTTCTCATTTTTATGGTCTGTCCTTTAAAAATAACAGATTTGGTTCATTATTTAATGTTTTCTCCTTCAAATTACGTTAACTTCAAATTATAAATCAGATGTTACTTCCTGACAGTTACTCTTTTAGTTATTTTTACTTGAGTAGTAGTTTCCTCATTACTTTATACTTACTTTGTACTACTTTGTACTTCTACTTGAGTAATACTATTTGAAGTAAAGTTATTCTTACTTGAGTACAGTTTTTGGCCACTTTACCCTCCTCTGATAACTTAGATTTTCAGAGAAGTAATTTTGCCTGGTCACACCTTCTGTGAGCCAAAAAGTAAATATTCAGAATTCCAGTTTTTGTAACTCAAAGGCTTAAATATTCACTCTCCTTTACAGGATCCAAATGACTCTTAAAATACTCACTTAGGTCTGTTCAATGTTTTTCTCCGTGGAGATGTTATTGCTTTGTCTGGAATGTTTGTGGTGTGAAATTATGGAACAACTTGAAAATAGAATTAAAACTTTGTTCGAATATACATGTATTCAAAATGGCAATTAAAAAAATGTATTACTTCAAAATACTGTGCGGAAGAAATGAGTGCTTAGTGTATATGTGTGCATGTATATGTATGTGTATGTATATGGGTGTATATATGTATATATATATATAGGTATGCATGGGTATGTGATGTGTATGTAGGTATGTATATATTATATCTGTGTATATGATGTGTACTATATCTGTGTACATAATATACATATATTTGTTGTTGTTTGTTAGATTTGTAATGCAATGGAGGTACTGTGCAATTATTGCTTATAATGTACAGGAAATGAGAAGTCTGTATTTGTTCTTCGTTAATTTGGGACGGTAGAAAAAAGGGGTGGGGTTAAATAAGTATTTACTTCCTCCCACTCCTTTTTCAGGACACAAGGAAAATTCTGCGTAACATTTATTTTGCCTGTTATTATAGAATAGAAATAGTTACTTTTTGTGTTATATCTATGTATTTACGTTTTTGTTTTTTTATTTATTTAGTTATTTTTTTATTTATGTTCTATATATTACTGTCCGAATTAAAAAATAATAATATAAATAAATAAAAATAAAAATAAATAATGTTTCACAATATGGTATAAAACTTTTCTATCTTCATGGAGACCAAACCAGACCAAGTTACAGGTCAGATCTGTGGAGAGGCGACCCCGCTCACAGTCAGAATGTTTGTTTTTCAAGGTATGTAATTGAATTGTATGTAAGGTAGAGCTGTTTAATGTCATACTGTGGAACATTCCAAGCAGAGCAATCACATATCCACAGAAACAAGCAGGTGACAGACCCTCCACCAGAAAAGTTACACCATGCATCTTTAAACACAAATGTCTTACTTTGTTGGTAAAGGCACTTCTTTAGTAAAATCCCAGTTTATAAATTGAGAGCCACCGATCTTCTTGAAGCCGGACTCACTGTTTGCTCTGTAAAAATAATATTACATCATTTATTATTTTACTTTTATATTATGTTTTATACCTTTACAGAAACTTACTATAACTACATAGTACTGGCTTTTAGATGACATCACAATACTCTACAGACCAGTTTTATTTAATACAAACAGGCGCAGCTAAGATCATGATAGTTAGATTTGAGTTGTAGCAGAGTGAGCTCTTGGGTCTAGTCATTAATAGAAATATTCAGGTTCAACATTTACTTCCACTGTAGTAATGTGGTTTTTAACTCACTTGTTCTGTGCCTTTTTAAAATCCAAGTCTCTGTGCAGGGACCCGCTACTCTGAGGCTCAGGGTCCTGTCCAGCTCCACCTCTGTGAAACAAGTCAAATCAGATACTAATCAATACTAAAACTATCACAACTAGATACTTATTTGAGCAGGTACTCAAAAAGTCCCATCCACAGGACAGAAAAGCTGTAGAGCAGGGGTGTCCAAACTTTTTTCATAAATGGCCTAAATTTAAACACAGATGAAGCAGAGGGCCAATCGAGGGCCATAGACTGGTGCTGAATACAGTGAATCATTGAAATATGTGCAGGTTTAACACATTAGAATGATCCATCAGTTTTTATTCATGCTAAGATCCTTAAAACTAAACACTAAATATTAAATATGATCTTTATCAAGGTAGATTTTTAAAAAGCTTGCAGTAAAAAGTTCATTTTTAATTGATGTAAGGTAATTTGGGCCAATTCACCTGGAAGCCTCTTTTTCATGGTGGATAATTATCTCTGCAGCCGTGCTTTTGTTCAGTCTGAAATCAAAGAGGAGCTCCTTGTTTTAGCAGCATTTAAATCCAGAAAGTGATTGTCACATGAGGTAATAAGTCAGTGAGCGCTCTGTCATGTTCAGTCCCAACTCCATAGAAAGAGACAGACAGCATCATCTGAACTTTTGACCTGAAAACTGCTGCTCTGAGTTCTGAATCCATCTTGTGTGCAGAATAAATAAAAGAGGGGATAACACGCACCCCTGTGGAGAACTAGTCCATACAGTAGTGCAGTCAGACAAGCATTTATCTATGAGGACAGACTGTTTCTTAGTTTAAAAGCAGTCTAGCCTGGACTTGTGGTTTCTCTTGTATCCTCAACTCCCTTCCCTGCTTGGTAGATGAACTCCAGTGAATCAATCAATCTAGAAATATAAGACTCAACATTAACTTCCACTGTTGTGATTTTAACTCACTTTTTCTTTGCATCCTTTTTAAAATCCAAGTATCTGTGCAGGGAACCGCATCTCTGGCCTTCAGGGTCCTGTCCAGCTCCGTCTCTGAAAGAAGAAAAATCAGATACTAAACTAGGTACCTATTTGAGCAGGTATGAATACTTATTAAGTTCCATTCACAGGACAGAAGTTAACCTTTCCTGAACAGCTTTAGAATTAAGTGTCGGAGTGCCATAAGTTTCCATGAAAATGCCAAAACAGTTGCTGCAGTTAAATCTGTATTGTTTGTTTATGTTCAGAAAATGAACAATGAAAGACGTTTTTCTTAGTCCAAGACAAAATTTAACAGAAAATTGTCAATGAATAATTTGAGAGAAAAATACATGGGCCCACTGATTCATGTTTTGTCGTATGATCCAGGCTTCCCCCGAGTTTCTGACCAGTGAACGTTAAATCAAACTCCCCAAAAGCCAAGGTCAGCTGTTCAGAGGTTTAAAGCAGAAGACTCACCCATGGGCCTTTTTTTTCTTGTCCATATCAGATCAGGTCACACCCAGTAAGAGCACACTGTATCACACACACACCTACACACACACACACACACACACACACAGCAGGGCCTCAGGTTAGCATAGGTGGTGAAGAGGGAGTATTTTACTTCTGTGGGGTTTAACTGCAAACACATAACATGTTTAGATTACCACGTTACCTCTTATTGTTTAAAACTTTATTGATCGACAAGGGAAATGACGCACATCAAAAGATATTATAATAACCAAGAGTAAAAAATAGAAATGTCATAATAAATTCTAAAAAATAAGTAGCATAAAAATATCAAGAGACTGGTGTCAAATAAAACTTAATTAAATAAATGTATATGTACAAGAAATAAAATAGAAAAATAAGAAATGCATACATAATTTAAAAAAAAAAGAAAGAAAACAGCAAAGATGATCTGATGATTGACATGACACAGGGTCATCTCTTACATAAGGGTGAGTTGTACAGTTGTAGGGAGTATTATCTGTTACATAAGGGTGAGTTGTTGTACAGTTGTAGGGAGTATTATCTGTTACATAAGGGTGAGTTGTTGTACAGTTGTAGGGAGTATTATCTGTTACATAAGGGTGAGTTGTTGTACAGTTGTAGGGAGTATTATCTGTTACATAAGGGTGAGTTGTTGTACAGTTGTAGGGAGCATTATCACCAAAAACATGCTACACAGGTCTCCCAGAACAGTTGATCAGTTAAGCACAATCAATCATGAACCTGCCCAGGGACGACAGGTGGAAATGAGCACTGGTGCTACAACCTGATGTACAAACATCTCTCCTTAAGGTTCATGTCAAAATTGTACACTGTCCATGTCTCAAATAAATACGTAAAAAAAAAAAAAAAAAAAATATATATATATATATATCGTGGTCAAAAGTTACATATATAAATCCCCTATATATTATATCCTTGATAAAGCGGCCATTCTGGAAGGCATATATCGCTTTTTGGAAATAAAAGAAAAGGAAAATTTCCTGTTATATATTTATAATAGTTTTTTAACAGCACAACTTTTTCATGGTTCATAAGTACATACACCTACTCGTTCAGGGCTTAGTACTTCATTGCATTTCATTGACCTTGATAACTTCAGCAAGTCACTTTGGATATCCTTCATCAGCTTCTCACAGTAATCCCTGGAATCTTGGGCATTCCTCCTGGCAGATTTCGTAAGTTTGTGCTACGTTTGTTGGTCTCCTCTTACGGACTTGTTTCTTCAGTTCAACACATTCTCGATGGGATTGAGGTCCGGACTCTGTGAAGGCACTCAAACACATTCACCTTGTTTGTCTGGAACCATTTTGATACTATTTTGGCTGTGTGTTTCGGTCGTTGTCCTGTTGAAACATCCAATTTCGACCAAGCTTCAACATTTGACAGACTTTTGAGGTTTCTTTGCAATATTCTATGTAATCCTCTTTCCTCATGATTCCATTGATCTTCTGGAGTTCTCTAGTTCCGACACTGCAAAGCAACCCCACAACATGAGACTTCCTCCACATGCTTCACAGTTGGAACTGTATTGTTGGGGTGGAAGGCTTCATTTCGCCGGAAAACGTACTGTTGGTCATTATGACACAGTTCAATTTTCGTCTCGTCTGACCACAGCACATTCTTCCAGAAGTTATCCTTGTTCAGGTGCTGTTTGGCAAACTTCAGTCGTGCTTTTGTGCCTCTCTTAAAGTAATGGCTTCTTTCTGGCCCGACACCCTCTCAGCCCATGTCGATGGAGAACTCTCTTGACCGTGGATACTGATAGATCTGTTCCAGAGGCAGCCAATTCATTGCAGATGACTTTCTTGGTCGTCTTAGGTTCACACTGACCAAAAGCATCATCTCTGGGTGTTAGTCCTTCCTTCCACATTACAGCTGTACTCCACGGTGCTTAAATTTTTGGACAATCCAGATGCTCTAGGGACATGAAGCCACCTGGAGATGGTTCTAGGGATGAGCCTACCTTGACAACTACGGGCCTTAATGTCCTGAGTGTACTTCCCCATATCAAGTCAATGCAGTGCGTGTGAAGTTAAGCTGTTTATACCCCAAATGTATAAACCTGTTAAATATGCAATATGACTGAACACTGGACTAAATGGACATTGCATGGTTGATTGCACAAGCTGCCTTCAACCAGTGTATGTTTATTGGGCAAAGCATGTGGGTGTATGTAACTTATGAACACTAAGAAGTTGTGTTGTTAAAAGACTATTAAATAAATAAATGATTAACAGGAAGTTATGCCTTTTCTTTTATTTCAAAATGCGATTACCTGTGCATTCCAGAATGGCCGCTTATTCAAGGATGAAGCAACTTGACAGTCATTTTTATATATAATATATATATATATATATATATATATATATATATATATATATATATATATATATATATATATATATATATATTAAATACATATACATTTAAAACATTCATTTTATGTTTTAATCATTTTGATGGAACACAATAAAGTCACAAATGAATAATGATTTTGCAAAAACTATTTAAGTGCCTGAACAATCCAAAATGTGTTGAACATATATGTCCACATGTGGACCCCAGGTTACCAGTATCCATGTGAGAGTGAGCCCGCTGCAGGAGGTAAATGCCCCAGTACAGACTACAGTCCTCCCTACAAATCTCCAATACTGCATTTACATGACCACTCACAAAACCAGGACATGCAAAAAACATGATCAGAAGCAGGATACAGAGCACATGTATATGTACTCAGTGACTCATAACACATTAGGAAGTGGTTTGCTAAATGTTCCTTCTTTACATTTTTTAAATGTAAAATAAACCTTAAAACTTACCTCTTATTGTGGTGTCCATGACCCTAAGTAGGGCATGACATGATTTGGTCCTTTGATCCAGGTTAAATCCAGTTAGACCTGGTTTGAGCCTGTTCCAGTCCCAGTTCAGAGCTGTGTTAGTCTCAGTCTAGTCCAGTTTTGAAGAGTTGTGTGTACACAGAAACACAGCCTGCACTTTATCATGTCAAATCTTGCTAAACCCGTTCCAAGTCAAAATGCTTCAGTAAATCATAGGAGTAAGTCAAGTCATATTTCAAAAACATTTAATTCAAGACCTACATTTCCACTGCAATAAAACACAAAAACATGTCTTCTCAGAACCACACATTGTTCACATGGTTTGATAAAAAAAACTGTATCAAACAGGCTGAATACAAAAAGAGAAAAGAGCCCAAAATCAAAGTGAAAGTTTGAACCGAGGAGCAAAAACCACAGTCTGCTGGAACTGAGGAAGAGCAAAGGAGTTAAATGCCGCAGTGTGGGACATTCCAGTAGTGTTTTCACAATACCAAAATGCCAAAGTTGATTTAGTGACAAAAGGAAGTTTTGATACAACAATAATACATTTTTTTAGACAACTGATACTTTGCAGCTGATGTCATCAACATTCCTGGGGCGTGTAAAGCTAACTGTAGGCACTGCTCTATCTGCAGTTCTGTTACTCAAGTTAAACTTTCTGAAAGGGGTGATTTCACTCTGGAGTAGAAGTCGCACCAGCCAAAAAAAGCATAATGAAGAAGAAAAAAACATAAGTCTCACTTTTTGGGGGAAATTTATTTTTAAAAATCCGAGACCAGGAACCAACATTTCATCTTGAAAGTCAAGTTGTAGTAACAACAATAGAAGAGAGAACAACAGACTGTTAACGTCACATATGAACAGTTCTTCAGATAAACTATAACATAAACAACAGAACAGAACAAGTTTATCAAACTCTCCATCTCACTCCAAATCACTAAATCCATTCAATTCTTCATCCTCGGTGTCACTTCTGAACAACTCGACCTCGACCTCTGGAGGTAAACAGAGCGCCGCTTCCTCTTCTGTGTCGCTGTCGTCAGACTCAGCATCAGTTCCAGTTAGAATTATTCGGGTCTTTCTGAATCTCGACAGGATAGTTTCAGTGTCACTGAAGTCCAGACTTTGTCCATCATCCAGTGACTTCAGGAAAGTTTCATGGAGCATCCTCCTGATGTCACAAGTTTCTCTCTCACTCCAAACTTTCTTTCTGCTGCTCGATTTGTGTTTTCAGCTGCAGATTTCATTACTTGCAGTTTTGGAGGCATTTGTGTTCAGTCTTCTCAGTCTGTCTTTATAAGTTTGTTTAAATGTTAATTGTTCAGTGGTGCAGAAGTAATGGTGCGATCGACTGACATGATACAGACAGAACAGAGGCTCTTTCTGCAGGAGACATGTGCAGTAGAGTGAAGTGACAGTGGGACAGGAGGAACAGGAGCAGCAGATACTCACACACAAGACTAGAACCTCTCACCACTTCACTCTCAACATTTTAATATATAAGTCGCAGGAAACACCCAAACCATGAAAAAAAGTGACACTGAAAAATACAGTAACTGGAAGTAAAACAGATGAGGTGATTTGTGCTGTAAAAAAGTCTGAGAGGTTTGTGCATGTTTGAGTAATTTTTATTCTCCTGTAAGTCCCATTTTCACCTCCACTGGTACACGCCCACTGTGACATACTTACTTCATTCTCCAGTTTTATTTTTCGCAATTGGTGATACATGTAGGATTCAGCAGCGACGCACAGATTTACACAAATTTACAAAATCAAATGCTTGTTAGTGTGATCTGCAGCTACTCATAGGAATCATTAAGGAGGCAATAAAATACAGAAACATGCCCAACAGATTTTAAAGGGATAGTTTGTATTTTTTGACATGAATCTGTGTGTCATCCCCGTGAGCAGTGTCGTGCATCAACACTGACTTACCCCCGACAGCGTCCGGTGAGCCCAGATACTGGTCGTTTTTCGGTGCTGACAAAAGTAGTCCAGCAAGTTGGCTGGGGACATTAAAATAAAGTGTTTTTCTTCTCAAAACAATCTGTGTTCAAAAGAGTGATACATTTGCATCACAAAACCATCGTCGCCTAAAAAGTCAGACCTCATTATCGCTTGGCACTATTTTCTTCCGTTTGTATCACTGCACGCTGCCGCCAGGTGACAGCCGCGCATGGATCCATCACTTTCTGCAGTTGTTCGGCAGTGTTTACATGCGCAGACTGCCGCCACACGAGAGAGCTAACGAGAGAGCTAGAGCCAGAAGTATATAAACTTGTATAAGATACATAAGAATACATCTAAAAAATGGTGCGAACTCTTGATTCTCCAGGCTGTAACAACAAAAATCTGGCTGAATCTCCACACACATTTCACTGTTTTCCTGTCACGGACTTTGTGCTGAGGCAACTTTGTTTCTTGCCTTAGTCACCCCAGGTAAGAACGAAGAGGTGCCGCTGTGTTTACAAGAGAACAGACTCAAGAATCATCTGTAACTCTGTGTGCAGTAAATCACTCAGTGTCATATCACCAGTGAAACTTCTACAAAATGTAACTTTATAAGTCGACAGTTATTACTATTGTAAATGTCTCGTACACTGTTGGCAGCAGCTACGTGGACGTGTGGATGAATCATGTTTCTATTAGTCGTCCATGCTTCAGTCACAGTGGAGGCTCTATGTTCGTATAAATGATGTGATGGTGATTGTCGCTCACTCTGTCTCTCACGGCTCCAGCTGTGGCTCCAGTTTCAACTTGTACCACTTCTCTGTCTCTCTTCTCCCTCTGCTCATTTCTAACTCCATCTGGTGAATTTCAGCATCAGTATATTCGGGTTCATAAAGATCTCCCCTTGGCTTTGTGCTAAAGGACTGTCTTGTTCGTCAGTGTTTTAATCAGACATGTTGTCGCTAACATTCCAAGCGATTATGAGGTCTGACTTTTTAGAGGACGATGGTTTTGTGATGCAAATGTGTCTCTTTTGAACACAGATTGTTTTGAGAATAAAAATGCTTTATTTTAATGTCCCCAGCCAACTTGCCGGACTACTTTCGTCAGCACCAAAAACGGCCAGTATCTCAGTTCACCGGACGCTGTCGGGGTTAAGTCAGTGTTGATCCACGGCACTGCTCACGGGAATGACAGACAGATTCATGTCAAAAAATCCGAAATATCCCTTTAAACCATGACAAGAGGAAGAAATATTATAACATAGATCAGAAAATCGAAAAATATGAGCCTTTAACATCAATATTATGATTTCAAATGTCCAAAATCTCAAACAGTGATCCACAGAGGTCACAGGTGTTAACGACAGAAGCACAGTTTGAGCACAGTGTCAGTGTTTCTCTTCAGGGACGATGTTTAAGATGATTTTGCCCATGTTCTTGTTGGCCTCCATGTGTGAATGTGCCTCAGCCACTCGCTCCAGACTGAACTCCGAGTCAATCACCGGCCTCAGGGGCCCCGGGGCCGAGAAGTGAGGGAGCACCAGAGAAGAGAAGGAGCGGATCAGGGACGACTTGTACTGAGGAGAGAAAGAAGAAGGAGGGAGAAACAGGGAGGAGAGGAATAGAGAAGCAGGAGGGGAGACACAGAGAGAGAGAGAGAGAGAGAAGGAGCGAGGGAGAGGAGGTGAGAAGAAGGGAGAGAAGGTAGGAGAGGGATAGAGGAGGAGAGAGAGAGAAGGAGGGAGAGAAAGGGAGAAAGAAGGAGGGTGAGAAAGAAAGACAGGAGAGGAATAAATATGGAGAGGAGGAAGGATGGGAGTGAGGGAGGGAGGGAGAGAGAGAGTTAGAGAATAATGGAGGGAGAGAGAGGAGAGAGAGAAAAGAAGCGAAGGAGAGGGGGTGAGAGAAAGAGAGAGAAGGTAGGAGAGGGATAGAGGAGGAGAGAGAGAGGGAGGGGAGGGGAGTCGAGGTGAGAGAGGGAGAGAGTGGGGTAAGAAGGAGGGAGGGAGAGGGTTAGAGAGAAGGAGGGATAGGAACAAGAGAGAGGAGACAAAGAGAAGGAGGGTGAGAAAGAAAGATGGGAGAGGAATAAATAGGGGGAGGAGGAGGGAAGGGAGAGAGAGTTAGAGAATGATGGAGAGGGGGAGAGAGAGGAATAGAGAAGCAGGGAGGGAGAGGGGAGAAACAGAGAGAGAGAGAGTTAGATAGAGACAGAGGGAGAGAGAGAGAAGGAGGGAGGGAGAGGGGATGGAGAAAGAGAGAAGGAAGAGGAGTTGAGGTGAGAGAGAAGGGGGATGAGAGAGAGAGAGAGAGAGAGAGAGAGAGGAGAGAGAGAGGAGGAGAAGGAGGGATAGGGACAAGAGCGAGGAGAGAGAGGGAGAGAGAAGGAGGGTGAGAAAGAAAGAGGGAAGAGGAATAGAGAGGGAGGAAAGGAAGGACAGAAGGGAGGGAGAGAGAAAGCGAGGGGAAGAGAGAGAGGAGGGAAGAAGAAGGAGAGGTAGGGAGAGGGGGGAGAGACAGAGAGAAAGCAGGAGAAACACAGAGAGGAGAGAAAGGAAGGGAGAAAGAGAGGGAGAAATAGAGAGAGATAGGGAGAGGGGGGAGAGAAAGGAAGGGAGAAAGAGAGGGAGGGGTGAGAGAGTGAGAGAGAGGGAGAGAGGGGGGATGAGAGGAAGGGAGGGAGAGAGGGAGACAGAGAGGGAGAAGGAGGGATAGGGACAAGTGAGAGGAGAGGAGAAAGAGGGAGAGAGAAGGAGGGTGAGAAAGAAAGAGGGGAGAAGAATAGATAGGGAGGCGAGGTGGGAAGGGAGGGATGGTGGGAGAAAGAGTAAGGAGGAGAGAGCAGGAGGGAAGAAGAAGAGAGGTAGGGACAGGGAGGAGAGATGGGGAGAGAGAAAGAGGGGGGACACAGAGAAGAGCAAAAGGGAGGAAGAGAGAGGGAGAGGGGTTGTGAGAGAGGAGCAAGAGAGAGAAAATGAGAAGGAGGGAGAGAGAAGGAGCAAGAGAAAGAAATAGGAGAGAGGGATAGATAGGGAGGGGAGGAGGAGAGAAGGGGAGAGAAAGAGAGTGGGGGAAGAGAGAATAGGAAGGAAGAAGGAGAGAGCAACAGAGAGAGGAAGAGAGAGGTAGGGAGGGGGAGAGAGAGAGAGAGAAGAGAGAGGAGAGAAAGAGGGAGAGTCAGGGAGGGAGATGGAGGGAGAAAATAGGGAAGAGAGAGATCAGTGACAATGTTCAGATAATATATCAGTCCATCACAAAAATCTCCAAACATCCTCCACTAGAAATGACACAATGACTAGAACTAGAAGATTTGAACAGATAAACTAATGTTTGTTGTGTGAGAAATAGAGGCACCACTGTTCTAGTTGTGTTGTATTTTGAGTGATAATCAAACAGAATCCTGGTGTTACCTGCAGACTCCTGGAGCGCAGCAGGCTGCACAGGAGCTGGCCTCGTTTGGACAGAAGTCTCTTCAGTAAATCTCCATTGACAGTGCTGCCCCCTAGTGTCCCGTACAGCACCCAGCGCCCATCCACCGCCACACACGAGACATTCTGCTCCCAACTGGAGCCTCCGATACAGTCCAGGATCACGTCTGCTCCTCTGCCTGAGGAAGACACCGATACACTTTAAAGCTGCACTACGCAACTTTTCTTTGTCTCTATGGAGAGCCCGGGAGGAAGTAGAAGTTTTTTTTTATTTGTTTTTTAATCAATAATCAAACAATGCAGGTTTTAAAAAACATTTGAGCACTTAACAAAAAATTAATAAAGCTGAAAGCCACAGAATGACAGTTAAGGCGCCACAGGGTCAGAAGTAGAGCAGCTGTGTCTTTACAGATCCAGAACCTCAGAGACTCAGGGACGACTCTGCTTTGAGGAAACATTAAATAAGGGTTTGTGTGACCAAAATTACATTTGTGCATGATAGAAATGGCCATAATAAAAATAATATTATTCAGTGTAATGTCTTTTGATTTATCATCAATAACAACTCCAAATGTTACATCAGTATAATTGAAGAAAAAAGATTTTTGTTAGTCTGGTGCGTAAATGAAACCTGAACCTGTGAAAATGTCACCTGCAGATTTTCATGGAAATAGAAAGTTAAAACCCTTCTGCATGGAGATAGATACATTTATGCCACACTGTGGAATATTATACTTTATTACAAACAACAACAACATTTCCATGGAAACAAGCAGGAGCAGGCCTCTCCAGGACAAATGAAAA
Source organism: Boleophthalmus pectinirostris (assembly GCF_026225935.1). Classification (NCBI taxonomy): domain Eukaryota; kingdom Metazoa; phylum Chordata; class Actinopteri; order Gobiiformes; family Gobiidae; genus Boleophthalmus; species Boleophthalmus pectinirostris. The sequence goes on along the minus strand of NW_026570971.1, from coordinate 34,472,638 downwards.
AGACTTTTATTTAAGTTTTGGGGGGATAAAAAGTGACATACTGTGGCTTTAACCAATAAAAACACATGTGACACGTGAAAACATTGGTTCAGTTAGAAACAATATGACACAATTATTTTATTTATGTGTAATATAAATGTTTAATGTTCATCATATGTGGATGTAGAAGGTTTTTATGAACTATAAAATCACCTCTAATGAACAAACCCTGAATAGACTTTTAATGCCACACTGTGGAACATGCCAAGCAAAGCAAAACATCTCATTAAAGACAGAAAAAAATCGTGCCTTAAATGTTTTTTATTCCTTATACTGTACCATCCATCACACCAGGACAGAATCAGAAACCATGAAAACCTGCCCTGTGCACTTTAAAGCTGCATTGTGTAACTTTTCTGGTGGAGGGTCCCTCAAATGCTTTTCTCTGTGCAGATGTTGGTGCTTTGTCTGGAATGTCTCACAGTATGGCTTTAAACCTTTCTATCTCCATGGAGACCAAACCAGACCAGGTTACAGGTCAGATCTGTGGAGAGGCGACCTCGCTCACAGTCACAATGTCTGTTTTTTTAGGTCTTTTTAACCACCTGTAATTGAATAAATGTAAAGTCGAGCTGTTTAATGTCACACTGTGGAACATTCCAGGCAGAGCGATGACATCTCCATAGAAACAAGCAGGTGATGGAGCCTCTGCCAGAAAAGCGACACGGTGCAGTTTTAAGCGGTGTTGTGGTGTACCTGCGGTGAAGTGGTGCACCTCCTTCACGTAGTCGTCTTCTCTGTAGTTGAATCCTTGAGCTGCTCCCAGTGATTTGGCCAGTGTCAGTTTTTCCTGCGTTCCTGCCGTCACTAAAGGCACCGCTTTAAACAGACGCACCAGCTGCACCGCCGCACAACCAACTCCACTCGCCCCGGCGTGCACCAGAACCACCTCCCCCTCCTGAACACGAGCTGAGGGGCAGAGGGGGAGGAGAGGAGGAGGGGACAGGGGGAGAGGGGGATAGAGAGGAGGAAAGGGGAAGGAGAGGGGGGGTGGTGGAGAGGAGGGGAGGAGGAGGAGGAAGGAGAGAAGGAGAAAAGGGAGAAGGAGAGAGGAGGAAGGAGGGAGGGGAGGAGAGTGGGGAAGAGGAGAAAAGAGGAGGATTGAGGAGAGGAGAAATAGAGGGAAGAAGAGGAGGGAGAGGAAAAGGAGAGAGAGGGGAGGAGAAGAGGAGAGGAGAAGGAGAGAGGAGGAAGGAGAGGAGGGAGGAGAAGAGGAGAAGAAATAGAGGGAAGAGGGAAAAGGAAGAGGGAGAGGAGAGTGGGGGAGAGGAGGAGGAAAGAAGAGGAAGGAGAGGAGAAATAGAGGGAAGATGAGGAGGGAGAGGAGAAGGAGAGAGGGGGAGGAGAAGAGAAGAGGAGAGGAGAGGAGAAGGAGAGAGGAGGAAGGAAGAGGAGGGAGGAGAAGAGGAGAGGAGGAGAAATAGAGGGAAGAGGAAGAGGGAAAAGGAAGAAGGAGAGGAGAGTGGGGGAGAGGAGGAGAAAAGGGAGGAGGAAAGAAGAGGAAGGAGAGGAGAAATAGAGGGAAGAGGGAAAAGGAAGAGGGAGAGGAGAGTGGGGGAGAGGAGGAGAAAAGGGAGGAGGAAAGAAGAGGAAGGAGAGGAGAAATAGAGAGAAGAGGAGGAGGGAGAGGAGAGTGGGGGGGGGAGAAAAAAGAGGAGGAGAGCAGAGGAGGGAGAGGGGGGATGGAGAAGATGAGGAGAAGAGAAATAGAGGGAAGAGGAGGAGGAGAGCGGAGGATGAGGGAGAGAAGGAGGAGAGTGGGGGAGAGGAGGAGGGAGAGAAGGAGAAGAGTTGGAGGAGGAGGAAAAAGGGGAGAGGAGGAGGAGGAGGAAGAGGAGAGGAGGAAAAGGGCCAGGAGAAAGGCAAAGACGGGGAGCAGGAAGGGAGGAAAAGGAGGAAAGAGAGGAGGAGAGGAGGACGAGTAAGAGGAGAACAGAGGAGAAAAAAGAAGGAGATGAGGGGAGAGAAGAGGAGAGGAGGAGGAAGGAGGAGGAAGAGAAGAAGAGGAGAAAAGAAAGAATTATTCACAAATAATCAGCACAGATCTTTTTAGTTGCACACACTGGGAGGAGGATAAATCACACGTACTGAAAGTGTGTGTAACATGTGTGTGTCCTGTCTAACGACGCACCTCCAGTTTTTTTAATAACGATACTGATACCGATACTGATACTTTAAATACCCAATATCAACCAATACCAGAGCAGAGAATGAAAACAGCATTCATTTCCTTCCAAAATTCACAACTGATCCAAATGTGTTATGCATCTGTTTTTAACTTTCGAGTTTCTACAGAACAAAACAAAAAAAAAATTAAAAAAAAATACAAAAACTACTATTAACTACTAAACACGTGCTTTTCTTTAAAATTTTCTTTAACATTACCTATTATTTTGTACGATCGTAAACAATAAACCTTTGTGCCTTCGTTAATGTTTGTATTAGTTTGCACGACCATAAACAAAAACAAAATATCCTTAAATTTTTTCATTCTCATTGTGGTTTATTTCGCATGATCATAAACGATAAACTTTTGTGAGTCAGTTCTGGTTTAGACCTGGTTTACAGTCGTCCCTCGCTCTATCGCGGTTCACCTTTCGCGGTCTCGCTGTTTTGCTGATTTTTTTTTTTGTGCTATTTTGCATTTGTTTTTACAGTGTATGAATGTGCGTTGCGTTCCTCCCGCTGTGTTCTGATTGGCTAACAGACTTTCTCCTGTGGTCACCTTCGAGCCCGTCCCGACAGTGAGTCCTGTTTTAGTCCTAGTTCAGTCCTGGTTTAGTCCTGGTTTAGTCCTAGTTCAGTCCTGGTTTAGTCCTGGTTTAGTCCTAGTTCAGTCCTGGTTTAGTCCTGGTTTAGTCCTAGTTCAGTCTTGGTTTAGTCCTGGTTTAGTCCTAGTTCAGTCCTGGTTTAGTCCTGGTTTAGTCCTAGTTCAGTCCTGGTTTAGTCCTGGTTTAGTCCTGGTTTAGTCCTGGTTCAGTCCTGGTTTAGTCCATATACGGCGCAAAAGTTCAGCATCTTCGCAGTTATTTTGGTGAGAGTAACTTAAAGTGCTGCAATAGTAATGTAATGTTTTACATTTTAAATACAGTAATATTGTAATGTAACGAATGACTTTGAAATGACAGTAATAAGTCATAAATAACACATTACAGTTTTAAAGTCACTTGCCCAACAGTGACTATAGAAACCTTTGAAAAAGAGTATTGGGTGTTGTGTTTTGGAAAATACGAAGCTCTGAAATTGATAAATTGTGAATTGAGTTTTCTTAGTTTTAATTTATATTTTGTCTCTTATTTGTACAGTGAGAGGAGTTGTGAATGTAAACTTGTTGTTCATGTGTTTGGTGCCTTTGTTTCAGCTTGAACCTTTCCAGTCATGACACATGTAGTCGTGGTTTATATTTTGTTTTGTTTTGTAATGCTGCAAATGATCCAAAAAAAAAAAAAAAAGAACTCACCTACAAAGTGCAGCAGCTGAAAGGCAGTGAGCCAGGCCTCGGGGATGGCAGCAGCTTCAGACAGAGAGAGGTTTGGAGGAACAGGCAGGAGCAGATCTTCAGGAACCTTCACAAACTCAGCGTAACCTCCTCCACCGAGAAGAGCCATCACCCGCTCTGACGGCTACAAGTGCACACACAGCATTTCATTTCATTAAAACATCATCAGATTTAAGATTTTACTCCAAATCCTGTTGAGTTTTGTCATGTTTTTTTTTTTTGGTTTTTTTGGCAACCTTAATGTTAACAAGGACCAAAACTTGTCTAAATTACACAAAAGTTACGCACTTTAAACCTGGACTTCACCCCAGGTCCAATCGCCTCCACGGTCCCAGAAACCTCCAGACCCAAGATCTCACTCTCACCGGGGGGAGGAGGGTACCGCCCACGCCTCTGAGGACCAAAGAAGATAATAAAGAGAAAGAAGAAGAAGAATCCTCATCTAACTAAATCCATGTGTCATTCATTCATTTGTTTTTCAAAATAAAACCAAAAATAAGAAAATGAAAAAACATTCTTCATTATTTGTCTCCAAAACTGAAATGAAAAAAACAAAAACAGATAACAATTTGTTTTTTAAGTTTTCGATTTTGTGTTTAAATGAAAAATGGAAAAAGTAGATAACGGACTGAACCAGGACTGAACAAGGACTAAACCAGTCCCAGTCCCAGTCCCGTTCTGGTCCCGTTCTGATCCCGGACTGGTCCCGGTCGCCGTCCCGGTCTGGTCCTGGTCTCAGTTCTGGTCTGATTCCAGTCTGGTTCCAGTCTCAGTTCTGGTCTCAGTCCTGATCTTGTCCCGATCTGATCCCGGTCTCAGTCCCGGTCTCAGTCTGGGTTTCAGTCCCGGTCTCAGTCCCAGTCTCAGTCCTGGTCTGGTCCCCATGTGGTCCCGGTCTCAGTCCCGGTCTCAATCCTAAACCAAGACTGAACCAGGAGTGTCGAGATGGGCCCAAAGGTGCGCGGTAGACTGTCAGGTGATCAGGACTGAGACCGGGACCAGACCGGGACCAAACAAGGACCAGACCAGGACTAGGACTGGGACTGAGATCGCTTTAATCCTGGTTCAGTCCTGGTTCAGTTAGTTTTTTCATTTGACAAATTAGCAAATAAAGTGTCTTGCCCACGGGCATAATGATAGTGTCCATTACCTCGGCTGCAGTAGTGCCTAACCTTACCAGTGTGGAGTGAATGAATCATGCAGGAAATTATAAAAAGAAACACTGAATGTCCAAAAAAAAGTCAGTCTTTATTATAATTCTATGCATTTGTAATGAATTAAATTCATGTATTTTCACAGTGTCTCTCACCTGCAGGAGGTCGGCTCTGTTCAGGGCCGTGGAGTGGACTCGGACCAGGACTTCCCCAGGTCCAGGCTCGGGTCTGGGGATGGTCCGGATCTGCAGAGTCTCTGGTCCTCCTGGTTCATCTACCCACACAGCGCGCATCATGTTCACCGCACGAGACTGAAGAAATATACAAGTACACGTCTAAATAATACATATATATATATATATATATACATAACCAAGTGGTGGGCCTAGTGTACAGAAACATGTGTGCAGAATACAGGCTGGAGACCCCAGGATCAAGGTGGGAAACACCTCCAAAGGTTGTGGAGAATGACCGAGCCAAGATCCTGTGGGACTTCCAGATACAGACTGACAGAATGGTGATGGCGAACCAACCAGACATAGTGGTGGTGGATAAGAAACAGAGCAGAGCCGTGGTGGTTGACATCGCAATACCAAGCGATGGTAATATCAGGAAAAAGGAACACGAGAAGCTAGAGAAATACCAGGGGCTCAAGGAAGAGCTGGAGAGAGCCTGGAAAGTAAAGGCATCAGTGGTGCCTGTGGTGATCGGACACTCGGGGCTGTAACCCCCAAACTGGAAGAGTGGCTACAACAGATACCGGGAAAAACAACGGACATCTCAGTCCAGAAAAGTGCAGTACTGGGGACAGCAAAGATACTGCGCAGAACTCTCAAGCTCCCAGGCCTCTGGTAGACGACCCGAGCTCAATGAGGGTGAGAGACCAACCACCGTGGAAGGTGAGAAACACATTTTTTTTTTTTTTTTTTTTTTATATAGTCAGACTGTGGGCACAGTCCTGTTTGGGTCTGGGTTTAATCACAGGTTGGACAAGTCCTGATGTGGACTTGGTTTGGTTCAGTTAGAGACCAGGTTAAGTCTGGATTTAGTCCAATTTTAGTCCCAACTTTAGTCCAGGTTTAGTCCACTTTTATTGCAGGCGTGGCCATGGTTTAGTCCAGTTTTAGTCCACTTTATGTTTAAAATTTTGTCCAGTTTTAGTCCAGGTTTAGTCCCAAATTCAGTCCCAGGTTAGTTCTGGTTTAGTCCAGGTTTAGTCCCAGTTTAGTCCTGATTTTGATGTAGTGTGTGTTCAAATGTAATTAGATAAATGATAAGTGACAATCCCAGTTTGGTCCTGAAGTGGACCTGGCTTAGTCCAAGTTTAGTCCAGGTTTATTTAAACTAGTAATAGTTAAATAGACTTACTGTGCTGTAGGTTTTTCCAAGTAGAAATGTCCCAGTCTTTAAGAAGTGGTGAATCCGACTCAGCTGCTGTTTTTAAAACAGTAATCACCATATAACATGAGTTACATTTATATAAGTCAAAGTATGGAGAAACATGATGAAATATCTTTAGTCATGTTTCATATTTCTATTTTGGGGGTGAATTTAGTTTAGCTCAGACTGTATCCATGAAAAAACAACAAAAACAAAACAAAACAAAAACTATATATATAGACTGAATGGGGAAAAAATAGAATACTTTTAGAATCTTGGTTTTCAATTTTAATTTAAGTTGAATTAATTTATTATTAATCTATTTTATAGCCATGTCTAACTCTGTATTTGTGGTAATTAAATAAAATAGAATAAAACCCCAAAACAAAACAAACGCCTTACCATGGTGCCCCTCTTCATTAATAAGTCTCACTAAACAGAATAACTCGAGCTGCTGTGGTTCCTTCACAACAGCAGGGGGCGTGGTTGTCAAACTAAAACCAAAACTACTTTTACGGAAGCGCGACCGCGACAACACATTAAACTGGTACATTTCGACATTTAATTACAGAAATGAAAGGGGCATTGAGTAATAATGGAAAGCAATATATACATTTGTGTTGCAAATGTTAAGTCCACTGTTACGTTACAGTTACGCAACCTACAATAGATGACGTGCCAGACGTCATTTAACTCATAGAAAAGATTCAACTGTACTTTCAAAATGACAAAAGTGCAGTAGTTATGGCAGCAAATTCATCTTAAGAGTGTAGGGATAGAGCTGAGAAAGCACGTTGTTTGCACGTGTTTAGTTGCTACAAAATAAACTTAAAAAAGGATCGTGCACTGGTGCGTTCACGTGTCCAAAACTGCACTCACCAACTGTAGATTTGCGCAGTCCCGGGTGTTTTCTAAGAATGCACGACTGGGAAGAAGTGACGTTTCACCATCGATGTTTGTTCATAGAAGTGTTGAGAGTAAAGAAAAGCCCCGCACTGTGCCTCACTGTGTTTTAAAGGCACAGTGCACGTTTATAACACACATGCTTTTTATTGGAGCTTGGAACGTTGTGTCCCGTGTTCACTGTCCCGCCTCACGCACTAAGGAGCTGGTTAGACTTTACCTACTTTTCTGTATAAGTAAGTGATTAAAAGAGTTGGTGATCTGTATTTTTAGGTAAAATGTCACTTATTAGACATAATAAATCAGTATTTCCCAAACCTTTTTTTGTGGGGATCCATAATTTAAAAGTCATAAACATTCCCCTGATCCCGTCACATCTCAGAAGCTCAGCAAGACCTGGCCTGGTTAGGACTTGGATGGAGACACTGAGAAAATCAGGTGTCACAGTGAAGCGCCAGTGGAAAAAAACTGTTGTTGTGTCCTTAGGCAAGACACTTCACCCACACTGCCTAGGATGAAAGTGGTGTGTGTGTGTGCGTGTGTGTGTGTGCGTGCGTGTGTGTGTGTGGGTGTGTGTGGGTGTCCTGGATCTGGTTTAGTCCTGGTTCGGTCCAGAGGCGCAAATGAAGAAAATTGATGTTTTTTCGTTTTCTTATTTTTGGTTTTATATTGAAAAACGAATGAAGGAATGATAGAGGGACTGAGGTTCTTCTTCTGCGGCATTTTTCACTTTGACTTTGACTTTATTACAACTTCATTCTCGTAATATTATAACTTTATTCCTATAAAATTATGACTTTTTCTGGCTTCGACTTTATTCTCGTAATATTACGACTTTAATGTCGAAATGTTACAACTTTATTCTCATAGCGCCAGCATTTTATTTATTTTTTAAATCTGACCCTTTTACTCTGTCGTAAAAATGTCAAATGTGTCCCATAAAAAAAGTTTCCTTCCTTTAAACAAGCAACAAAACTGTAGCTGTAACAAAATAATTTTGTAAAATAAACCAAAAAATACTCTTGGTAATAAATCGATACAGGAGCCCACGATATCGATACTGTATCATCACATTGTAAAACACTTGTCTTGTTTGCTTATTATTATTATAAATGTTTTCTACTCAAAGTATGCAGTGTTGTGGAGTAACAGATTACATGTACCGGAGATACGTAATCAGAGTACAAATTATGAGTAACTGTATTCAGTTACAGTTACTGTTTCAATGAGTGGTTATTGGATTACAGTTACTTTGTTAAAATAGGTGGATTACACGGCGGTATTTTATATTACATATCCCCCTTTTTCTTTTTCTTTTTTTTTTCTGTATTTCCACTCATTGCCGCACACTAAACCAGGTCTAAAACCAGGTCTAAAACCAGGTCTAAAACCAGGACTAAAACCAGGACTAAAACCAGGACTAAAACCAGGACTAAACCAGGATTTAACAGGACTAAACCATGCCGCGTGGACCGTGTCTCCTCCTCTTCTGTCAATAATATTTTTTAATACAGTTACGGAAAGTCTGAGCTTTTTATTGTCTTTAAGAAGATAAAACTTCTTATGCGAAAATATCTGAGTCTTTGCTTCTCTACAGCAAATCAAGTAATCCAAAGTATTCAGATTACGTTACTCACTTTAAGTAACTAAATGGATTCCGTTACAAAGTACATTTTGGGGTATGTAATCTGTAATCTGTAGGGGAATACATTTTAAAAGTCACCTTCCCAACACTGATGACTGAAAGTTTTTTTTATCTGCACTTTTCTTTTATTATGACTTTTGATTGTGATTTGAATGTCTTTCATATTTTGTAAAACACTTGTCTTGTTTGTTTCTTATTATTGTGGGGTCAGTAGTATTAAGCAGGCACAGTAATGAGAGTGAATTAGAAAGCACCACCCACCTCATTTTATTTTGGATTATTTTATACCAAATTGGTATAAAGGAAATTGTATTTTTTTATATATTTTTATGTACACAAGAAACAGATATGATTCTACACAGGAGATATGCTGGGGATGCACGCAGGCAGGGGAAGGCAACTCGGGGGGGCCTCGCAGGTCCTCATTGTAAAATGTGCCTGGACGTGAACAGCGTGATCATAAATGTGTCTCTTGTGTTTCAGTGCATACGGCATTAAATGGAAGTAAATATACACTCTCTGAAGCCTCTTTATCCCACCACAAGTGCTACATTATTAGAAATGTTTTCTACTCAAAGTATGTTTCTAATGATCAACCTACATACACTATGGTTAGAAAGAAAGTCAGTTCATCAGAATATACCAAGCCCTAATGATTCAATAGAACACATGACACAAAACCTTTTCATTTGTATTTTTTTTGATTATTTATTTTTAATGCATGCTGAAGACGAGGCAGAGGACCAATAAAGAAAGACGTTTTCCTCTAGAAGCTCGTTCAAATCAATTAAAAACTGTACACGAAAAAGCACAAACTGGAGCAATCAATCAATAAATCAATAAAGTGGATGAAAAACAGTCAAGTGTTTTTTCCAAATCAGGTTTGGAGGCAGGAGGTAGGATTTAGAAGGTAGGGTTTGACCTTCTCCATTGTCTCTTTCTTCTGCTCCTTGGAGGTCTGTGGCTAGTGAGGACGTTCTCCAGCCTTTCGGTCTTTTTTTCAGGAGGCTGGTTAGTAGCCTGCTGTCTGTGGACCTCCCTTTTCTGCTTCTTAGGTTCTGGCTCTCTGTCCTTGATCTCAGTGAGGATCTCTGTGGAGCTGTTTGACTCTTTCTCCTCACAGATAACCTCCTCCATAACCTTCTTCGGGGTATGGAGTTCTTTCTGGTTCTTGGACAGTTCCATCTCCAGTCGAGCACGTTTCTTGTTCATTTGACTACTTATGTCCTCTACATCTTTTTCAGACCTCATTCTAGCCTTTTGCACAGACCTTTTGAAGTCGTCTCTCACATGTTCGACCTCTTCCTGGTGCGTTGTGCTTTGTTCTGCTAATATATTCTTTGCTGCAGACAGTTCTTTCTCCAGTTTTCTGTTTTTCTCTTCTTTCAGGTCCAGCTCACATTGAAACTGGCTCCTCTGCTCCTCCGTGCTCTGTTCTAGAGTCACTATTGCCTCTTTCATAGACTGGAAATCTTCCACCATGGCAGGTTTTGTGATCTGCTCTTTTTCAATCACGTCCTGCAGGTGGCGTATGATGTTGTCCTTTTCTCTCAGAGCCTTTTCCATTTCTGCGCTTCTCTCTCTCTCTCCTCTTCAAGCGCCCGCTGACCCATCTCTTCACTACGCCTCAGAATCATCTCTGTCTGATGCAGTTCATCTTCTAAACTGGCAATCTTCTCTTGCAGGCACTTGTTTCTAGCTTCAGTTTCCCTCAACTGCCTTTTGCTCTCTTCACACTCTCCAATCTGACGTTTGTTGATCTGGATTTGGACCTGAAGTTTGTTGTCGAAATCCTCTAGTCCCATTTCCATGAATTCTGTTACCACTCTCCAAATCCTTTCGTTTTCATCCTCGTTTTGAAGTCTGGAGACCACTTCTTCCAGGTCGTCTATTTTTTTACCGTCCTCCACCGTAATCTTATTAGCCTCAGTTAACGGTGATGAAGACCTCATCCCCTCCTCCATTTCCATACACTTCACATTCAACTCCCAATTCTCTTTATCAAGTCTGGAGACCTCCTTTTGCAGTTGTTGGCTTCTCTGACTCTCCACCCTCAACTTATCCTGCAGCACATTGGTCATTTGTTTGTGCTCCTGGATTTGTTTCTCTTTTTCAACCAAAGCATTTTGTTGAGTTTGGTTGATTTTCTCTAGTTCTGCCTCTAGATGAACAGTTCTCTGGTCTGTCTCCTCCTGGATGTTTTTGGAGGTGATGTTGGACTCATGCAGAGCCCTTTCCACAGTGGCTCGCTCCGCTCTCTCCTTCTCGATCTCATTTTGGAGAGCGTGGATGGTCTCCTCAGCTGTACTGAGCCGACCTCTCAGGTCTTTCACCAGGCTGCTGCTTGTCCTGAAAAGTTTGACCATCTTGGGAGCTTTGCTAAAATGCTGCTTCTCTTGACAAGTTCAAGTGATTTCTGAGCTCTGGATGGCAGCTACCATACAGACTTTGATCAGTTATGTAATAAAGTCATGTTTTGGAACTGTGACCATAGAAACCATAGGTCACCATAGAAACTCAGAATTATCAAGTGATGACATCAAAGCTTTAGGATTCAAACACAAAAATAAACAACCCCTAACAATACACAATAAATAAATCAATGCTTTTGGAAAGAAAATCCTATTGAAATTTGATCCATTTATTTATGTATTTAATCAGTACAACTTTATAATAACTGTACTTAGTGCTACAAAAGAAAAAAAAAAAATCATAATGAAAAATGAGATCATGATTCAAGTTTAGTAAAGGCCCTACCTAAAATGATGTCTATATTTGTATTATTATTAAATGTTCTTCTTTGATTATGATTGTAATATTGTATATATGTGCTGTCTGCAACTCATTTCAATGGTAAATGGTCCCATTTTCTACAACGCTCTTCTACCTTTAAGGCCCTCAAAGCACTTTACATCAAGGAACCACTCACCCATTCACACACACATTCAAATACAAGGGCACGCCAACACTGGGGGCAAGAGGGGTTTAGTGCCTTGTCCAAGGACACAACAGCAGCATTGGTTTGTGGGAGCTGGAATCACACCATCAACCTGTGAGTTAGTGGATCTGACGCTCAACCAATGGTGTTAATGTGGAGAGCTGCTTTTGAACTGCCAACTTTTCGATCAGTGGACGCTACCAACTGAGCTATTGTCCCTAATAAAGTGTTTCATTATCCAAGAATCAGGAAGAGTGTGTTAGCTTGCTAGTTTTTGGTACCTTTACTGTCATGGCAAAACTCTTCACTGCTTTTGTTGAAGGGAACCCAAACAACAATAGTGCTGTACTTCAAACTGTCTACGTTATGTGATTTTCAATAGACTCACATGTTCAGCCTGTGAATGTCACTGCTTCACACAATCGTGGCGATTTGCTCAGTGCTCAACCAAATGTTCTATGCATGAGAAGAGAAGCTTTGTGTGTCCTCTGAACATGTGGAGCTGCTGTGTGCCTTATGTCTTACCTGCATTAAGCCGCCGGTGTTTTCTGTGTGGGCAGATGAAAGAAAATGGGAGACTCATACCAAAAAGGTCTAAATGTGGAGAATCATGGTGATTGTAAAAGACGGGCTTTACCAGATGGTCACTCAGCACACCTCTTTCTCCTCATGCCAAGCTCTGTACGGCTTCATCAACGCCCCCTACTGAACTATTTCATGTATTGCCTTGACATTGTCCCTCAACCACATGTGTCTAGGTGAATAATGATGTTTTATGGAGTTGGTCCAGTTTCCCAACTTTTGATACAAAATCATTTAAAGGTGCACCATGTCTTTTTTCTCGAGGAGGATCTGTCACCTGTGCAGTCGTTTATTTGTCTTGAATATTTCACTGTATGTGTGTTGTGTGTGTGTGTGTGTGTGTGTGTGTGTGTGTGTGTGTGTGTGTGTGTGTGTGTGTGTGCGTGCGTGCGTGTGTGTGTGTGTGAGTGATGGTGGTGGTCGGCAGGACCAATGGCGCAGATTGGCAGCCTCGTTTCCGTCAGTCTGCCCCAGGGCAGCTGTAGCTACAGTAGTAGTTTACCACCACCGGGTCTGGAGTGAATGAATAATGATCTGTAAAGCGTCTTTGAGTGTCCAAAAAAGCGCTTTATAAAACTGATGCATTATTATTATTATTATTATTCACGACCCAAGTCAATAGGCATTATTGATAAATCACAAAATGAAGGTGATTTCTGAACATTCATGAGGATATTTTATTGTTGACTGAGTAATCGTGTCTCTGAACAATTAATATGACTTAAGTTTTACACAATGAAAAACTGAAGCAGAAATAAAAAGGGAGAAGTCAACTATTTGGACATTAAATGTAGAACATTTCTTTTCCTTTTCAGCATTCACTTGAACCAGCACTATTGGAACAAAATAGTCAACAGTATAATTAGCAAACTATTCGAAATTATACAGAAGATGTCTCAACATTTGAATATTTTTAGTGAGATAGTTTGGCCTGTGTGTGTTTTTGTAGTGTGTTCAGTCCGGCTGCAGGAGGAGACGCAGCAGCAGATCAGGAGAACAGGCTCAACTCTATATCACAGACCGACATGCAGATCATGACAAGGTGACCCAAAAAAATCTCCTGCGACCCACCTGAGGGTCACTACCCAGTCTTTGGGAGACAATGTAATAGATGTACTGAATAATATTCACTTCATATACACTTCATTGCATAAAAAATTTAAACAAAAATCAAAATGCCAGACCATGTTCGCTGTGGCTGTAGTCGTGAATGTTTTAATCTAAACCTACAGAGAACCTGATATTTGTTAATTAGCCCTGGGATAATGTTACGTCGGATGTTCGCCAACTGGCTCCACTATGTTTTCTAACATATAGGTGCAATTTCCCGTTCAAAGGAGGTGTTTCTACACAATATTATACAGCAGCGTTCAGTTCCCGAATTCAAGACATTTTTACAATAGATTTTAATGAACCCACTTGTTGTTCTGTTGTAGCTTCTTGTGCTTTTACTCTGTTTTTACTCTGCTACAAACTTGAGCTGCACAGTCTTGATCTTGATCGATGTTTCTTCTGCTCGATGAATAATGTCTGTGAAATGATGACGTATTTTTGACAGTAAAGTTCCGTCTGTGAATTCGTATTCGTACTGATGAAAGCGTAATCATAAATTTTCATTTCGTGATTGTAATTCATGACGTCGTAATTTTTCAATTCATATTCTGATGGATAAAATACACACAATATATTTTATGTACGACTGGACTCATTTGAGAGTTTACAAATATTTATTTTATGCGCAACTACAGCCAAATATGCACGGATTTCCCAAATACGCACAGATTTCTATTTTATGCTCACGAATATTTTTGACAGCTTTCTTATTCCATATATTAGTGAGTAAACCTTACAACTGTAATGAAATAAATGCTACAGGTTTGAATCTAATCCAGGCGTCACTCAGAGGCTCGGTGTATTTATGACAGAGCTCGATGGAGGATTTATGCAGGTCGATGTAAACAAAAACTTTTTTGAAAACGACGCTGTGTGCATGATGTTATTTTAGAAAACGGAGGGAGGGAAATATTCGTTTCTCAACATACCCGGCTCTGTGTAAACATAGTCTTAGTGTGAATGAATAAAGGCTTCTCTGATCAAGCATTTTGTGTCCAATAGATGTAGAGAAGTCACATTTTATAATTTGTTTGGAATTTCAGAAAACGCATAAAAATAATAAGATTAGAAGGTCAATTTTTAAGTAGTGTAATCTTCACTTCCCTCCACAACTGAAGCTTTTGTTAAACATGATTGCCCGGTCTCGTGACACTCGTCTTCTGACAATATGAAATCCTACCCTTGTATACTTTTGGCACGTCAGCGCATAGTTACCAACCTCCCATTCACTCACAATACAAAGCCTGCTTATGTTACCCCATGCCATACTATTAACTACATACCTCGACTTAAACTGGACCAAGGATTTTTACATTTTCTAACATTTCTTGGATGTTAAAATGGAAGTCGAGTACAGAAGGCCAATGATCGCTTTGGAAAGAGAACTGGAAGTGCTTAACCAAAAAGCAGAGCACGATCGAAGGCAAAAATTACAACTTATAGACAAACAATTCAGATTTTCCTACAAAACGCTGCAACAAAGGAAAGAGTTTTGGAGAAGGGAGCAGAGAAAACTTGGCACGGTGAAGATTTGTGAACCAAAAGCTATCGTGGATATCGCAATGAAAGAAATAGATGAGTTCAGCAACTGCAGAGGGGTTCGCACTGCTTACGGGACGAGACAAAACATAAAACTTGGAGTTGAAGATAAGCAAAGTCGATCCATTTCTGCCCCAGTGAGACAAAGGAGCCACGTTCAAAGCGGCGTTTCACTTTTACAGATGAAGAACATTGCGTTAATTGATTCGATTTCAGAAAAGGAGAGGATTTTAAGGCAGCAGAAAGCCAGAGAGGAGATGGAGAAGGCGAGGAGAGCCCAGATGGAGGCGCTAGAGAGGCGAGTGCAAGAGTTTATCGACAGACTGAAGGAGAAAAGTAAAACGGATTCATTAGAAGAACCTCCTTAGGAACAATATGGGCTCTGTTCACGCTGACGTCACAAAACCTGAAGACGTTTGGAAACATGTGGATGGCGACTTCCTTTGGGCTCTGTTGGCGACAGGAACTTTGAGAAAATCTGGGTTTTCTTCATCTAGATGTCATTGTATTCTTTCTTTTTTTTTACTTTTAGAAAACCAACCCAAACTAGGGATGTCCCCGTTTTTTATTTGGAAAATCTGGTCACCCTGGACTCGTGTTTGCATTACCCAAACTCGAGCAGAAGCTGAAAACACTCTGCTTATGTTTTATCTTTGAAAATATGTCATTCTACTTTTTATTGTTGAAGGCAATATGACCTTATAATGTAAATAATATACAATGTGTAGATAAAGTTTGCACATGTGTGAGTAAAAGTAAAAGAAAAGAGTTGGGATGTGATGATATCCAGATCTCACGGTGTAATATTTTCACAATATACATCTCACAGTATGAAATTTATTGCGATATTTTGTGGAGGCTGACAAAATTGTGAATATGCTACTTTTTCCTCTTAAAATGCTTTGACAAGACTTAATCCAAAGAACTAAGACTTAAAAGTGTTAGAGCTGTTATTTCTTCATTGACGTCATTGTAGTATTCCGTTATGTTCGGCAGATGAACAGTTTCGACCAGCTGTCTGTAAGTGACATGAAAACACAATTTTGCGAAAAGCTTTATCAGGTTGTGAAGATGCTGCTGCTGAATCCACCGTTTTATCACAAGCCCAGTGTCAGGAACTACACCAGAAGTCGTCATCCACGTGTTTCCAAACGTCTTCTGATAAGCGAGAATAGAGCCTATTAACCAACCAAGTGAAGCTACTTTTATTGTAACTAAAGACTGCGGTGGACAATATTGGACAATTTACAACTTTGTTTCTTAAAGACTGGGTCATGACCTTCAGGTGGTTCACAAGAGAGTTTCTTTGTGTCGCCTTGTCACAATGTGTGTGTAGGTCTGTGATATACATTTCTGACACAAGAGAGAGCGAGTGAGTCAGTGAATCTTTTCTGCCTGCACTGAACGAGAGTTCCTGCAGCTTAAGTTGAGAAATATTTACTTGGTTGTCCAAAAAGACTCTGACTACACTCACTACTACATATCTGTGTGAAATGTGATTTTCTGTGCTCATAAAAATGAAGACAAAACACAGAAACAGACTGAAGCTGCTCCTGATCTGCTGCTGTGTCTCCTCCTGCAGCCGGACTGAACACACTACAAAAACACACACAGACCAAACTATCTCACTAGAAATGTTCAGATGTTAAGACATGTTTTGTATCATTTCGAATCTTTTTGTAATTATTTTATTAACTATTTTGTTCCAGTATTACTGGTTCAATGTTGAAAAGAAAAAGAAATGTTCTACATTTAATGCCCAAATAGGCGACTTCTGGATCCTTTTATTTTTACTGCATTGTACTGTGTATTACTGTAGTACATTTGAGGAGACCTTATCACAGTACTTCAGTTACATCCAAAGTAACAAACAGAAGTGGGAGGGACATGTTCCAGTTTATTCCTGTAAAATTCAACACCGTATTTATCAACTGTAAAGAGAAAAGTATTTCCTAAAAACATATATATATTTTAGAAGCATCAAGTCTTCTCAAGTCACAGGCCTCAAGTCCGAGTCAAGTGACAAGTCAATGACCCTCTAGTCCAAACATGTCAAACTCAGGCCCGGGGGCCAAATTAGGCCCACAGTATAATTATATTTGGCCCACAAGATCATATCAAGTATGTATTAGAGCTGCCCGCCGGCTACAGATAGACTCTAGAGACATGATTTATTTACAATGTTGTTATTATTTTATATTCTGCTTGTTCTGGATTTGATGTTTAAGCAAAACTATTATTAAACATTTATTTTAGTAAGAAAAGGTTTAACATTACAAGTCTCGAAAGAAGAGAAAACATGCAGATGTTGTTGAAATTTTTCCATAAATATTTAGTCTGGCCCACGACTTAGTCCCAGTTTTTCATTTGACCCTCTGTGAATTTGAGTTTGACTCTCCTGATCTAGTCCAAGTGGAGTCCCATGTCTTAGTCCATTTTGTCAAGTCAAGTCTAAATCCTAAAAATAGTGACTCAAGTCTGACTCTGAGTTCAAGTCATGATTTACAAGTCCCGACCTCTGCCTTTACAAAATGAAACTTTACACAATGAAAGTAGACATGAAAAGTCACATTTTTTGTATTACAAGTTGGTTTGAAAATGAATTTTAATATACAAATGAGCTATACAACAATCAAATATGCCCAAAATACACCCCAAAGTAAGTTTTTTTGTATTACAAGTTTCTTTTGAACATAATTTGAATCTGTCTGAAGAGCTCCACTCTTACTCAATATGTCCTAATTTGCATAAACAGAAACACCATTCGTATGACAAATATATCAGCCCAGTCTTCATCCAGTAAGTCTCCTGCCAATGGGTGACGGCACTGCTGCTTTTAGACTGACCTCTATCCTGAAAACTGCCTGGCTTGGTCGGACCTGCCAGGGAAAAGCACTACTTTGGCTGGATTATACAGAGTTCATTTCTCAACCACAGTTTTAAAAGGACAAACTAGCGCTCTGCAGTTATAAAGGCTGTATTTTCCTTCTATGGGATATTAAGTACAAACAGATACATGTTTGGATCCCCATGTTCCCTTTTATTGATTTAAAAATACTGTATTTTGCCAAAAAAAAGTATGTATTAATATCTTTTATAATGTTCATTTTCGTTTCTGGGTCTCCTCTCCCTTTGCTCTCTTTGCTAAGTCACTCCCCCTTCAGAGCGCCACCACAGCAAAATCAGCGTGCATCCCATTAATGAAACTACTGCACATCGCGTCAGGTTTGTGAAGTAGTTGTGTACAGTTTTGTGTCATGTTTTTGTATATTTACAGAGAATTGTCGTGTGAATGGGAGATGTAGGCTTTGTGGGCGGAGCTTTGTACAAAATCTTACAGCTAAATGTAAGGACGGTTTGAATGGGGCCCAGGAGAGATCACTAGATTACTGAAATGTGCATGGATGACATTTAAAACTTCTTCAGGCATGTTTTTGATGAGGGAACAACATTAGAGCATGGTAGAAAGTTAAAAATCTACTTTGTAAATAAACCATAAACATAAACCAGGTCAACAAATCTGAAATCTGACAGTTACAGCAAACTCCACCTGAGAATTCTGACCTGTCCCCAGCTCAGTTTAAACTACAGAGATTAGACAAAGTTGTGTTTTTTTTTTGTTATATGAAATACCTCAGTGTACAGTTTAAGAGTTGAAATATTGTGTCCTCGTTTGTTTGGTGTAAATGGTTTTAATTGATGTGTCCAGTTTTCCTCATGATCAGTAAAGCCTCGTGGACTGGAGTGTCCTGGAGCAGCGCTTTGTTCTTCTGCCACTGGGGGGAGCTAGACAGATCCGTCTCTGGAAAACAAACAAACAGAAGAATGATGGTGTAATTAAAAGTGAAATTAACAGTCATATCCTTTCTAGAAACTGTGTGATTGTTGACCAGTTATTGTAATCAAATCAAAATCTTAATATTATCTGTTCTTTTATTTTTGTTTTGATGATTTTAAAGGTGCATGTTTGTGTGACTTTTCCGTCAAATGCTTTTCTCCATGGAGATGTTATTGCTTTGTCTGGAATGTTTCACAATATGGCATTAAAACTTTCTATCTTCACACCAGACCAACTTACAGGTCAGATCTGTGGAGAAGCGAGTCTGTTTTTCTAGGTATTATAAAACCACCTGTAACTGAATAAATGTTAAGTAGAGCTGTTTAAAGTCACACTATGAGAGATCAGAACTAGAAAGAAACCAGATTTTACTGTTTTCATGTCATTTTAATATCAAGGTATCCCCAGGTTTGACTATCACAAATTTAAGACTTTTAAGACCTTTTTAAGACCACTTAAATGAAAATTAAGACCAACATCGCACTCATTATGCATGCAAAAAATACAACATCCAATTCTAATAATGATCAACCAACTACAGAACTATATCCAGAATCTAAGGCTGCGTTTATATGATGACGGTCCTAACAGAAGACACAAAAGTGGCGTAGAGTCTTCACTTTTTATTCCGCGTTTAGACGAGCATTTTCTGCTGCATACGGTGATGCAAAAGTGTGTGGAATTGGATTGGGTATGGACAGTGTTGGGAAGGTGACTTTTAAAATGTATTCCCCTACAGATTACAGATTACATACCCCAAAATGTAGTTTGTAACGGAATCCATTAAGTTACTTAAAGTGAGTAAAGTAATCTGAATACTTTGAATTACTTGATATTGTCATGCTTTTTAAAACTACATGAATGTATCAACCACATCCTGAAAATTCTTGTTTGTTCTATTCAAATTGTCTGTTGAGCCCAAGTCTCCAGGAATAAGCAACTGTTTGCTGTAGAGAAGCAAAGAGCAGGAAATCTTAACATAAATTTTATCTGCTAAAAGAAAATCAAAAGCCCAGTCTTTCCTTAAGCATATAAAAAATATTACTGATATAGAAATGATTTCTATATGAGATCACTGCTGCCTTAAATTATGTTCACTCTACTTTTAGGTGTCATATTGTTTAGTCCTGGTTTAGTCCTGGTTTTAGACCTGGTTTTAGTCCTGGTTTTAGTCCTAGTTTAGTCTTAGTTTAGTCCTGCTTTAGTCCTGCTTTTAGACCTGGTTTAGTCCTGATTTAATCCTGGTTTAGTCTTGGTTTAGTCCTGGTTTTAGTCCTGGTTTAGCCCAAAATGTGAAAACAGGAAAATACCGCCCTTTAATCCATTTATTTCAACAAAGTAACTGTAATCCAATTACAACTCATTGAAACAGTAACTGTAACTGAATACAGTTACTTATAATTTGTACTATGATTACGTAATCCCAGTACATGTAATCCGTTACTCCCCAACACTGAGTGTGCATGCCAGGAGGTTCGGTGGTGACGTTAAGTGGTGATGTATGTGATGTAAACACGTACGCGACATGAGCAGATCTGACCAGAGTTTTGCGTCTTCAGCAGTGTAGATGGAACTGATTGTTTACTCACGTCCGCCCTCGCCAAAAAACAAAGTATTATTTGCGCATATTCCAAATTAGACGTTCATTCACGTTACTTTATTTCATGTTGTTGTTTTTTGTACCCTCCTTTTCCTTGTAACATCGCACTGCAGCCCGGTGGAGTTTACAAAAGGATAAGATAATGAAATTTAAGACCTTTGTGAAAAAAAATAAGATTTGGACAAGAGAATTTAAGACTTTTTAAGACCTTAATTTAGGAACATGAAATGTAAGACCTTTTTAAGACTTTTAAGCCCGTGCGTTTATCTAGAATCTAAGAGCCACTGTGGATTAAACCTACACTTCCCCATGATCCATCCACAGTGTTGGGGAGTAACAGATTACATGTACCGGAGTTACGTAATCAGAGTACAAATTATGAGTAACTGTATTCAGTTACAGTTACTGTTTCACTAAACCAGGACTAAATCTAGGTCTAAACCAGGACTAAAACCAGGTCCAAAATAGGTCAAAACCAGGATTAAACCAGGACTAAACCAGGATTTAACAGGACTAAATCATGCCACGTGGACCATGTTTCCTCATCTTCTATCAATAACATTTTTAATTTGGTTAAGTAAAGTCTGGACTTTTTATTCTCTTTTAGTAGACATAACATCTTATGTGAAGATTTCCGAGTCTTTGTTTCTCTACAGTAAATCAAGTAATCCAAAGTATTCAGATTACGTTACTCACTTTAAGTAATTTAATGGATTCCGTTACAAACTACATTTTGGGGTATGTAATCTGTAATCTGTAGGGGAATACATTTTAAAAGTCACCTTCCCAACACTGTCCATCCGTCTTCCTCCACTCTACTGATTGTTTCCTCATTGTTTCCAGCGCCAAAAACCAAAGTATTGTTTGCACTGAGAGCAAAGAAATATTCAAGTAAAAGTAAAAGTAGTTTTTCACATGAAAAAATCTACTTCAGTAAAAGTGTAAAAGTACCCATACTCCAAATTAGACGTTCATTCATGTTATGTGATTTCATGTTGTCGTTTTTTTCCCTCCCTCCATTTAACATTCCACTGCAGCCTGGTTGAGTAAACAAAAAAATTGACTAATGAAATTTAAGACTTTTGTGAAAAAAATTAAGACTTGGACAACATAATTTAAGACGTTTTAAGGCCTTAAATTAGGCACATGAAATTTAAGACCTTTATGAGACTTTTAAAGACCCCACAGCTGCACAGAATAAAAAAGAAAAATAAAAATCTGATAAGAATCTGATATTGAGTGTGCATGTAACTGCAGGCATCGTTTCACTATGAAAAAAAGGACTTATATTTAAATGTTGTCATTGAAAATTTATCTGTTTGAAAAAATCTAACATTTTCAATTATCCTGAACAAAAGAAAATATTTAAAGGAAGTAGCACATTTTAATAGTGGTCTAAAGGTACTCAGTGGATAGTCAGTGAAGTTAGTCTGTTCTCTGAAGAGGACACCACATCTAATCACTGTAAAACAGTAGGGATGTAACAATAAACGAAATATCGTGACATCATATCGTTAAAGTTCTCACAATAATATTATGGACCATCACAATATATCGAATTACAAGTCTCTGTGCTTAAATGAAGAGTTATGGTGCAGCAATAGCTAAAAAAAAAACCAGAGGGAACTACATAAACCATGATTCTTTGCTCCATTTCAGTGCAGACTACAGGAAGAAATAACAGTTCTAACACTTTTAAGTCTTAGTTCTTTGGATTAAGTCTTGTCAAGGTGTTTTAAGAAGAAAAAGCAGCACATTAGTCTCCACAAAATATCACAATAAATATCATACTGTGAGATGTATATCGTGAAAATATCGTACAGAGAGATTTGGAATATTGTTAAATCCCTAATCGTGAGCCTCCCCACAGTATCATGAGCTTTCCCACGACATCACAATAAATATCGTAGCGTGAGGTTCATACCGTGACGATATTGTATTGTGACACCCCTATAAAATATTAATAAAATGTCAATACAATGTGATTTTCAACATTAAATCATAGAACTTTCTTTTCTATTCCCATGTGTGTTATATGTGTGTAATCCTCAGTGGTGCAGTAGGTTCGGAGTGTCCGTGTGTGTGTTCTAGTCTATGTGCTCTTCTACTTGTTCTGATACACCTCAAGTTCATTCTAAAGACATTCAGGAAACATTCACTTCTGTCCTGTCAATGGGACTTTTTAGAATCGATACCTGCTCAAATGAGTATCTTGTTTCGATACTAGTGTACTTTTAGTATCGATTAGTATTTGATTGTCTATACCAGGGGTGTCCTGGTCCTCGGCCCTCGGCTGATTTTCTACTAAAATATTTGAATTATACTTTCTATTAAAATACTGGTTAATTTTCTGCAGTGCTTATTACAGCAGCGTTCCAGTGTCTCTGTACGTGGCCCCTCCCACCAGAGCAGCACAAATGAAGAATTGTCTCTTTCCAAACGCTCTTAAAGGACGATCGTTTTGACTGTTGACCGTGACCCCCTCATCAGAAAAATGTCCAACATGAGAAAAGTGGAGCCGAGTGCAGAATTTTCCAAGAAAAATTGACTTATTCCTATTTGAATACAAGTTAATATTAAAACATTGTGCTGAAAGTTTCAGGTTGTTCATAATATTATAATATTTTGTAAAAGAAAGAGTTCATCAATTAAAAAGATTTCTGTAATAGATTTGTGTTTCTCTGCACAAATATTTGCACTTATTGCTATTTTCGGGGTTTATATGCGATAATTTTTCCAATTTTATTTTCCCAGCCCCGTTGGGATCAAAGTAGGTTGGATACAGCCCCTGGACCAAAATGAGTTTGACACCCCTGATCTATACTTTGACAACCCTGGTTTGTCAGTACACACTCTGTAGTCTTCAGTACCTTCACACTGTACGGAGACGCGTGTGGGCAGGCTCCTGGTGTGGTCTAAATACTCGAGTGAACAGAGCAGAGCCGTGTTTGTCTGTGGCTCCGTCAGCATCAGGACCAGGAGAGAGCACAGGGCGTTAGTTTCCAACACCTCCACCGACGGGTGACGCTCCTGTGAGAAGGGAGAGAGGAAGACATGGAGAGAGAGAAGGAGGAAGGAAGGAGGAGGGATAAAGACATAATAAATGGTTACAGACAACAGAATCACAACATTTCCTGCATTTTTTTATTGAAACTGTCATGGAAAAAAATGATCTATCTGTTGAAGATAAATAATGAATCCATTTTCGAAACCCAATGAGTTTTTGGAATATAGACCAAGGTTTATTCTTGTTCCAGCAGATATGGACAGGGCCTCGGTCTGTTCCGGCCAAAACCCAACAGCCTCTCCCCACCAGCAGCATGTTCCTACTACATCTCCCAACCATTTCTCCCAGTCTCTCCCCATGTATCCACCCAGTATCTGCCCAGAGCATTTGAGCTCTGAATATTTATACAGAAATACAAGACCATACATATCAAAGTGAGAATGTGACGACTCCTACTGAGGCGTGGCCAGATGATGGTGCTTGATCTGATTTGTTCCATATTCACCTGCATTTGTCACTTCCTGACATGATTAGCAAGCAAAAGGGAACAGAGTATTTACATTGAAGGGTCTTTCTAACAAGCCAAATGAGTTTTAGGCTGCGTTCAGACTGCAGCCTGAAGTGACCCAAATCCAATTTTTTGGCTTTTATGTTCCTGTATCTGATCTTTTAATGACAGTCTGAATGACACAGATCCGATTTTTTCAAATGTGACCCAGGACACTTGGATATGTGCTCCTGAAACTGATACATATCTGATCTTTTGACATGTGACTTCAGTCTGAACGGCCAAAGTGCATTCATCCACCTACACGTTATCGACAAGACACAAACGTCAATATTCTGCGCTGAAGTAGGCGAAAATTGTTAATGAACTCAGTGTCACTGAAGTGAAGCACATCACCACTCACCACTCTTGGCTCCGTCTGCACATCCACATGTTCCTTTCAATGGACGTCGCTGCCGCTGTCCCACAAAACACCACGACCAAAAACCTCGTCCTTCTCCTTCTCAATCTCCTCTTTAAAACAAGTAAGTTGTTCATGTTCTGGCTCCGGTACGAGAGGAACTTTAAAATCTCCAGGTGCTCAATGCTGCGTCCATGTTTGGACAACTTCCATAAACACAGAGCACGCTCGCTGTGGTTGACATTATCGTGTCTCCAGTGTCACATGCGGGACACTTTCGGGCCGTTTACTGTTCACACTGGAGTCACATACAAGTCACATTTAATTGGAAATGTGAACGACCTCGCAAAAACATCGGATTTCACAAAAAAACTGGAATTGAGCGTTAAGCCCTGCAGACTGAACGTAGCCTCAGTTACAAGACCAAATGTGTAAGATAAACTAATCACTATTTTAATGTAATCAATCATAATCAGTATTTTCCTGTGGGGGTCTGGTCTCAGGTACAAATCACATTCATTTACACAAAGACAGAATGAGAGAAATCTTTCCTCAATCTAAATTTCTATCACAAAACTGAGTAAAAGCTTTTGTCCAGTTGTCAGAAATGTGTTGTTTTTTGCAATTTATACTTTTCTGTGACGTCACGCTGGGGATAGTGTGGCTGCATGTATCTCTATGGTGAAATGTTCAGCAGTTACCAATGTTTTAAGAGCACAAATAAGATCACCTGTTCAGTTATTTCTGTTCAAATAAAGCTCAGATTAAAGTCTAACGTAAGTCATAGACAGTGTTGGGGAGTAACAGATTACATGTACCGCCGTTACGTAATCAGAGTACAAATTATGAATAACTGTATTCAGTTACAGTTACTGTTTCAATGAGTGGTAATTGGATTACAGTTACTTTGCTGAAATAAGTGGATTACAAGGCGGTATTTTCCTGTTTTCACATTTTGTGCTACATCCCATTTATTTATTTTTTTATTTCAGTAATTCCACTCATTGCCCGAAACCCACACAGAACGCGGCAGTAAGAGCGATGTAAACGTCACGTTAACGTTACCCTAACAAATATAAAATCACCTACAACTTAAATGTCAAACCGGAGCTACTGGCACTGGTGAAAACAACCTGCATAGGCTCATGATGTGTGCACTACTGTGACATAGTGACCTGCCACATGAGGGGACACGCACACAAACACAAACACACACAAACACACACAAACACAAACACACACCTTCATCATCGTCATCAACCTGAGAACGAGCAGATCATGTCTCCTTCCGTAGTTACTGCGCGGACATCGCTGTCCTCACGTGAGCCGCGTGTGGATCGTGTTTCCTCACGTACGCTGCGTAAACCGCGTTTCCTCCTGTGCACCTCTAAACCAGAACTAACACCAGGACTAAAACCAGGACTAAACCAGTCCAAGACTAAACCAGGACTGAACCAGGTCTGAACCAGGTCTAAACCAGGGCTAAATCAGGTCTAAACTATAGGACTAAACCAGGTCTATACCAGGACTAAACCAGGACTAAACCAGGACTAAACCAGGTCTAAAATAAGGACTAAACCAGGACTAAACCAGGACTAAACCAGAACTTAACCAGGTCTAAAATCAGGACTAAACCAGGACTAAAACCAGGACTAAACCAGGTCTAAACAATATGACACTTAACAGTAGGTTGGACATAATTTTAACATTTTACAATTTGGACATAAAGGTTATCTCATATAAAAATAATTTCTCTATTAATAATATTTTTTATATGGTTAAGGAAAGACTGTCTTTTATGAGACAAAACATTTTATGTTAACATCCTAGTTCTAATCCTAACAGATCCTGGTCTTTGCTTCTCTACAGCAAACAGTTGCTTATTCATGGAGACTTTGGGTTAACAGACAATTTGAAGAGAACAAACAAGAATTTTCAGGATGTGGTCGCTACATTCATGTCGTTTTAAAAAGCATGACAATATCAAGTAATCCAAAGTATTCAGATTACGTTACTCACTTTAAGTAATTTAATGGATTACGTTACAAACTACATTTTGGGGTATGTAATCTGTAATCTGTAGGGGATTACATTTTAAAAGTAACCTTCCCAACACTGGTCACAGAGTTTCGGATTGAGTTGTACCTTCAGTTAATGTTGATGATATCAGCTGCAAAGTATCAATGAATAACATGTTATCCTTTTCTGGATAAGTGATTATCAGTTGTTTTGAAGAAGCCCCACCTTCACGAGTTTGACTTGTTGCTTGCGTGCGGCGAAAGCGTTGAGATGGAGGCTCAGAGTGTCCAAAAAGCCTCGGATGTTTTTCTGCACGTTCGTCTCTTCAGCCAGAGCCTTCACAGGGATAAACGGAGGGATGTTGTGTCGTATAATTCTCAGGGGTTGGCTCACGCTTATTTCAATGTTATAAGTGTCCAGAATGGCGCCCTGATACGCGGTGGCCAGAGAGAAACACAGGGATTTGTCCTGGTTAGTCTTGATAGCGTCATAACCTCCTAAAATGGAAAGAAACATGAATGAAACTGAAAAATTTATAAATCTCTTGGTGTTGTAAGAAAAGTTTGCAAAATTCTGGACTCAAAATCTAGACTTACATTATACTATAGTTGAATTTATCGTGTCTGTCATATTGTAATATAGTCTGGGCTGCACTTTCTCAATTACTCTGAACAAGATATTATTAGTGCAAAAACGTTTTGTTGGAAATGCAACTCACTCCATGCCACTCACATCGTCTGCTCATTTATTCATCAAACTGAACATTCTTAATATTTACTGTATGATATTAGTATTCATCACATTTGTATTTTATGTAAAGAATTCTTTATAATATAACTACAATCCCTAATCATTTCACATTTACTTTAAAACCAATGCACAGATTGACAGACACAATACTCATCAAAATCATCATTTTCATGTTCCAAAATGTCAAGAGCTCAGAGGCTGTAAATTCTGGATCCAGTTTTCACATTTGGCTCGTGATCCCAGATCAGAAGCCTAAACAGAGTTTGAGGAAATGTTTGATATTTCATGATAATGTTTGATAATCATTCAGTTGTGGATGTTTCATTGTGTTTTAATCCATGTTTGAATCAAATGTATTTAATCTAAGATGTGTAAATGTTTTTTTTTTTATTAATTCACACCTATAATGTTCAATTTGAATGTATTCATAAGGTGGAGACTTTAATATCAGCCCTTTTGGATTTTTGCCTTTTCCGGCACCTACTTTTTTTATCCAGGGTGCTTTTTTATTGTTATATGTTATATATGTGTAAATTAAATTAAATTAAATAAAAAATTAAATACATTTTTTTAGATTTATTTATTTCATTCATAAAGTATAAAAAGACATCGAGAGTGTCACAACATCAGACATACAAGAAATGAATGAAAAGGAGCAGAAAGAAGAGAAATCTTATGTTATCTGCCCCCCCCCCCCCCTTCCCCCCAAATTATGCTTTGTAGTACTATTTATGCAGAAAAATGTACCAAAGAGTGTATTTATATAAAGACAGATTATACCTGTTTAATCTGACTTTTACAGATAAATACCAAAAAATACCAAATCTTCACCTTACTCACTTACTTCTACTTTCCGTTGTTGTCTCAAAGAAATCCTTAAAATCTAAATAAAGTGATTACTCGAGTAATTTTAGTTCACTAACATGGACACTGACTGCTTAAATGACTAAATGAATACAGCCCTAGTGGAGAGAATCAGAGGAACAGAGGAGATGATCAGAGGAGCAGAGGAACAAAGGAGAGGGTCACAGTTTTTTGACTTATTAAACATTACCCATGAGGTGATGAGCCAACAGCACGTCCTTGAGTTGAGTTTGTTTCGCCATCAGAATCAGGAGTTTTGTGTTTTCTGAATCATCGTCCATTTCCACGTCTTCATTATTGTCCAAAGATGTTCTCAGCTTTTGGAGATTCTGGTTGTAATATAAAAATGCATATGGGTCTGGTCAAGTGGTAACGGAGGGAAACAGGGGCAGATTTTTGACATTCAAATGTCTCTTATTCAGAAACTAGAGGGACTATTGAAATAAGTAAAGTATCTGAATGTAGGAAAGAGTTACACTCCAACAGGGTCAAGTTAAACCTGTGATATTCTTTCAAGTTGTTGACAAAAAATTTAAAAAACTCGGTAACGGAGGGAATGAAATATGCAGCACTTTTTGGGCAATAAATCCAAACAGTGATAACTCTTGGTTCTCACTTCCATATCCTTAACAAACTGGTTTGAATATTTGCTTCATATAGTTTTACACCATATGGTACAAGATTAGGTTGAAAAACCTCTCACTTTTTTGACTCATGAGATTTTTTATTAAGAAAGATCATGGTAACAGAGGGAAAAGTAACGGAGGGAAAATTGTGCAAACAAGTAGAAGGTGCAGGATTTTACATCATTTGTCAACTTTTTTCTTCCAAATACTTTAATATTACTTCAAAATGAAAGGAAACTATTTCTATAAAATATGTCAGTAATTCCAAGCAAATTTTTATCATTTTAAATAATAATAATAATAAAAAAAAATCCTGTACCTTCATCAACAGTTCAAAGATGGAATAACACAAGATATGATGAAATACAAACATTTATTTACATGATTTGCAGGTCTTTGAAATTTGGGAAATAATTTGTAACATGTTTCATACATTGTCTGTTTAAAACATATGGAACTTTAGAACCAAAAATGGTACAGAAAAAAGGTCAACAGTTTCATAAACTAGAGTACATATGTATCTGTTCAATACATTTTTATATCAGATGCATTAACTTGAATTTTTGGCCTTGTTGTTTACTTCTGCTTGACCGGGCCCATTTACCACGGGATGAATAAAGATGATTTTTGGTTTATTAAAGAATGATGGGGTTAATGTAGAGAGGGTTTAAACTCTGATTATCTGGACTCTGTCTTCTAAATCCCCTTCCAGAAGCCATTTTATATTTGATGGATGAATGGATTGCAGCGTATAAGATGGACATTCCAAAACATGTGCTACAATTTTGGAAACCTACAATATTACTGACTAGCCCAGTGTGATTTCAATAAAGAACAGGGGTGGGACGAGACAGAATTCTCACAAGAGGAGACTAGACATGAGTTAAGGTCCACGAAATCGAGACAAGGCAAGATTTTGATATAAATTATGATAATTACTATAAATAAATTGTGATGTTCAGTTCACAGTTTTGGCCTTTACATTTTTTTTTATTCTATTGTGCACTTTTGAGGTCATTTTTGCATCGCTTTTTGGAACTACGGCTTCCCAATATGTTAACTCAAAAATGTTTAACCCTTTTTTATCTGATCCAAATGTAAACACATGGGGAAAAAATCTCACGAGATCATGTTTTGCATGTGTGAACACTCTTGTGGGAAATTGGTCTCGTGAGATCTTGTGGTAAAAGATCTTGTCCCTTCCCTAATAAAGAATGATTAAAATGCTGCATAAATTATCCTATTTTATGTGCAGTAGGAGCGGATATTGTTCTGAGTTATTCATATTTGCGTTTCGTTATATATGTTTAGGATTATTTAAGATCTTCTGTTCTCCTCTCAAACTCCAGCAGTGTATCGATGTGTTGTTGATCACTTAAATAAATCAAAATTTAGGAGGAACAGACCATTTCATATAAGCCTTTAACTACTTAATCCAAGATACTTTTTTTGTTTGTACACTTCTTTGCAGTTTACTGTTAATGAAAGTGCTTGTTACCTTGTGCACGTCTATCTCGGCTCTCAGTCTGTCTCTCTCCTTCTTCAGCTCCTCCACTTTAGTCTTCAGCTCCTGCTCTCGACTCTGTGGCTGTGCTCCGGTTTTCTTTTGTTTCGACTGGGCCTCCAGGAAACTCAAATGACCCAAAACTCCTACAAATACAAAGAACATGATCAACCATCTCCGTCATATTAGGTCAGTGTTTCTGAAACAGTGGTACAGATGGTGGCGCTACTGTTCTAGACATTATTCATATTTAAGTCTTTGGGACAGCCCTCAGTACACATTTACATGACCAGTAAAAGTCAGATCAGAATCAGAAATCTGCTCAGGTCCAGGTTATCAGCAGTATAAAAGATAAGATAACTAGAACAACCAGATTCAGATAACCCAATAATTACATTTGATTTTTGGTGTGTGTTTACAGCACAAGAGAAACCTTTCAATCATTAAAAAACTGGTACCTTGCCTTTTCACAATACTTAGTCTTTCTCTTCTTAGTCAAACCCTGTACAGGTGTGAACAATCACAAAGAAATCAAAATACTCACATCAGATGCGATGTTTATATAATGTGATAAATCCAGAAATCAGATAATGATAAGATTGTGGGTGTGGATGTAAAACGTAGTCAGTGTTACTTTTAGAGGGTTTAGACTTGATCCACAAGGGAATGACGAGCCCAACAGTAATAAACAGTTACATTTACCAAATGTATTAGTATGTTTCTATATTTACCAATGAAGGATCTGGTTTAGGCCTGATATAGACTTGATTGTGATACTTAGAAAATTAAATATAGCATTCATATTATTTGGTTATTATAGGGTGACCAAATTTTCAAAATTCAACACCTGTGTTGGGATGTTTGGTAGAAATGAAAATGTGAAAAGAGCGTTTAAGATAGTCCATTCTTATGTAGGGGTGTGCAAAACTATTGAAAGATCGATATATATCGTATTGTTTAATTTGATATTACAGTATTGATATTGTGGGCTGCTGTATCAATATATATAGAGTATTTTGAGGTATATTTTACAAAATTATTTTGTGTAAACGCTACAATTGTTTTGACATTTTCACTGTTTTGAGTAAAATTGGTGTTTTTTATTACTTTGCACAGACTTAGTGGACTTACTGTCAGCAGAGCAGTGATATAGAATGTGATGTCATCACATTCTATATCACCATAGCAACAAGTAAACTCTTATTTGATGCGGCCCCTTTGTATGTAATGTAATGTAATGTGGGTAACCATGGCAACAGAATGTTTGTTCAGAATGTTCCGTGGCTTTGATGATATAGCTGATAAAACTTTGACTCTTTGTGTCTGTGGGTAACAGCGGTTGTAGGTTTAGACATATCAGGGCGTAGAAGACCAACTGTGTGACACAAGTGAGTTTGCAAGTGAGCCGCAAGCAAGCAGGCAAGTTCGTTTGTACCTTTATTAACATACGTCATAGAACTTCTACATCTACAGTGTTTTACAGGAAGCAAATGGGTAGCAAACCTGATAACAACTGTGAGGTGGAGGAGCAGTGGAACCCTGTGCTGAGTCGCAAACAGCGACGAAAGCAAAGGAGAGCCTTCCTCCAAGAGGAAAAGGATCAAACTATCAATGACAATGTTCTGCAGGTCTCCCAGGAAGATCTGCTGAAAAAAATACAGATGTTGAGAGCTCAATTAAGAGAGAAAGAGGAGGAAAATGAAAAAGGAGAGAGCTCTCTATCAGGAACTATATGAATGCAAGTGTCTCTATGCAGAAAATCTAGAGAAACAAATATACCTTCTGAGAAGGGAGAAGTGCACTGCATTTGACAAACAAATGAAAGACATCAGGGCAGAGGTAAAGGATGTGCACCAGCGACAGACCACTGCCAACTCTTTACTTCGAGGGCAACTTAGTCAAGTCAAGTTGCAGGAGAAAGAGCTAAAGGACCAGATCGCCACTCTCACCCAGCACCTGGAAAAGGAGCAGGTGGAGAAGCAGGACCTGATGTGTCTTGTGGCAGAACTGCAGTCCTCCCTCAAGGAAAAGGACATTCTGGCCCAGGCCAAACTTCAAACCCTACTGGATGAGAAGGTGAGCCTGGAGTCAACTGTGGCAGAAGTTGTGACAGAAGCTGTATGTGTTGTTGAAGTTCTCCATGGCAGAGAGAAAGAGCAGAGCCAAATAATTCAAGAGGAGAAGGCAAAGTCACAAGCCTTAAATCAGACTCTCGAAACAGAGAGAAGAACTTTTAGGGCTGTGATTGAGCTGTGCGACGCTGCTTATGTTTCCCTTCTGCATCTTAAAGACCAGCTCGCCCAGGAACTAAACAGCTCCAAGCAGGAGATGGAGCAGCTGAAGGTGCAGCACCAGGATGAGCTCAGTGCTCTACAGAGGGAGAAGGTTAGGGATAAGGTTAGGGCTAGTGTTCTGGAGAACAAGATGGCCCTGTTGCAGGACAAGATCTGGGAGCTTTCTCAGGCTCTGATCTCTTCAGAACAGACTAACGCTGCTCTGAAGAGACAGAAGCAGGAGCTCCAGGACATTGTTATGAGGTTATTATGAGGTTAATAGTTATTATGAGGAATGCAGAGAGAACCCGGTTCTTCTGTCGCACTTAGACCACCTGGAGAATTGAATGTACTTTGAGAACTAAAAAGTTGTCATCGTCCATTCAATTGAATTGAAAATGGTTTGAAGGAACAATTAGCTGACGTATGAATTCTTAAATTTGTATTGGAACTAAGGCTAAATGTTTTCCATTCTTACCTTTTCATTAATGTTTATTAGGCCTGAGCCCCGACAGGGCGTAGGGCCTATTGCTTCCGCTACGTGGAGCGAATGGGGAGCGACGTGCGCATGTCCGAATGCCACAACACGACATGCAACTATGTCCTCAGTCGCCCCCGGCACGAACAGCAGTATCCCAGTAACCCACGCCCAAGGCCTGAGCCATATTTACTACTGCTAAAATGAATGGAAGTCAATGGAAGGCGATGGGTGACCTCGACGAGATGGCGAATGACGAGCGCGTCAGTGCTTGTAATGTAGCCAGTCCATTACTTGGGCCTAGGGCTAATTAAAGGGTAAAATAATGAGAAACTGAAACAAAGTTTTAGAAAGGTTTATTGGAATAATTGAGTATGTGCAGATTGAAGTTACCTGTAAAAGAAAAGGAAATAAGTAAAAGTAAAAGTGCATTTAAATCAAAGTAATTGTGTTAAAGTGATTGTACCAAAAGAGTCCCCGGGGAGCCAGAGCACCTTAAGAAGGTTCCGGGGCAGCCAACCATGTTGTTTGGAGGAGGGAGCACAATTTTTTAACTTGTTCTATTTAGTATTTTAAAACATTAAACACTGCTAATTTAAATAAAGAGATATACATTTTTGTAATTGATGTAATTGGATATTGTTTGGGCACTGTTTTGATAGTTAGCTTTTAGATATTAAATGTACAAATTATTGGAGCTTACCTGATCGTTAAAGTGGGCTCACCCAATTAGGACAGGGCCTTTAAAAGAAGCCAGCCTCACCTTGTTCAGGGAGAGGTGCTGTGTGAGCGCAGGTAACTGTTAGAGAATTCTATGATATAAATGTATTTCTTTGATTAAAGTCTCATTAAAGTGTTACTCATTTATATATGTAATTCTTTCACTAAAGTATTAATCATTTAAAGGGTGAATCATTTAAATATTAATCACGGTGTAATCAACATTGCTTTGGGTCTGTTTTGGTTCAGGAAGTACAGGACATGATACCAGCAGCAGATATGAATGACATGTCAACTGACAGATTAAGCTAATCTACTATGGGCGCCAACAATTCTGGGTTTGTCCCATCTTATGTTAAAACTGAAGGCCTTGGGGAACTACTAAATTGTCTATATTTGGGATGTGTAATCAAATGTGAAATGGGAGGGTGGTTCAGTTGACGATTGTTAGTTATAAGATAACATGTGAAATGTATGTCATCAAGTATGCTTATCTGTGACATGATTTTCAATAAAAGTGTGACTTGGAGAGTTGTTGAGCAGAGTCGGTCAGGGAGCTGACAGACAGTGTGCTCGACTCTCCTTGCGCAAGTATAAATTTTAACCGTCTCTTTCTGGTGTGTCTTTATTTAATGTAATTTGATGTCTTAGGGTAAATTCCCTGACAGTAACTGCTATGCCTGTTTTTAACCTTTTTGGGAATTTTTGTAAATATTTTTTCTATTTTTGTCTTTAATAAATGCACTGGGATCTACACTGTAAACTGGCTCAACTTGACTCTGTTCCTTCTAAAACCGCTAAGGTTGCCACCAGGCTATTACAGTGCCCGTCACTCACCAATGACCCCACGTGGGGAAGGTTGAGAGCT
This sequence comes from Boleophthalmus pectinirostris, assembly GCF_026225935.1. Classification (NCBI taxonomy): domain Eukaryota; kingdom Metazoa; phylum Chordata; class Actinopteri; order Gobiiformes; family Gobiidae; genus Boleophthalmus; species Boleophthalmus pectinirostris. Next base: position 34,438,391 of record NW_026570971.1, on the reverse strand, counting down.
TTCAAAAAATGTATAATATGTTGTTCTAATGTTTTCGGATATATTGTTTTTGCTCGAATTATTATTATTATCATTTTATTTTTATTATTATTAGGCCCGAGCCCCAACAGGGCATAGGGCCTATTGCTTCCGCTAAGCGGATCGAATGGGAAGCGACGTGCACATGGCCGAATGTAACAAGACGACATGCAACATTGTCCTCGGTCGCCCCCGGCACGAACAGCAGTATCCCAGTACCCAAGGCCTGAGCCATATTTACTACTGCTAAAATGAATGGAAGTCAATGGGAGGTCAGGGGGTGACCCCAGCGACATGGTGCAGACGCGCCCGTCACTCACCAATGACCCCACGGTGATGTGGGGAAGGTCGAGAGCTTTCAAAAATGTATAATATGTTCTAATATTTTTGGATATATTGTTTTTGCTCGAATTATTATTATTTTTATTATTCTTCTGCTCTTTAAACTCTAATTTGACCCCCTAAACACATTCAAAAACTCACCAAACTTGGCCCAAAATTCAGAAGTGGTGAAAAATTCGATAAAATATAGGTTGCGTTCACAGGCATTAAAAAATGCAGATACAGCGCCACCTCGAAAAGTCAAAATACATTGCGCCTATGGGAGACGTCCCAACGTCAACTTTGTCATAGAGCCACGAAATTCGGTACAAACATTCATCATGTGAAAACAAAAAAAAATGTTTATGATGGCCACGCCCCCTGACAAACCAGAAGGCGGCCATCTTGGATTGGACTGAAGTTTGAGTCCGCATTTTTGTTGACGTTGCGTTTGAACGCACTCCTCTGAAGGCGCTTCACCCACAGGGCTGAATATCAATATATCGTGAAGAGTATTTTGAGGTATATTTTACAAAATTATTTTGTGTAAACGCTACAATTGTTTTGACATTTTCACTGTTTTGAGTAAAATTGGTGTTTTTTATTACTTTGCACAGACTTAGTGGACTTACTGTCAGCAGAGCAGTGATATAGAATGTGATGTCATCACATTCTATATCACCATAGCAACAAGTAAACTTATTTGATGCGGCCCCTTTGTATGTAATGTAATGTAATGTGGGTAACCATGGCAACAGAATGTTTGTTCAGAATGTTCCGTGGCTTTGATGATATAGCTGATAAAACTTTGACTCTTTGTGTCTGTGGGTAACAGCGGTTGTAGGTTTAGACATATCAGGGCGTAGAAGACCAACTGTGTGACACAAGTGAGTTTGCAAGTGAGCCGCAAGCAAGCAGGCAAGTTCGTTTGTACCTTTATTAACATACGTCATAGAACTTCCACATCTACAGTGTTTTACAGGAAGCAAATGGGTAGCAAACCTGATAACAACTGTGAGGTGGAGGAGCAGTGGAACCCTGTGCTGAGTCGCAAACAGCGACGAAAGCAAAGGAGAGCCTTCCTCCAAGAGGAAAAGGATCAAACTATCAATGACAATGTTCTGCAGGTCTCCCAGGAAGATCTGCTGAAAAAAATACAGATGTTGAGAGCTCAATTAAGAGAGAAAGAGGAGGAAAATGAAAAGGAGAGAGCTCTCTATCAGGAACTATATGAATGCAAGTGTCTCTATGCAGAAAATCTAGAGAAACAAATATACCTTCTGAGAAGGGAGAAGTGCACTGCATTTGACAAACAAATGAAAGACATCAGGGCAGAGGTAAAGGATGTGCACCAGCGACAGACCACTGCCAACTCTTTACTTCGAGGGCAACTTAGTCAAGTCAAGTTGCAGGAGAAAGAGCTAAAGGACCAGATCGCCACTCTCACCCAGCACCTGGAAAAGGAGCAGGTGGAGAAGCAGGACCTGATGTGTCTTGTGGCAGAACTGCAGTCCTCCCTCAAGGAAAAGGACATTCTGGCCCAGGCCAAACTTCAAACCCTACTGGATGAGAAGGTGAGCCTGGAGTCAACTGTGGCAGAAGTTGTGACAGAAGCTGTATGTGTTGTTGAAGTTCTCCATGGCAGAGAGAAAGAGCAGAGCCAAATAATTCAAGAGGAGAAGGCAAAGTCACAAGCCTTAAATCAGACTCTCGAAACAGAGAGAAGAACTTTTAGGGCTGTGATTGAGCTGTGCGACGCTGCTTATGTTTCCCTTCTGCATCTTAAAGACCAGCTCGCCCAGGAACTAAACAACTCCAAGCAGGAGATGGAGCAGCTGAAGGTGCAGCACCAGGATGAGCTCAGTGCTCTACAGAGGGAGAAGGTTAGGGATAAGGTTAGGGCTAGTGTTCTGGAGAACAAGATGGCCCTGTTGCAGGACAAGATCTGGGAGCTTTCTCAGGCTCTGATCTCTTCAGAACAGACTAACGCTGCTCTGAAGAGACAGAAGCAGGAGCTCCAGGACAAGATTATGAGGAATGCAGAGAGAACCCGGTTCTTCTGTCGCACTTAGACCACCTGGAGAATTGAATGTACTTTGAGAACTAAAAAGTTGTCATCGTCCATTCAATTGAATTGAAAATGGTTTGATGGAACAATTAGCGCAGGTAACTGCTATGCCTGTTTTTAACCTTTTTGGGAATTTTTGTAAATATTTTTTCTATTTTTGTCTTTAATAAATGCACTGGGATCTACACTGTAAACTGGCTCAACTTGACTCTGTTCCTTCTAAAACCGCTAAGGTTGCCACCAGGCTATTACAGTGCCCGTCACTCACCAATGACCCCACGTGGGGAAGGTTGAGAGCTTTCAAAAAATGTATATATAATATGTTGTTCTAATGTTTTCGGATATATTGTTTTTGCTCGAATTATTATTATCATTTTATTTTTATTATTATTAGGCCCGAGCCCCAACAGGGCATAGGGCCTATTGCTTCCGCTAAGCGGATCGAATGGGAAGCGACGTGCACATGGCCGAATGTAACAAGACGACATGCAACATTGTCCTCGGTCGCCCCCGGCACGAACAGCAGTATCCCAGTACCCAAGGCCTGAGCCATATTTACTACTGCTAAAATGAATGGAAGTCAATGGGAGGTCAGGGGGTGACCCCAGCGACATGGTGCAGACGCGCCCGTCACTCACCAATGACCCCACGGTGATGTGGGGAAGGTCGAGAGCTTTCAAAAATGTATAATATGTTCTAATATTTTTGGATATATTGTTTTTGCTCAAATTATTATTATTTTATTTTTATTATTCTTCTGCTCTTTAAACTCTAATTTGACCCCCTAAACACATTCAAAAACTCACCAAACTTGGCCCAAAATTCAGAAGTGGTGAAAAATTCGATAAAATATAGGTTGCGTTCACAGGCATTAAAAAATGCAGATACAGCGCCACCTCGAAAAGTCAAAATACATTGCGCCTATGGGAGACGTCCCAACGTCAACTTTGTCATAGAGCCACGAAATTCGGTACAAACATTCATCATGTGAAAACAAACAAAACATTTTATGATGGCCACGCCCCCTGACAAACCAGAAGGCGGCCATCTTGGATTGGATTGAAGTTTGAGTCCGCATTTTTGTTGACGTTGCGTTTGAACGCACTCCTCTGAAGGCGCTTCACCCACAGGGCTGAATATCACCGTACATCATCTAGAGAAGTGGAATTATTATGGAGTTGTTGTTTTTTTTAACTTATTTTTATTAAATAATTTTGGTGCAAGCCACATAATTATGAAACAGCAGTAAGATGCAATACAAGTAAAATGACAATAAAGTCATACACATTGTGTCCTCATTTATCATTCATAATATACACGACACACACACTACAACATAACAGAATAAAAATCCTACAAAAGATGGTCATCCTTCTGAAATATAGGCCTTAACTAGGGCTGGGCGATATGGGTCAAAAAATATATCTCGATATATTTTGCTATATCTCAATATACGATATATATCTCAATATATGTTCAAGAAAAAATAACCCCCTAAAACTGAAAACTGCAAAAACAAATCTGCCAAATTCCACAAGGTCCTTTTTTTTTAATTGAAGTGTAAGAGGTCGACAGTTCATATAGGAACATTTAAGATTACAAAAAACCCTAATTACATAAATAATAATTTAACTGTCAAATAAAAGAAATAATACATATTTTCTTCTTTTCATTCATAAATAAAACAACTCAACACAAGTTCATCTTTGAATTAACTCTGTTATCCAGACCATAATCATAACCATGAGCTCATTTAACAGAAGAAGCTCAGGATGTTCCTTATTTCAATAGATCCATGTTCCTATCCAGCAGTAAGGAGCTCTGAGGTTTAATCCCACAATCCACTGCAGATCAAATCAAACGTTTCCAAACACTATTGTACAAGTGACACTGCAGCAGATTATTAATTAAAATCTTCTGCATAAATAAACTTTACATTGCTAAACTTTACAATATATAAAGCATAACGACTCTAGAGCCGCATCAGCCCGTTTGAGATAATAATGTGTTTAATGCAGTTTTGCGCACGTGCGTTTACATTTTACAGAAACGAAACTTAAGCGCATGGCTCATTTGCATAAACAGTGCACTTCTCGTGCAGCTCAGCTCGTTTAGCTTGAAGCTTTTCACTGGCACCAACTTTCGGCGTTCACGGCGATAGTGACGAGTGAAGGAGACACGAGCAAGGTGACGAGAGAGAAGATAAACAACGGAAGCGGCGAAGTCAGAATTGAATATAAGCATTATATCGATATATACGATATGTCAGAATTCATATCGAGTTTAAAAACTATCTCGATATATTTAAAATATCGATATATCGCCCACCCCTAGCTGCTATTATGATTTCTCACTTGTGTTATAATATTCAAGGTTCTCCTTATATTATTAGCACTATGACGACTTGGAATAAAACCTGTTTGGTCCAGATGAATTAATTTTTTTATATGTTTTTGAATCCTTTTCGCTAAAATACTGGTCAGTAATTTTAAGTCGTTGCACAAAAGACTAATTGGTCTATATCCTTCACAATGCATCGCACCCCTTCCTTCTTTATGAATAACTGAGATGATGGCTTCAGACCATGAGTCCTGCATTTCACCCTTTGTAAGTGTAGAGTTGAAGACCCTAGATAATACTGGCAACAAAGTATCTACAAAACATTTATAAAATTCCCCTGGGAGTCCATCTGTCCCTGGGGATTTATTGTTTTTTAATTTTTTTAATTGCCTCTCTAATTTCAGTCTCTGTTATGTTTGAGATCATTCCTGCAGCTTCTTCTGCAGACAGTGCAGGTAGATTTAGATTAGTGAGAAAGGATTTGCTCTGATGTGTAATCTCATCATTTATTGGATTTGGTTCTTCATAGAGTTTTTTGTAAACGGATGCAAAGGCATTGGCTATGTCTTTAGGACGGTACACAATAGACTTATTTGTAGGATCAGTTACTTTGTGTACCATTCTGTCCGTTTGTGCTTTACAAAGTTGAAAAGCTAGAAGGCGACTGGCTCTATTACCCATCTCATAATATCTTTGCCTAGAGAATCTTAATGCCCCTTCTGCTTTATATGTAAGAAGTGTATCCAACTCTTTTCTGGCTTCTTTCAGTTTAAGCAATGTGCAATTTCCACTTGTATTTTTATGTTCCATTTCCAATAATTTTATTCTATGCTCAAGGTTAGTTTGTTCCCCTAATCGCAACTTTTATCCGTGATGATATTTGAATCATTTTTCCTCTAATTACAGCTTTGGCTCCACTCCATAGAGTTGGTGGAGTGACATCTCCAGTGTCATTTGTCTCTAAATAGTCCCTCATAGTTTGTTTTAGTTATTGAACTACCTCTGCATTGTTGAGTAGTGATACATTTAGCCTCCAGTACTTGAAGAAATTCTCCTTACAAAGATCAAGGTGTAAATTTACAGGTGCATGGTCACTCAGAGTTATCGTTTCTATATGGCAATCAATTACTTTATGCATGTGCTGTTGAGAGATGCAAAAGAAAGCTATCCTCGAATAGCTATTATGAACATTGGAGAAAAATGTAAAATCTTTCATACTTTGGTTCCTATGTCTCCATGGATCCCCCAAGCCAAGTTCTGTTATCGTGTTATTAAGCATTTTTGTTTTCCTAGTCTGTGGACCTGTCTCTGCTGGTGATCTGTCTAGTTTACCATCCTGCACAGCATTAAAATCTCCTCCAACTATTATAACACCCTTTGCATTCTCTGCTATAATATTAGCAATTTCTTTGAAGAAATTTTCATCATATTCATTTTGAGCATACAGTCCCTGACAAAAGTCTTGTCGCTTATCCATTATGTAGAAACAAAAGCTTATAACCTGACTTTAAATTAATCGATTGGTTTTAGAAATGTCTCATATGAAAGCTAAAACCCTCCCAAATTATGCTCAATATACTAAAATAAATTTGCTTCACTGAAGAAAGATTGATCATTTAATGAACACAGAAAGGTCAGATTTTGGCAAGACAAAAGTTTTGTCGCCTACAGAAAATTGAACAAATAATTTACTTCAAATACAAAAATATGTTGCATAATGTCAGTGAATTAAGTAGTGGTGCTGTGAGATCCATATTTAATATCTTGTATGACTCCATGAGCTTGAAGGACGCATCCATGCGGTTTGACAATGATTCATACAATTTGTTGATGAAGTCATCAGGAATAGCAAAGAAAGCGTCTTACATGCCTCCCAGAGTTCATCAAGATTATTTGGTTTTGCCTTCCACGCTTCCTCTTTCATTCTACCCCAGACCTGCTCAATGATGTTCATGTCTGGTGACTGGGCTGGCCAGTCCTGGAGCACCTTGATCTTCTTCGCCTTGAGAAACTTTGATGTAGAGATAGAAGTATGTGATGGAGCACCATCCTGCTGCAAAATTTGACCCTTTTATGGTTGGGAAAGTAAGAGGAGCTAATACTTCTTGATATTTTAGGTTATTGATATTTGCCTTCCACCCTGCAAATGTCTCGCACACTCCCATACTGGATGGAACCCCAGACCAGGATTTTTCTTCCACCAAACTTAACTGTTTTCTGGGTGAATCTTGGATCCATGCACTCCAGTAGGTCTCCTGCAATATTTGCAGCGACTGTGATGTAATTCAACCGAGGATTCATCTGAGAAATCCACCTTCTGCCACTTTTCCAGTGTCCATCCTTTTAGCAGGCTGTGGACCTTGGCAAATCCCACACGGTTTTTTAATTGCCTTTTGTTTAGTGCTGGTTTCTGTGCACTGATTCGACCATGGAGGCCATTTCGAGACAGAATTCTACAAACTGTTGTGGTTGACACAGGGACTTGAGGTGACCAGGCCTGGTGGAGTCTGCTGCAGTGGAAAAGGGGCCTTGGATTTTTGAATCAACAAACGGTCCTCCTGAGCAGTTGTCTTGCGGGGTCTGCTGGACCTGGGCTTGTCAAAAACATCTCCAGTCATTTCAGATCTTTTTCTTATTCTTTGTACTTGACGCTGAGACACATTGAAGGTGTCACCACCTCAGCAGTGGATCTGGTCTTCAGCCTCTTGATAATTAACGCTTTGGTCTCAGGGTGGATCTTAGGCATGTTGTCAGAGGTCAAGTTGCAGTTGATGTGAAGGTCTGGTGTGCTGGGGTTCTTTTTATACACAAACACTAATTGACTGATCAGTAACTGATCACAGGTGAGGCTGTAATCTAGGATTGGGTGCATCATATGACAAAGCGACAAGACTTTTGTCTTGCCAAAATCTGACCTTTCTGTGTTCATTAAATGATCAATCTTTCTTCAGTTAAGCAAATTTATTTTAGTATATTGAGCATAATTTGGGAGGGTTTTAGCTTTCATATGAGACATTTCTAAAACCAATCGATTAATTTAAAGTCAGGTTATAAGCTTTTGTTTCTACAAAATGGATAAGCCACAAGACTTTTGTCGGGGACTGTATAAATTCATAATAGATAATTCCTCATCCCCAACCTGTCCAACTACCATCACATATCTCCCCCATTTGTCTTGTATTACACTTTCTTTTGAAAAAATAAGTGATTTGTTAATCAAAATAGCTACTCCTCTTTTCTTTCCAAATGATGCATAGTATATTTGGTTTACCCATTCTCTTTTAAGTTTTTTAAGTTCCAAATCACTCAGATGAGTTTCTTGCATTAGAGCTATGGAGCACTGCATCTTCTTTAACTGGTTGAATTTTTTTTTTCTTTTTATAGGATGATTTAAGCCATGTACATTATATGTTAGAATACTGAGGTTTCTCATGAAAATACCTAGAATTATTAAGGCACATCTTAATTTCTTTCTTATACAAAAGACAATACAACATGTATCTATAATTTCGTGATTGCACCATTAGTATGTTATTCAAAGTACAGATTGCACCCATTAGAACAAAAGTTTTGAACATGAACTTAAACAGACTTCCAAACGTCAAAGTGTAGTGGCAATTGTCTTACAGCAAAACGCTGAGCAAAGGGTTGCCTTCGCCAAAACCAACGTAAAGTAAACATAAACAAACAAAAAAGTCATCCCACTTTCTTCTGAGTAGGAGAGGGACCCCTTAGATTAAACTGTAATGATTACATCGTAATGTAACTAGCCTTAATTAGTTAACAGTTATAAATCAAATAATTCGCACAATTCTTGCCTACTTTGCTACTCAATTCTCAATTCCTTCAGTTATTTGTCACCTCATAGGAGCAATTGCAAATCCGCGGTGGTCACCGTTGCTTCTCTAGCTCCTTGGGTGGCCCAGGTGTTGCGCACTAACTCCTTCTGACAGTTCTCTCTCTCGTCCACTTTAACGTTATTTCCCATCTGCTTGAGGACTGGCGCTGCCTCCATGAGTGTAGAGAACGTCTTAACTCCGGTGTCTATATGAATTTTTAGCTGGGCAGGGAAAGGAGACGTGGCTTTCACTTTCTTCTCTTTGAGCTGTTTAATCACATCCCTCACTTGTTTACGTTTCTTCTGTACAGCGGCAGAGTAGTCATGGTCAAAAAACACTTTCTGGCCCTGGTATAAGACTCCACGGCTTTTCCATGCCTCTTGTAGAATTCGTTCTTTCATTCTGTAATCCAAAAATCGGACAATAATACATCTCGGTGACGCAGTGGCTTTCGGCTTCATGATCAACGATCGGTGTGCCCTCTCTACTCCAAGATCCAGCTCCTCCGGTATTTTCAGTGTAGCGCGGAGCATGTTGGTTATAAAGCGAATCATATCGTTTTTCTCTTCATCTTCTCGTATCCCCTATATGCGTAGGTTATTGCGCCTGGATCTGGATTCGAGATCTTCACACTTGGTGGACAGTGTGGTTTCGCGTTGTAGCATGTAGCGAATAGTTCTGTTATGTGCTGAAGCAGGTCCTCGTTGTCGCTCACTCTCTGTTTCATGTCTGACATTTGCTCTTCAAGCTCCGTTGTCCTTTCAACAACGTCTTTCAGAGCATTTTCTACCCTTGCCAACGTAAATTTAGTATGGTTTGAAACCTCCATATGCTCTTTCCTGAAGTCTTTGAACTCTGCTAGCACCAACGTCACATTGTTTTCGGATTTATCCATGTCCATGGCCGCTTCGTCACTTTGCTCCCGTCTGTCCTCTTTCCTGGTAGATCTTGTCTCCTTTCGTTGGCCAAACATTCTAAACTTTCTTAACAATCCAGTTCTGGGCGGAATATGTGCAGGTTCATTACATTTAGGCTAGTTTTAAGGGTCTCTCTCCAGAGCTCAAAAATCAAGCTGCTTAACCTGTCATGGCGTCACCGGAAGTCATGTTTACTGTTATTAATTGTTATTTATTTATTTGTTTATTGTTATTGTTATTAATGTTTTCATATAAAATATCACTCCCCCCGAACTGCCACCTTATCGTGGTGGGGGAGTTTGTACCCGAATGATCCTAGGAGCTATGTTGCCCGGGGCATTACGCCCCTGGTAGGGTCTCCCATGGCAAATAGATCCTAGGTGACAGGGCAGACTAAGAGCAGTTCACAGCACCCTTCTGAACTTAGAAATATCGAGGACCGTGACGTCGCCCGGTATGGAGCAGCCGGGGCCCCACCCTAGAGCCAGGCCTGGGGTTGGGGCTCAAATGCGAGCGCCTCGTATCACAGCCATGATTTAGCCTTTGTTTTTCACTGAACTGTATCATATTGATTTGAAATATATCGTATTGAAACATATTGAATTGAAAGTGCACTGTATCAAAAGCGTATCGTATCATGGCCTGTGTATCGAGGTATGTATCATATCAACAACCCAGCTCTATTCTTGTGTCAGTCATAATCTTAGCGGCATCTGTTGCTTTATGGTCATTTGTAAATACAGTTTTTATTTTTGCTAAACAAATCATAATTTATGCTCTTTAATGTTGGCAGGGATCAGATTAGTCAAGAACTATGATAGTCCTGTTTTAGTCCTGGTTTAGACCTGATGTAGTCCTGGTGTAGTCCTGGTGTAGTCCTGGTTTAGTCCTGGTTTAGTCCTGGTTTAGTCCTGGTGTAGTCCTGGTTTAGTGCTGGTTTAGTGCTGGTTTAGTCCTGGTTTATTCCTGATGTAGTCCTGGTTTACTCCTGATGTAGTCCTGGTTTACTCCTGATGTAGTCCTGGTTTATTCCTGATGTAGTCCTGGTTTATTACTGGTGTAGTCCTGGTTTATTACTGGTGTAGTCCTGGTTTATTACTGGTGTAGTCCTGGTGTAGTCCTGGTTTGGTCTTAGTTTAGACTTGATGTAGTCCTGATTTAGACATAGTTTAGTCCTGGTTTAGTCTTAGTTTAGACATAGTTTAGATCAGATTGGGCAAAACTAGGGACGCCTGGGACATTTCTTGTATAAAACTGGGACAAATCACGGGTTTTCTACAGAACACTAGGTTATTACAATTAATGCTACAGGTGTTAGCCGAACTCGCAAAACTAGCTTCATCGCAGTGATCAACAAACTAAAGAATATGATCCCTACCTTTTGCTGATACATTTTCCATTGTTTGTAATGTTTATCTTGGAATCCGCGATAAAATAAAGCTCCAGAAGAGTATTTTAGGCGTAATGTTTGTTTCTGTTTTTGTTTTTGGCGGCTCTCCTCTTCTCAACGCGTCAGAACTTCCTCCGCTGCCCAAAACGTCATCACGCACACACAACCCCGGAAGAAAGTTCAGAACGTTCGCAGGGATCACATGGAAGATTTATGTGAGCGCCACTGTTCAGCGCTAAACTGCGGCTCAAGCAGGATTAAAACACGGGATATGAATGAAAACAATGTTATTTAAGTTTTCAGAATCATTCTTCGTAAACTAGCTGTATGTTTAACGTTACGGAAAGCGGAAAACTATGGCGAGAGGAGCGCGTCGTGGAGGTAAGCGTGACACATTCACCTACATTTATGAACCGCTGCTGCACTTTACAAAGACCAACAACTCACTCAGCTTCTTTACACATCCAAGAAAAATGATCGTACGTATATTATGTCTATGTTTATTATCTGGAAATTTAAAATAAAATAACAATGGTCTATACACTACTTATGTTAATTTAATATTGTCTAAAACATTCAGGACACGTGCTTTTTTTCTCTTAATACATCCGTGCATTTATTCCAGTGAGTATAGTTGACCATTAATTGAAATATTGTTGTGAATGAAAAACTAATCATTATTTTGTATTGTAATCAAAGATCAAAAAGTTTATTGTCAATTCTTCATATGGAAAACATAAAGAATCGAAATTGTGTTTCTCACTCCCGCGCGTATAAATAAATAATAAAAGTAAACAGTGCAAAAGAGCAAAAGACATAGTGCACGGCACAAGACAGTGACAGGCACAAGACAGTATCATTTACAACATTTATGGAGTAGGATCATAGATCTATAATAAAATCTTAATATACTTCCACGAGTAGAATATGTTAAAACAGTCTTTAATTATTTCTGGAGATGTTCCTGTCAACTTCATTTATGAAATATTTTGTGGTTATAAGCTTAAGAAATAACTTTAAAATGTTAAGCACTGTTTCTGACATGTAAAATTGTTACTACATCCTGAGATACTACCAATGGTGGAATAAGTACTCAATTTTGTTACTTAAGTAAAAGTATAGATCCCAAAGCAAAAAACAAGATGTAAACAACAAGTGAAAGTATTAAAATTAGTGCTGTCATGCGATTAAAAAAATTTAGAGATTAATTAATTATGATCTGTAATTAATTAATCTAATTAATCTCATTTTAATCTCACCTAAAAATTGCTGAGAAAAGCCTTCAATTTGAGGTATTTTCATTTGAATTCATTATTACATTATTGTGGCAGATCAAAAGACTGAATATAGATTTAAAAAAGTGACTTTATAAAGTCATTTATTGTTTAACAAATCTCTCCAAATTGTCTGTTGAGCCCAAGTCTCCATGAATAAGAAACTGTTTGTTGTAAAGTAGCAAAGACGAGGAAATCTGAACATAATAACTTTTGTCTACTTAAAGACAATAAAAAGTCCAGTCTTTCCTTAACCATATTAAAAATATTATTGATAGAGAAATGCTTTATATATGAGATCACTGGTTTTAGTCCTGGTTTAGACCTGGTTTAGACCTGCTTTAGTCCTAGTTTAGTCCTGGAATGGATTAATCCTGGTTTTCCTGTGTTAGTTCTGGTTAGTCTGTTTAGTGTTTAGTCCTGGTGTTAGTTCTGGTTTAGTTCTGGTTTAGTCCTGGTTTAGTCCTGGTTTAGACCTGGTTTTAGTTCTGGTTTTGTCCTGGTTTAGTCCTGGTTTAGTCCTGGTTTAGACCTGGTTTAGACCTGGTTTTAGTTCTGGTTTTAGTTCTGGTTTAGTTCTGGTTTAGACCTGGTTTAGTCCTGGTTTTAGTCTTGGTGTTAGTTCTGGTTTAGAGGCGCACAGGAGGAAGCGCTGTTTACGCCGCGTACGCGAGAAAACACGATCCACACGCGGCTCACGGGAGGACAGCGATGTCCGCGCAGTGTCTACGGAAGGAAACGTGGTCCGCGCGTTCTCAGGTTAATGACGATGATGAAGGTGTGTGTTTGTGTTTGTGTGTGTGTGTTTGTGTGCGTGTCCCCTCATGTGGCAGGTCATTATAGGACAGTAGTGCAGACATCATGAGCCTATGCAGGTTGTTTTCAGACGATATTATATTTGTTATTTTCTTTTATATTTCACGTTGGGAGAATAATTTCCAAGACACGAATGTGTTTTTACCTGTGCGCTGCTGCCTCTGTTCTACTGGCTCTTCGACCTCGTCCATTGTGCGACTGATGCCGCCAACGTTAACATGACGTTTACATCGCTTTTACTGCGCGTTTTGTGTGGCTTTCCGGCAATGAGTGGAATTACCGAAATTAAAAAATGTATAAATGTGTTTTGTGTGTGTGTGTGTGTGTGTTGTTGTCCCAAAAACACACAACAGGTTTTATAATAAAGAAACTCGCATACAGAAACACTAAAGTTAGAGATTAAAAATGAGATTAACGCGATTAAAAAACATAACGCGCTAAATATGACTGTAATTAATTAATCGCAATTAACGCGATAATTTGACACCCCTAATTAAAATACCCATTTAAAAATGTATGTCAAAAGTAAAAAGTAAAAAAAACAAACTTAAAACTATTTTGCACAGAATTTGAAATCTAATAAAGCTTCAAATGTTGTGACTTTGATAAAGATTTGTGTTGAATATTGTTCAGCAGAAACTACAGAATTATTTTTTTCGTAGCTATTTTTGTTTGCTCCAGCTATGACCTTGATAAACAGTAAACCTTGCGACCTTTTCAGCAGGTCTCACACAATAATAAAAATACTTTTACTTTTCAAAATAAAAGTACATTCAAACATGTAGTCAAGTTCTCTGTCTAATTAAGTGCACATTCTTTGGAGGCTGCCTGTTGCGCTGTAGAGACTCAGTTCTGTTGACCTGTCCACCCTGCGCTCGGTGATGTTTGTCTTTTGGTGAAACACAAAGAAACAAAAGAATCTGAGTCAAACCAGTATCTGTGGTCAGGATTCAGCTCCTCAGAAACGTTTCATTGTGGACAGTGGCTCTCAAACTGTTCTCAACAAGTACAACCAAAGCAAAAATGTAGCTTTCTGAGTACCAGCAGCTCTAAACTAGGTCTATTACAGGATATTTCCAGGTTGACTCTAGGACTATACCAGGTCTAAAAGTGGACTATATCATTGCCACTGTAAGTTCTAAATAGGCCTGTCATGATAACACATTTTGAAGCATGAAATATTTCTACAGAAAACTATAACGATAGAAGATAATACTGAAACTACTTTATGCCACTGACACAATAAAAATTAAGTAGGACAATCCCAGTAAACCATAAAATAGTCAGCATCATTTAAAGGCCCAAGGTGCAACAAATAAATAACCGAATGAACCAATAATTAACCATAGAAATTGCTTATTCTACCCTCTATAGTGTACTCTTGATTTTATTGCAACAAAAACAACAAAAATTTCCTCATTATTCCAAAGAAAATCTACATACGCAGGCTCGTTAGCAGACGTTTGAGGGCCCGGGTCAAGGAGCCTTACATGGCCCCCCTTTAATATAAATTAATAGGAAGAGGGCCAGTTCTGGGCTCTTAAAACCCTCTTAAAAAGTGGATAAAATCAACTAAAATTGACAAACTGAAGAGCTCCAAGTCCCACCTGAAGGAGGGCTATATGGGAAAAAATAAATAACTTTTTTTCAGATGATTGTTTTTCAATTCAAAAATTAAATAAAATGGCTTTGCTGCTTAATGTTTCTAGTGGAGGGTCTGCCACCTGCTTGTCTCAATGGAAATGTTATTATTTTATCTAAAATGTTCCACAGTAAAGATTAAACCTATTTATCACAAGGGAGACACGCAGTTTACAGCACTACACTACATTACAGTTCAGATCTGTGGAGAGTCGCTCCTATTCACAGAAGGATTTTTTACTTTTTAAAAACATTCATAATGAATAAATTATAGGTGGATATGTTTAAAATCATACTATGTAACCAGGGAAAGCAACAACATCTCCAGCAGAAAGGTTGTGGAGTGTACTATATTGATTTTGTGAACATAAAGAAGAAAAACTTTAAATCAACTCTATACTATATCAATACTAAATCAACACAAAAAGTCAATTTTTAATTTCTTCCTTCAAACACAGTCTTTTACTGACAGAGGTTTGGCTGTGGATCTCTCCCTTAAAAAGACCCAAGATGATCATTGACAGTTACAAATGACTGAATCTTTATCTATTCTATTAATTGCACAACCCCAGTTTCATAACATAGAAATTTCAGTTTAAATTCTTGTTTTGTTAAAATTTGAGAAATACTGTATTTTCCGTTAGATTAGGCGCGGTCTTAAGCCTCCAAAAACGACTGCACGACTTATAATCCGGAGCGCCTTTTATATGAATTTCCGCCAGTGTTCCAGTACAACTTCAGTAAACGACAAAGCCGCACCACTTGCAGCATTACGGCTACCGTAGTCAGGAGCATCGCGGAGTAATACGTACTGTGATTACTCATTTTTCCTGTGGACGAGGAAAAGATGAGCGACTGGCTGCGAGAAGTTTACCTTAAGAGACCGGATGACTTTTTCCACTCATCTCCGTCCCTATTGATCTGCGACTCCAGCGCAATAACAGATTGTTGTCCAGACGCAGCCGCGATTCATTTTCGAATTATTTTACCAACAATGGCCAATACAGAGAATGTAACACACGAAGATCAGAGCAAGTATCAGTGTGCGAACATGTGGCTCCAGAGTGAGTCAAAATTGGGGGTGTGTACGTCTGTTGAGGACCTGCACGCACAGTGAGGTCCTGGTGTTCCCCGTGTTCACGTAGGAACCAGCATTTGTTATTTTAGGCTTTAATTAACCAAATAATTTTATGGCAATAGCCTATTCAATTGATACAACTTCAAAAAGTCCCTGCTTTTAGCCTAGTGTGAGAAATACATTTGGACTAGATCCAAACCAAAGTCCTGAACCAGTGGGAGCAGCTCCGGTTCAGGCCGGGCTCAGAGGAGCTGGAGCGGGGAGCCTCGACCTGAGGAAGCGCTTTCCCCGGGAAGAACCAAATGCGCGGAGTACGGACGCTCAGAACAACATATAACAAACCAAACTGGACTCACGCTTCTGTCCGGATGCTGCACCACCTCGGAACCAGCCGCGGTTCTTGAGCGCGGAGGACAGGAGCAGCGCGCCCGGACCTGTAGTCCACAGCGCATTCTCGCTTTTCCCGCACGGAAACAGCGCGCAGACGACGGAACGTACCCACTCGGACTCAGTCCATCAAGCACTGGTCTTGCTCGCCACCGTTTGGAACCAGCACATGTAGGATGGAGCCTCCGGACCATCTGACCAACGCACTTGTAGGACGACAGAAGACCAAGGAACAGACAGCGCTGTCCTGAGGAGCTGCGCGCTACTGTGAGCGCTGTTGGCTGCTGCTGTTACCCGAACTCTGGGCTGATTCGGTGAGTTTGTACAAAGTTCTACATGTTGCTGTTTTATGAGTTCATGATGATAATTTGAGATGAGGACGGCCCATGGTATTAACAGGAACATCGGTGTTGGTAACTGGAGGTATCGCTGTTTTCCCGGGAAACAGAGACACGTCAATCGAACCAGTTTTGGTTCGTTTGTCGGTGTGAACGCGGACCACACTGGAGTGTATTTGCTACATAATAACAATTTTATTGCCTGGTGCGACCAAATAATCGAACTAGCGGTGTGAAAATGCCCTAATGTGTTATTTTTAGTTATAACCAAACAATTATGAGTTATTGTGAATACACTGACAATTTATCGGTCTCAGACAGTTTTTTGTTTTTTACGTGTTACAACGACTGATTTACCTAACTGTTGTGTTTCGTTTAATGCGCCTTATAGTCCGGTGCGGTTTATATGTGAAAAAAGGTCAGGAAAACGACAGTGCGTCTTATAACCTGGAGCGCCTAATCACCCGGAAAATACGGTAGTGTATTTTCCGCACTATTAGGTAGGGCTGGGTATCATTAAAAAGTTGCCGAAGCGATACACACCTCGATACACAGGCCATGATATGATACATATCTCGATACAGTGCGCTTTTGATTTGATATGATATATTTCAAATGGATTCGATATGGTTCAATAAAAAATAAAGGCTAAATCATGGCTGTGATTCTAAAAGTCTTTGTTAAACCACTTCTTGTGCAAAGTTCATATGAAACACAAACATTTTAATCCTCAAAACGGTGTCAAAATGTCAAATGTGACACATAAACGAGTTTCCGTTCACTCCACAAGCAACAAAACTGTAGCTGTAACAAAATAATTTAGTAAAACACACATAAAAATACTCTTGGTAATATATTGATACAGTAGCCCATGATATCGATACTGTATCACCACATTAAATGATAGGATATATCGATTTTCCGATATTTTTGCACACCCCTACTAGGCGCTCTGGATTATAAGGCACACTGTCATTAAATGGTCTATTTTTGAGTTTTTTTCACAAATAAACCACACTGGACTATAAAGGAAACCCAACAGTTGGATGAGTGAGTGGTTTTGTTTGTTTGTGGCGTTCACGGTGACTCTGGAGTTGTTCAGTTGTGGCGTGTAGGGAGGGTGCTGTCTGGGACCAATGGATTGCCGGCGTGTTCGCAGTGACTCAGTTGTTCAGTTGTGTCTAGAAGTGGCACATTGCACTCGTTTTTTCGGTTCGTTCCTCCGTTCTGTTGCTCGTCGGCGTGGAGTGATGAGTGTGGTCGCTGTCTGCTCCGTGTGTGTTTGTGTGTTCTGTGGGTGGTGCGGCTTTGTAGTTTACTGAAGTCGTGCTGGGACACCCGAGTGGATTCGTGTATAGGGTGCTCTGGATTGTGGGGCGCGCAGTCGTTTTTTGGTGGGGTTGGAGGATTAAGAGCGCGCCAGAAAATACGGTAACTTTCCTGGTAGAGGGTTCGTCAGATGCTTTTCTCCGTGTAGATGTCATTGCTCTGCCTGGAATGTTCCACAGTGTGACATTAAACAGGTTTACCTTACATTTATTCAATTACAGGTGGCTTTATAGCTCAAAAATATCTAGAAAAACAGACATTGTGACTGTGAGCGAGGTCGCCTCTCCACAGATGTGACCTGTGACTTGATCATGTTTGGTCTCCAAGAAGATAGAAAGGTTTAATGTCATACTGTGAATCATTCCAAGCAAAGTATTAATAAGATCTCCATGGAGAAAAGGATTTGATGCACAGTGCAGCTTTTAAAGTCAGATTTTGATAGTTTGATTTTAAATGCCATAAACTTGACCTAACTGTGTCCCCAGATACGAGGTAAACATGTTCAAATCAAATACAGCTTTTACTGATAACAATTCTAATGCTGATTTATTCTTAATTATATAAACATTAGATACCAAGGCCAAGTTGTTTATGCTATAATTTGGTGTTCTGGTTTTCATATTTTGTTCCCATACACTGCAGCTCTACAGTAGACATAATATTTGGTCTGTTCTTTAACTTTGACACACTTTTTAACATGTTTATCTCTCGTCAAGGCTGATAACTGACTGATGGACCAGAAAGGGAGATCCACACTTCATTTAATCCCGTGTCCCATTGGTGGAGAAGAGACGCTGACCCCACTCCCTCAAGATGGTCCCCTCGCCTCACAAACTCCTCTTCACCGCTGCAGACTATGCCATCTTTGCTCTGCTCCTGGGCGCCTCTGGCCATAGGAGTGTACTACGCCCTCTCAGGTAAAACTGCGCTTAATTTTTATTCACATTTTTCATTTTTTTAATGTGTCTAGCCATCTGTGTAATCCCTCAGTGGTCCAGGTAGGTTCCATAGTGGTCCATGGGCGTATACCAGTCTATGTGCTCTTATACTTGTTCTGATGCAGCTCAGGATCATTCAGGAAAGGTTTATTTCTGTTTTGTCAAAGGGACTTTTTTTAGTATCGATATTAGGGTGACCATATTTCCGTTTGTGAAAACCCGGACACCTTACTGGGGGTGGGAGGTGGGGCCTTCGATATTGAGCTACTCTCACCTTACAACCTGTGCACATGGCCTCCCACTTGTCCCAACCAGGACGGAGAATTTCTTGTACAAGTCATCGTTAAATGTGCATTTGCTCTTTGGCATGTTGCAGACTGCACAGAGAGCTACGAGAGCTGCTTAAATTAATGGCCCCAATGAAAGGTAATGAAAACCCGGACATTTTTATCACTTTAAAAAAAAAAAACAAAAAAAAAAAACGGACACCCAGGACAGAACGCAAAAAATTGACAATGTCCACGGAAAAACAGATGTTTGGTCACCCTAATTGACACCTAAGCCTGTCCTGAAAATTACCATATCAAAGACAGAATAATAGTTTTTGTGGGTCAGTATTTATCATGAATACAACAGTAGCTCAGTTGACGTTGAACGTTTGTCCACTGATCTGTAGCTTGGTGGTTGGTTTCAGATCCAGCTCTTGACATAAACATCATTGGTTGAGAGGTCTGATCCACTGACCCACAGGTTGGTGATGCGATTTCAAAAGTTTCATAGTGTACCTTTTTAAATCTTTTACTTAAATCCTTAGTTTTTAAAAATATGTATAAAAATGTACAGTCAAATGTAATTAATACAGGTGACTCTTGATCCTGTTGTAATTCTCTGCTTTAGGACCCAAGCATCAAAAACTAAACCTGTAATTTCTCAACTGGAGCAAAAGCTGTTTACCAAAACGCTGTTGATAATAAAGGTAAAAGTCTGATCTCTGCAGGAACAGTAAATGTTACTGTTATTGACCCTAAAATACAAACAAATAAGGTTCAGAGCTGCAGATTTGCCCTAGAATAAAAGCAGGTTATGTTTCAGAAGACATTAATACAGGGAGTGGTACTGTAATAGTAGTAGAAGCAGTAGTAGTGTCCTTGGACCTTACCTTGCCCCTAGTTTCTGCATAAACTAGTGTATGAATGTGTGAGTGGTTCCTTGATGTAAAGCACTTTGAGTTCTTTGAAGGTGGAAAGAGCTGTGTAAAAGTGACCATTTACCATGTGACTATTTTTCTATGTTCTAGACAGGAACTTTGTGTTACATTTATGTATTACAATATGATTTGACGTATAGAGAGTTGAAGAAATCACTTTTATGATTGCTCACTATGTCCAAACTAACCACTAAAGTGTACATTTAGAATATTTTTTCAGTTATAATCCTGTGTAGTAAGTAATTTAGCAAAGGCTCAAATTAGGTAAATCATTAGCAAAAAAGAAGCCGGGTCTAACTGGGGGTAACTTAAATCAAACTGAACAGAACAAAACTAACTCAACCAGACAAAGAACAGGGCTGTTTAAATACATGAGGGCCAACTAAAACTAAACACAAGACGGGGGAATTACACTAAATAATTAACTTAAACTACTAACTTAATCAAAGTAACAAAAAGGCAAATAATTATAATACAGAAAATAATAAGTGACAATAACATGACCTTAAACAAACTAGACAAACTAACTTAGCAAATCTAACTAAATAGTGCTCCCCCCTTTGTTGATTCATGGATGGTCTCTCCCGAGGCTCCGCTGTCTGGCACTCAGACAAAAGAACAAGTGTAAGTAAATAATTCAGACTTCCACTAAAATGTGGGCACCCAATTAGAATATAAGTCTAAATAAAGGAATTAAATTATGTGTGATGTTATTAACTTAATGTAAATGAAATTAAATAAATAAAATAATACTAACACTGTGGAGTGGTGGCAGAGGCATTCACCACATCCTGCTTTAGGGTTATTGTGTCAGTGATATAAATTAGTTTCAATATTATCGTTTATTGTTTAGATTTTTTTTTTTTTTTTTTTTTTTTACCAATGTACTGTATCATACTTAAAAATGTGTTATTGTGACAGGCCTGTTGATGCCTGCTCAAATGAATGTCCAGATTTAGACTTAGACAAAATTTATTGATCCACTAGGGAAATGATTTGGACACAGTAGCTCACACATCACAATATAATATAATAAAGAGAAACAAATATAAATGGTAATAATAAATTCCAAATAGGTGTTGGTGAATAAGAGACTGTTGTCAAATAAGACATAATTATATCACTGTATATGTACAAGTAAATAGAAATAAAGTAATATGAACTAGAAAAGCACTCAGAGAGCGCAGACCTCCGCCAAGCACTACAGTCCCCCTCATATTAATTGTGTTTTCCATAAATATTTGTCTCGTATCTTTCAATTTGGAATATGAAAGAGGATCCCATTGTCCATCCCTGAGTCAAATTTCATGGGGTTTGGTCTATAATTAACCGAGATATTGAGAAACAAAATTTTTGGCCCCATTTACCACAATGTTAACTAAAATTTCAAAGTGATCCAGACCCCCAAAATGAAATCAGTTCTTCCTTTTCACATTTCCAACAAATCCTGAAAATGTCATCAAAATCGGTCCATAACTTTTTGAGTTATGTTGCTAACAGACAAACAAACAAACAGACAAACGCCGGCAAAAACATAACCTCCTTGGCGGAGGTAATTATCTCAGCTTTATGCAAGAGATCGTGAGGAAAAACAGTGCTAAGATGATATGAGGATGTATCTAGTTTCAAAACTATTTTTAGTATCGGTTTTTTAATACTGTTGACCCGGGCAGTCAACAGGGGGGTCAAGGGTGTTATGGGGACCAGATTTGGAAGCTCCACTTATTACATCATTTCTGGCCTATAAACCGCTACTTTACTTTTTCTCACACTTTGAACCCTGTGGCTTATACAACGACACGGCTAATATATGGACGGATTGTTTGTTTATCAGCACAGTGAATGCGTGCACACTCTCCTCATGGAAAAAACACAAAGAAATGCAGACGTTGCAGCTTTAAGTTAAAGGCAATTGATGTGGCTGTTGAAGAAGGAAAGAGAGCTGCAGTACGTGAGCTCGGCATCAGAGAGTCGATGGTGAGATGGCGACAGCAGCATGACAAACTGACTCAAAGCAAAAGATGACAAAAGAAGAGGCAATAAATAGAAAAATAAATAAATAAAAAGATAAATACAGGATAGCCGCAGGGTCTTAAAAGTCTTAAAAAGTCTTAAATTTCATGCTCCTAAATTAAAAGTCTTAAATTCTGTTGTCCAAGGCTTATATTTTTCACAAAGGTCTTAAATTTCATTAGCCTATTTTTTTTTTTTACTCAACTGGGCTGCAGTGCGATGTTAAATGGAGGGAAGAAAAGAAACAACAACGTGAAATCTCATAACATGAATAAACAACTGATTTGGAGTATGCGCAAACAATACATTGGTTTCTGGCGCTGGCGGTGATGAGTAAATAATCAGAGTGGAGGAAGATGTTGGATGGATGATGGGGAAGTGTAGGTTTAATCCACAGTGGCTTTTAGATTCTACATATAGTAGTTGGTTGGTCATTATTAGAATTGGATTTGGTGTTTTCGCCCACGTAATGGGTGCAATGTTGGTCTTAATTTTCATTTAAGTGGTCTTGAAAAGGTCTTTAAAAAGCCTTAAATTTGGGGCAGTCAAACCTGGGGATAACCTGAAATAAATAATAATAAAAAGAGGCAATAAATAATAAAAAGACAATAAATAATAAAAATAGACGGGGCGGCAGTAGCTCAGTTGGTAGAGCATTTGCCCACTGATCTGAAGGTTGGTGGTTCGAATTAGGGGTGGACGATATATCGATATTTTAAATATATCGAGATAGTTTTTAAACTCGATATGAATTCTGACATATCGTATATATCGATATAATGCTTATATTCAATTCTGACTTCGCCGCTTCCGTTGTTTATCTTCTCTCTCGTCACCTTGCTCGTGTCTCCTTCACTCCTCACTGTCGCCGTGAACGCCGAAAGTTGGTGCCAGTGAAAAGCTTCAAGCACCACGAACCTTTTCCACCATTTACAGACAAGAACATCAGCAGCACATCCTCCTATTCCATCGAGTCGCGTCCTTTAGCCCGAAAGAAGCTAAACGAGCTGAGCTGCACGAGAAGTGCACTGTTTATGCAAATGAGCCATGCGCTTAAGTTTCGTTTCTGTAAAATGTAAACGCACGTGCGCAAAACTGCATTAAACACATTATTATCTCAAACGGGCTGATGCGGCTCTAGAGTCGTTATGCTTTATATATTGTAAAGTTTAGCAATGTAAAGTTTATTTATGCAGAAGATTTTAATTAATAATCTGCTGCAGTGTCACTTGTACAATAGTGTTTGGAAATGTTTGATTTGATCTGCAGTGGATTGTGGGATTAAACCTCAGAGCTCCTTACTGCTGGATAATAACATGGATCTATTGAAATAAGGAACATCCTGAGCTTCTTCTGCTAAATGAGCTCATGGTTATGATTATGGTCTGGATAACAGAGTTAATGCAAAGATGAACTTGTGTTGAGTTGTTTTATTTATGAATGAAAAGAAGAAAATATGTATTATTTCTTTTATTTTACAGTTAAATTATTATTTATGTAATTAGGGTTTTTTGTAATCTTAAATGTTCCTATATGAACTGTCGACCTCTTACACTTCAATTAAAAAAAAGGACCTTGTGGAATTTGGCAGATTTGTTTTTGCAGTTTTCAGTTTTAGGGGGTTATTTTTTCTTGAACATATATCGAGATATATATCGTATATCGAGATATAGCAAAATATATCGAGATATATTTTTTGATCCATATCACCCAGCCCTAGTTCGAATCCAGTTCTCGACATAAAACATCACAGGTTGAGCGGTCAGATCCACTGACCCACAGGTTGGCTGATGTGATTCCAGCTCCCACAGATGAATGGCTGCTGTTGTGTCCTTGGGCAAGACACTTAACCCACCTTGCCCACAGTGTCTGCGTACACTAATGGGTGAGTGGTTCCTTGTTGTAAAGCGCTTTGAGTGCCTTGAAGGTGGAAAAGCGCTATAGAAAAATGTGACCATTTAAAAGCAGATGGCCCGAACTTGAAAACGTTCTTGAAGACGTGGACACCTGCAGCTTATAGACAGCTCCGGCCTATATATGTACAATTGTTTTTTTTCATTTTAATATTTAGTTGCTGCAGCTTATGTTCAGTTGCGCTCAGTAGTCTGGAAATTACAGTATTTAATATTAGAAGTGGGGGCATGTGAGTCTTACCCCGGGCCCCCAGATTTCTGTTGACAACTCTGCTTTTGACAATCCTACTCTCCATCTCTCTTTCTAGGAGGTCGTCAGAGAACCACACAGGAGTTTCTACTGGCTGACAGGAGCATGGGGTGCCTGCCCGTGTCCCTGTCTCTTATGGCGTCGTTCCAGTCTGCTGTGGCCATTATCGGGGTGCCCGCTGAGATCTACACCCACGGGACCCAGTACTGGTTCATTGGGTGCGCCTACATTTTGGGACTGATCATTCCAGCCCATGTTTTCATTCCCGTGCTGTACAGACTGAAACTGTCAAGTGCCTATCAGGTATAAGTCTGGTGTTTGCAGAGAGTGGATTTTTAGAATGTGGTGGTGATGTTGTGTGTTTCTCGGATATTCCTACACCTAAAGCTGCATTGTGTAACTTTTCTGGTGGAGGCTCCGTCAAATGCTTTTCTCTATGGAGATGTTAAGGTTTAATGCCATACTTTGAAACATTACAGACAAAACACTTGATGCAGACCAAACCAGACCAACTTACTGTGGATCAGATCTGTGGAGAGGTGACCCCGCTCACAGTCAGAATGTCTGTTTTTCTAGGTATTTTTGAGCTAGGGATGGGCATGATTAGTCAATTAATCGATAATTGATCATTAAGTATTTCGTCGATTACGTTCATTTTTAATCAACAAACCAAACGTAGGTCGCTGTGCATAGGTGACCAAACATTCGTTTTTCCCTGGACATGTCCGTTTTTTTGTTTTTGTTTGTTTGTTCGTTTTTTTTCTTTTTATAAAGTGATGCAGATGTCTGGGTTTTCATTTCCTTTCATTGGGGCCATTAAACTGAGCGGCTGTCGTAGCTCTCTGCAACTCAGCAGGAGCGAGCAGACACAAACAGTCGCTCAGCCTGCAACATGCCGAAGAGCAAATGCACATTTAACGATGACTTGTATAAGAAATTCCCCGCTTTTCGTCTGGGTCCAGACAAGTGTAAGGCCATGTGCACAGTGTACAAAGCAGCACATATGTGTCAGTGTTCAGTGGGGGTGTCAGGGACCTCAAAGCACCAGGACACCGAAAAACATGAAGAAGCTTTGCCAGGTGAGAGTCGCTCAATGTCGATGATGAGGCCCCTCCCCCCCGTACGGTGTCCTGGTTTTGACAAACGCAAATATGGTCACACTAACCTATTTTCCACTGAGTCATGTCCTTTAGTCCGACAGAAGTTGAACTGCATCAGCGACACAAGAGCTGTTTATTTCTTCGCTTTGTTTATGCAAATGAGCCATGCAGTTTTAAGTTTGGTTTCTGTGAGATTTGAGCAAAACTGCACTAGACACATTCTAATGTCAAACGGGCTGATGTGGCTCTAGAGAGATTATGGTTTATATGTTGTAAAGTTGAGTTTATTTATGCAGATTAGTAGTGCAGATAGTAATAATGATGATAATGTTAATATATAAACGTTAACGATTAATCAAAAATCGATCGTTAACTCTCCTGACGATCGATTAAGAAAATTTAATCGAATGCCCATCCCTGCTATAAACCCACCTGTAATTGAATAAATGTAAAGTAGAGCTGTTTAAAGTTATACTGTGGAACATTGTTAGCAGAGCAATGACATCTCCATAGAAACAAGAAGGTGACGGACCCTAATCAAAAAGTTACACCGTGCACCTTTAAATATTCAAATGGAAAATTCACAAATGTTGATTGTTTAAGTCAAAGTGTTGATTCTTTGCAATGACATGAGGACGGGGGTGTTCTACATCTATGTGTATGGTGGAATGTTGAGCAGTTACTATAATGACACAATGAACACATTTGCAAACACTGAAAAAGAAGTTTTAAGATTGCCTGTTTTAGATGTTTGATTTTTAACATTTTTCAGGGTCAAGAAATGCCAAAAATGCAAACCAGAGTTCAAAATAACAGTGTGGCTTTTTAAAATTTTTGTAAATCTAAAACAATTTACTTTGTTATTGTTCTTTGTATTTGTTGAGGCTCCATCAAATGCTTTTCTCCATGGAGATGTTATTGCTTTGTCTGTGGAGAGGTTACCACGCTCACAGTCAGAATGTCTGTGTTTTTAGGTATTTTTGAGCTGTAAAACCACCTGTAATTGAATAAATGTAAAGTAGAGCTGTTTAATGTCACATTGTGGAACATTCCAGGCAGAGCAGTGACATATCTATAGAAACGAGCAGGTAACGGACGCCCAACCAAAAAGTTACACTCTGCACTTTTAATGTTTCTGTTTTGTAAACTTAACGAAAATGTATTTATTCTTTTTTTTTTTTTTACCAACACTGTCTCTTTGTTTTTTCAGTATCTTGAGCTTCGGTTCAGTAAAGCTGTTCGAATTTGTGGGACCCTCACCTTCATCTTTCAGACGGTCAGTGAAATAAATAATATAAAGATGCGCTATGTAACTTTTCTGGTGGAAGGTCCCAGAAACCTTTACTAGTTTCCATGGAGATGTTATTGCCTTGCTTGGAATGTTCGACAATATCGCCTACGGTATTAAAACCTGTCTACCTTCCTGTCACACGCCAGATCTGCAGTGTGGCCTCCCCCCTACTTGTAATAATGCATTGTTTTTCAAGACATTTTTTGCCATCAATGCACCTTTTTAAGTTTAATTTTATTTTGTTAAACATTCCAGACAAACCGTAACATCTTCATGGTGAATAGAAGGTACTGAACCACTGTCAGAAAGTTACTGTATTTTCCGCACTATAGGACGCTCTGGATTATAAGACGCACTGTCATTAAATGGTCTATTTTCAAACTTTTTTCACAAATAAACAACACCGGACGGAAGGAAACCCAACAGTGTGATGGGTGAGTGGTTTTGTTTGTTTGTTCGTTCACGGTGACTCTGGGCTTTGTTCAGTTGTGGCGTGTAGGGAGGGTGCTGTCTGGGACCAACAGATTGTCGGCGTGTTCACAGTGACTCAGTTGTTCAGTTGTGTCTAGAAGTGGCACATTGCACTTACTTTTTCGGTTCGTTCCTCCGTTCCGTTCCTCGTCGGCGTGGAGTGATGAGTGTGTCTGTGGGTGTGTTTGGCTGTGTGGTCTCTGTCTGCTCCGTGTGTGTTTGTGTGTTCTGTGGGTGGTGCGGCTTTGTAGTTTACTGAAGTCGTGCTGGGACACCCGAGTGGATTCATGTATGGGGCGCTCTGGATTATGAGGTGCATGGCCGTTTGGAGGCTGAAGAGCGCGCCCTATAGTGCGGAAAATACGGTACACAGTGCACCTTTTTAAATATATAAACTTATATTTGCTATCGTCTAAGATTTTTAATAATAGTCATTTGTTTTGTCTTCTGTAACAGGTTGTCTACATGGGAGTGTGTGTTTATACTCCTGCTTTTGCACTAAATGCTGGTAAGACTCTAGTTACATTTATTATAATTTTATTTGTAAAGAGTCTGGTTTAAAATATTTGGCCTTTTTCTCATTTCAGTCACTGGGATTAAATTATGGGGAACGGTTCTGGCCACTGGACTGGTCTGCACTTTGTACACTACACTGGTAAGACTCCTGCTCTTCATCTGAAAATATTACTTTTACTAAACATTTATATATCTGATCTCATAACAAACTTATGTCTTATTATAAAAACTTGGAATTGTCGATATTTGGCCACTTTAAACCATAATTTGGACAGTCCATGTTAGATGTTTGGGAAGAAATCTGGGTCAGACCATAGACTGTATATATAAATGGACATTGTTGACTTGGTAACCACCACATGCCAAACAGGAAGTGGTCTCGGAGGTGCTTCCAGCTCCATCGCTCTGCATGATCCTGGTGTTTTTCGTTTCGTTATTTTGTCCATAAATCCATTCCTGTTCTTAATATAGAACTTGGCTCCAAATTCGGCCCTATAACTGCCAGCTTCGTGAGCTTCGTTTGACTGGAGTTGAATGCTGTGGGTGGATGTATAGGAGCTAGGAGAGGGTCAGAGGAGCAAATGGAGCAAAGACGAGGGTCAGAGGATGCATAGGAGATAAGAAGAAGAGAACAGGAGAGGGTCAAAGGATCCAGAGGAGCAGAGGGGACGATCAGATGGAACAAATGGAGCAGAGGCGAGGGTCAGATGGAGGAGAGGAGAGAATCAGAAGAGCAAGGAGAGGATCAGATGGAGCAGAGGAGAGGGTCAGAGGAGCACAAGAAAGGGTCAAAGGAGCAAAGGATGCAGAGGACCAGAGGAGAGGGTGAGAGGAGCACAAGAAAGGGTCAAAGGAGTAAAGGATGGAGGGGAGCAGAGGAGAGGGTCAGATGGAGCAGAGGATTCTCACATGTCTCTTTCTCTGTAGGGCGGTTTGAAGGCGGTGATTTGGACAGACGTGTTCCAGACTTTGGTGATGTTTCTGGGGCAGGTGGCGGTGATCGTGGTGGGGGTGTATCAGACAGGAGGCCCCTCTGAGGTCTGGACCAAGGTCTGGGAGGGAGGACGCATCTCTGGGCTGGAGTGAGTTTCATACAACATCCACAAACTCCCTTTTAGTGCTCAGTTTTAGATATTTATTTGTATTTTATTTATATTTGTTATCCGGGAGTATTTTAATATAATAACATAATTACAATTGATTGTCTTGAAACATCAAACACAAGTTAAGTGACCTGCTTTTAAGACTCTTTAAAAATCTTGCAAGTTCCAATAGTCTAAAAAATATCTCCTCATCCATGCCTTTTGTCTTTGTCCAGTCTGAACCCGGACCCCACGGTGCGCCACACGTTCTGGACTCTGGCAGGAGGGGGCGTCTTCCTCATGTGGGCGCTGTACGGGTCAACCAGTCTCAGGTGCAGAGGTACCTGAGCTCTCGCAGTGAGAAGGATGCGGTCAGGTAAACACGACTACAGCATCTACTTTAGAAATCCATTGATATTTGATATTTGGTGAATGTTTGGTTGAAAGGGCCCATATGACGCTGTTTTCTGACCCATGTTTTAATGTTTCCTTATCACAAACAGACCTGGAGTTGTGTAGGTCTGTTTTTGAGGAGGCAGCAACATTATAACATGATTTAAACTGACAAGAATCTATTTTACATAATATAGGGCCTTTGATAAGTTATGTATGTAAGTATAAGTATATTTTTAAGACCAATATGGATTATTTTTTCCCAAATGTTGTGATCTTGAATAACTCTAAGCCAGGGGTGGGCAAACTACGGCCCGGGGGCTGTATGCGGCCCTTTAAACCTTTTAATCCGGCCCGACAAATTGGAATAAATTACAATAATAAACCTTGATGTTTTATTTGTCATGCATTTCCGGCGTTTCCCAGTAGATGGCATACTATATATACATTGAGGTGTGGCGTATTATGTTGGCCGCAATGCTTTATGGGAAAGTGTTCTTACAGGAGTTATTCGGACCATGAGTGAAGTGGTTGGTGTTCAAGATATAAGGATGCACTGCTTCCATTTAAACTAGGTTGTAATCAAACATACAAAACCTCTAGATTCTGAGTTGTAATTGCCGGTGTAAATAACTTGGTGGATTCCGGTTTTACTGCACTCGCAGGTATATGTTTCTGTATGATTGAGCCTGAACGGCGTGAGCTTAATTCTCGAGCTGTTTAAGCTCATGATATTCGTTCTCTTGTGGTGTGCAGTGAATCAGGTCCATTCGCTTTTATGTGTAGAATCTACGAGGGCGGCATAAAACGGCCACTATTCTCTGCCGGGTCATTTTTGACCCGTAACACCACAAATGTTACTTTTTTTTAATGAGACGTTTACAATTTACTAAAATGCTGAAAATGTATTTTGTTGTGTCTGAGGATTAGATGATGCCTCGTTCCAGTTTAAAAAGTTAATGGCGGTTCCTGCAGACCCACGCCTGAAAATAAAACTAATAAAACACTGACACAATTTAAGGGTAATAATAACACATTCGTTTCCGAGCTCTCAGTAGCGTGTTTACATTGAGAATCAGAACTCTGAATCTCAACGATTGCAGACTTTTCACATGTGAAACATTCCTGGAACCAGTGCAGCTTTATGTCTTGAACACTTCTACCTGACTTATGGTCCAAATACGCCGCCCGAAAGAATACATTCCCATAAAGCATTGCGGCCAACATAATGCACCTCTCCTCAATGTATTTAAAGTGCGTCATCTACTGGGAAACGCCGGAAATGCAGGAAAAATAAAACATTAACAAGGTTTATTATTGTAATTTTTTCAAGTTCGGCGAACTTATAGTATAATTACAGTCATTTATTCAGGTTCGGCGAACTGGGTGACCAAACGTCTGTTCTTCCCCGGACATGTCTGTTTTTTGTGTTCTGTCCTGGACGTCTGGGTTTCTTTTTTAAAGTGATGGAAATGTCCGGGTTTTCTTGATCTATCATTGGGGACATTAGATTAAGCGTCTCTCGTAGCTCTGTAACTCAGAAGGAGCGAGCAGACACAAACAGTCGGTCAGCCTGCAACATGCCGAAGAGAAAATGCACATTTAACAATGAATTGTACAAGAAATTCTCCATTTTCCATCCCGGTCAGGACAAGTGGGAGGCCATGTGTACTATTTGTGAGGTGAGAGTAGCTCAGTGTCGAGGCCCCACCCCTGGTACGGTGTCTGGGTTTTCACAAACAGAAATATGGTCACCCTAATATAATAAAGAGAAAAAAATATAAAAGGTAATAATGAATTCTAAAAGTAGCAAAAATAGCAAGAGACTGGTGTCAAATGAGGCATAATTATATAAATGCATATGTACAAATAAAGAGAAATAATGTAATCTGAATTTATCTCCACTACATACAAGAGTTTGTAAGGAACAACAGTGCACAGGTGATATGATGATTGACAGGACACAGACTGTATATAGAAGTATATATGGTTCCAGATAAGTCCTCACCCTATAGTTCTAATCTGCATACCGGCGCTGACATGTTTTTGAATAATGTTTTCTCCCGTAGGTCGTGTTACATGGTGTTCCCGTCTCTGCAGCTAGCTCTGGCTCTGAGCTGTGTGATGGGTCTCATCATGTTCGCTCGATACTGTGGAGAAGATCACTCAGACCAGCTGCAGTCCACCAAGGCAGATGCGGTCAGTCCCTACAGTGAAGATTTATGAGAACTGAGAACAAGAAATAAACCAGGACTCTGGTTTAGGCAGTATTAAACAAGGACTGAGCCAGGACTGAACCAGGACTGCATTAGGATTAAACCAGGTCTAAACCAGGACTACAGTACGATTAAACCAGGTCTAAACCAGGACTACAGTACGATTAAACCAGGTCTAAACCCAGGTCTAAAACAGGACTCGAATTTAACCAGTCCTCCTTTAATACTGGTTAAACTTGAGCCAGGACTAAACCAGGACTACACAAGGGCTTAACCAGTTTTACAAGGAGGATTAAAACAGGACTGAGTCAGGACTAAACCAGGTCTAAACAGGATGTAATTCCACCCAAACAACGTCTCAAGCAGGTCTAAACGAGGTTTGAAGTTTCTTTGATAGATATGCTGTACCTGTAAACTAAAGTGTGACTAAACAGGACTAAATTTTAACTCAAAACTAAACTAAGACTAAACTTAAAACTAGACCAGATCTAAACCACGTCTAAATCAAGATGACCATTGCAGAACAGGGTGGTTTCTGGGCAATAAATTCCATCAAGCTTGCTTTTTTTGCTTTTAAAACAACGTTGAAAATAAAAATTCACTTGCTCCTAAATCCTTCACAAATAAATTTTTAAAAAGACAGAATATAATGCATTTCTATGCAGCGCTTTGAGGAAGTGGAGATAAGAGATGAGACATAACTGAGGAAGCAGAGTACACACTTTGCATTCGTCAGTTTGAACAGTGACAGATGTAATTCCTGTTTTGTCCTGCAGATGGTGATCTACTTTGTGATGGACATGCTGCAGGGTTTGCCTGGGCTCCCCGGGCTCTTCGTGGCCTGTCTGTTTAGTGCTGCTCTCAGGTACTAATAAAACCAAATAAAACTCATATATGCTGCTTAACGTACTTTCACTTTTCAGATCGAGATAGAGCGAGATACACTACCAGTAAAAGTTTGGACACACTTTTCAATTTCATTCAATGTTTTTTATTTTCTTTGTTTATTACATTTTATTTACATACAGAAGATCTCAGTTGAACTGATATTTGAAAGCTGATGTCGAGGGGTGTGCAGAAATATAAAAAATCAATGAATCGTGTTGTTTAATTTGATGGGCTCCTGTATTGATATATCGCCAAGAATATTTTTTTATTGTATTTTACAAAATTATTTTGTGAAAGAGCTACAGTTGTGCTCTTTGTTTGGAGAAAGGAAACTTGTTTATGCAACACGTGACATTTTCACTGTTTTCAGTGAAAAAATACAGACTTCGATGGATAAGCTTTATTGTCTGTCCCGGAAGGTGACAGAAATGTTTCTTTTGACAAAGCACAACATCCATCCTAAAGACACACAAAAACACATTTAAAACACTTCACAATTAAAAAAAAAACAAAAAAACAGTGGTCTGAGTTCATCTGGTGGAGTTCAGAGAGGCGATGGCATTTGGAATAAAGGATTTTTTTGTATGTTTTTACGGGCCAGAGGGACTTTACCTGATGGTAACAGTGTGAAGGACTTATGGTGGTTTAAGAAAGACTTTTCGAATCTCAGCCAAAATTTAGCCTTTGTTTTTTCACTGAACCATATCGAATAGATTTGAAATGTATCGTATTGAATAGGGATGTAACAATAAACAATATATTGTGATATTGTATTGTCAAAAGTCTCAATAATATCACAATAATATCATGGACTGTCACAATATATCAAATCACAAGTTCCTTTGCATAAATGCATTGCTTTATAGTAGCAATAGCTAATAAACTTCAGGAACTACATATCCCATGATTCATTTGAGCGCAGACAACATGAAGTTATGTTTTTTACTTGAATTCTTGGAATAATCAGAAATAATTCACATCAAAATCTTGTCAGTGTATTTTAAAAGCAGAAACGTGTCCTATCTACAATTATATCAGCCTCTTCAAAATATTGCAATAAATATCATACAGTGATATGCATATCGTAATAATATCGTATCGAGATTTGGATATTGTTACATTCCTAGTATTGAATCGTATTGAATCAACAGTGCACTGTCTGGAAAAATGTATGGTGGTATGTGTCATAGAGGCAGCGTCTAAATGATACGCAGCTCTGCTGATGTCTGATCCAGATCATTTTTCTGTATTGGTATCGGTGCGTTTGTAGTAATAATAATACTCTGGATTTTATAGCAGTGGTCAAGGCACTTAAAGTGCTTTACAGCATTTTTCATTCACTCCACAGTTGTAGGTGGTAAGATGCCACAGCTGCCCTGGGACAGACGCCACAGCTGCCCTGGGACAGACTGACAGAAGTGAGGCTGTCAGTCCGTCCCATCAGCACTCACACACCACTTTCATATGAGGCAATGTGAGTGCAGTGTCTTGCTAAAGGGCACATCAGTGACTATATAGATAACTGAAAACCTGTTTTTTTCTTTTTCTTCAGCACCATCTCTTCTGCCTTTAACTCTTTGGCCACTGTGACGATGGAGGACCTGATCAAGCCCCAGTTTCCTGCTCTGAGTGAGAAGAGAGCCACGCTGCTGTCAAAAGCTCTGGGTCTGTGATCTGTTTATGTCAAATCAGAAAGACAAAATTATGAAAACACAATCTATAAATTACACATGTAAATCTATCTTCACAGCGGCGTTCTATGGTCTGCTGTGTCTGGCCATGGCTTATGTCACTCACCACATGGGAGACTCTGTGCTTCTGGTAAAGATGAGTTTTGATTTCAAGAGTAAGTTGAACCATTTCCCAAATCTGCTTTTTAAAAAATATTTTCTGTTTTTTTAGGTGGCTCTGAAAATCTTTGGGATGGTGGGCGGTCCTATTCTCGGCCTCTTCTGTCTCGGCATGTTCTTCCCATGGGCCAACTCCATAGTACGTACAGTATTAATATCAAAGTAATGTTTTTTCTCTGGGGAAAAGTAGTGCCTGTCTGAACAAGATTACTCTAAGAAAAACATGACAGTCTTTATATTTCCTGTCAGGGCGCTCTGGCAGGTTTAGGTGGGGGCCTGTCTCTCTCCTTCTGGGTGGGCATCGGGAGTATTCTGTCCCAGACCCCAGGACCCAGGGCTGTGTTGTCAGACTGTAGAGCTGGACTGGCCTCAAACTCCTCCTCTGCTGTCGTCACTGTGGCTCTCAGGTACCATTGCCTCGGCACGACTATATAAAATTACTCAATGTTTTAGAACAATATCCATTAAAACTCAATTGCTAATGAACACTTGCACTAGCGCCATGTTTGTGCCCATCTCCGTACCCCAACAGCTGTAGCACACGTGAACCTGTAGCACACGTGAACCTGTAGCACACGTGAACCTGTAGCACACGTGAACCTGTAGCACACGTGAACCTGTAGCACACGTGAACCTGTAGCACACGTGAACCTGCCTGACAGTCTCCGTACCCCCACAGCTGTAAGTGTAAACCTTCCCTCTCTCCGTCCCTCAGACCATCGGGGCTGCAGAGGTTCTATTCTCTGTCCTACATGTGGTACAGCGGCTTCACCTGTGTCTCTGTCATCTTCATCGGACTCATCATCAGCTTCCTCACAGGTCACATGTACAAACTATGATATAAAATAAGGTGTAATATTGTTTTAACAGTTAACAATTTGAATAATCTTTTAAGGAAAGATCTCTCACTTTTAAGGAAATTTGCTAATTTAATTAGTAGTAACTAACTATATATAAAAACATAGTTTAATCTGAATATATATATTTAAATTTCAGGTTCGATGAGGGCGGAGGACTTGACTCCAGGGACTGTTTTTCCACTTTTGGGCAAACTTTTATTTTTTCTTCCTGAGAACATCAAACAGAAGCTCTGCTGTGTGAGGCCTCTGCCACAGACGGTGAGAGAAAAACACACACAGACTGAATATCTGTGTAATCTGCTACAGCCTGATCCTGTCACATCTCAGAAGCTCAGCAGGGCTGGGTCTGTTTAGTTCTTGGAGGGGAGACACTGGGAAAATCAGGTGCCACAGGGGGGCACCAGTCACAAAAAACTGTCATTGTGTCCTTAGGCAAGGCACTTCACCCACATTGTCTAGTATGAAAGTGGTGTGTGTGTAAGTGAGTGATGGTGGTGGTTGGAGGGGCAGATGGTGCAGATTGGCAGCCTCGCTTTCGTCAGTCTTATCACCATTGGATATGGAGTGAATGAATAATGCTCAGTGTCTTTGAGTGTCCAGAAATGCCCTGTATAAAACTGATGCATTATTATTCATCTCTCAGTCCATCGGTTTGAAATCAGTTTGAATAGAAAATACATTTATAAACAAAATACAAATTTACATATTATTATAAAGATATGGGCACTCAACGTTTTATTGTTTGTATGGAAATTAATTTTAACATCCTGATTATGGAGGACATCATAGGGCATAAGGATGCTCTCCACTGGTGCTGTGAGGAGAGAAGCAGTTCTCACACATTCATACATGGGTAAACTGTCTTACTCAGAGACACAACAGCAACTACATTCTTATTTTGGTTTTATATAGGAACATTGCAGACTTTAAGGTGCATTGTGTAACTTTTCTGGTGCAGGGTTCATTACCTGTTTGTTTCTAAGGAGATGTCATTGCTCTGTCTGGAATGTTCCACAGTGTGACATTAAACACCTCTACATTACATTTATTCAGTTACAGGTGGTTTTGCATTAAAAGACATTCTGACTGTGAGCGGAGTCGCCTCTCCACAGATCTGACCTGTAACTTGGTCTGGTTTTGGTCTCCATGAAGATAGAAAGGTTTAATGCCATACTGTGAAACATTCCAGACAAAGCGAGAACATTTTCGTGGAGAAAAGCGTTCAGCGGACCCTTCACCAGACAGTGCAGCTTTAAGATAATAATATGATCTTTGTTTTTCTGCAGAAGGAGGTGAACGGTGTGAACGCTTCAGAGGAGAGACGAACTTTTCTACCTGAAACTCAGACAACACTGACAGAACATGAGACGTCTGTATGAACACAGCTAATGTTAAAGTGCCTGTGACAGGTCAGACCACTCTGTCCACCAAAACATCTTTATTATTTATTATTTAAACGGCCCGCATTACGCTGTTCACTGATCTATGTTATAACGTTCTTTCCTCATCACAAACAGACCTGCAGTTGTGTTTTGTTTCATTCTCACATGTTTAATACACAAACCCTGCACATTTAGTTCTTCTCTCAAACAGAAAACACTCTGTACCACCTTGTGATGTCATGTGGTGATACAGGAAGTGTTGTTAAACTCAGTACATTGTCATTAGAATCATTTGGATCATTTGAGCCCTTGAATTGCCAGACTCTACTGAACTAAAGGTAAAAGGCAGTGGTGGATGAAGAACTCATTTTTTTTACTTGAGTAACTTTCTCCCCTTGTATCTTTACTTTTACTTAAGTAAAAGTAAAGATACAAGGGGAGAAAGTTACTCAAGTAAAAGTATAGAATGAAAAAATCTACTTAAATAAAAGTATGTTTAAAAATGTACTTTAGGAGTAAAATGTAAAAGTATGATGAAATAGATGAAAATGAATTTACCTGATTTTAAGTGATTCAGGTTTTTTTTTCTAACCGCTTTTGTGTATTTGGGTTGCTCAAAATTGGAATGTTAACTCAAAATAAATGTGCTAAACATCTTAAGTCTCCACCACAAAAAAGTATTTTTTTACTTCTCAGTCCAGATCTAATATGTTGTGGAGTAGAAATCTGCTCTCAAATGTAGTGAAGTAAAAGTGAAAAGTATCCACTGTAAAATGTTCTAAAGTAAACTACAGCTACCTCAAGTATGTGTATACTGTGTGTACAAAGTGTTGTACTTTTACTTTTGTACTTCGTTGCCTTCTGCCACTGGTAAAAGGAGCTGTTAACTTGAAAACTACAGCTTCATGACATCACAAGTTGGATCAGAACATTTTGAGCTTTGGAGATGTAGACAGACTAATAATAAAGATTTACTCAAACATGTGAATGAAACAGAACACACCTCCAGGTCTGTTTTTGAGGAGGAAACAACATTCTGACATGGATTAAAGCTCACAAGAGACACGTAACATAGGAGCTTTTAAGATTAGACTAAAAATGTTGGCCTATTTTTAAAATTTAATTTCAGTGAAGTTTACTTTCTTTTTACTTTCTAGTTGGCCAGAGGCAGCAGATGTGACATACGTGGAGGTAATTCCAATTTACCATGTTTATTTAGTTAAATGAAGGCTTAAACTGGCAGAAAAATGGGCTGTGTGTCTAAATTGTCCTGGTATTTTGGATGTAGTTGTAATGCCAGAGGTAGTAGGGATTTTGTTTAAAAATTCATCGCTACTTCCTGTATTTTTGTACTTTTTATTTTTCACAAACTGCCACTTAACTGATGTAAAACTATGATAAAAATTGACCACAGGTATTATCCCTCCAAATCAACATGAAAGCCTGTCATACGCACTTTAAACTGATTTACTAATGATTGGAATGAAGGTGGCCATTTGGAATTCACAGAGAAGAATTTACATACTTGAACATTTGAAAGATGAATAAATTATGTGAACAAGGACAACTGAATGCACTTAACTGGCCCCAAAGCGCTCACTTACTCACGTGACAATCTCAAGGAATGCTAAATATGTTTGTAACTTAACTGAATGTGATTAGATCTATGAAAGAATGTTTATCTGAAAAGGCATTGTTGCATTTGGGCGTATGTCTGACTTTACCAAAAACAAGAGATAATAAAAAAGTTTAAAGCGCCCATATTATACTGTTTTCTGATCTATGTTCTAATGTTGTTTCCTCATCACAAATAGATCTGGAGTTGATGTAGTAATACAGGAAGTGTTTTTAAACTCCATGCACCTTCACTCACGTAGTCATTTGCATAATTTTAGCTCTGGACTTTCCAATCTTTACTGAACTAAAGGTAAAAGGAGCTGTTGAAAACTACTGGTTCATGACATCACACGGTGGAACAGAGCATTTTGAGCTTTGGAGATGTAGACAAAGTAAAGATAAAGGATTATACAGTGAGGAAAATAAGTATTTGAACACCCTGCTATTTTGCAAGTTCTCCCACTTAGAAATCATGGAGGGTCTGAAATTTTCATCGCAGGTGCATGTCCACTGTGAGAGACATAATCTAAAAAAAAAATCCAGAAATCACAATGTATGATTTTTTTTTTAACTATTTATTTGTATGATACAGCTGCAAATAAGTATTTGAACACCTGAGAAAATCAATGTTCTTATTTGGTACAGGAGCCTTTGTTTGCAATTACAGAGGTCAAATGTTTCCTTTAGTTTTTCAGCAGGTTTGCACACACTGCAGGAGCGATTTTGGCCCACTCCTCCACACAGATCTTCTCTAGATCAGTCAGGTTTCTGGGCTGTCGCTGAGAAACATGGAGTTTGAGCTCCCTCCAAAGATTTTCTGTTGGGTTTAGGTCTGGAGACTGGCAGGCCACGGCAGAACCTTGATGTGCTTCTTACAGAGCCACTCCTTGGTTCTCCTGGCTGTGTGCTTCAGGTCATTGTCATGTTGGAAGACCCAGCCTCGACCCATCTTCAATGCTCCAACTGAGGGAAGGAGGTTGTTCCCCAAAATCTCGCAATACATGGCCCCGGTCATCCTCTCCTTAATTCAGTGCAGTGGCCTTGTCCCATGTGCAGAAAAACATCCCCAAAGCATGAGACTACCACCCCCCTGCTTCACAGGAGGGATGGTGTTCTTGGGATGGTCCTCATCATTCTTCTTCCTCCAAACACGGTTAGGGGAATTATGACCAAAAAGTTCTATTTTGGTCTCTGACCACATGACTCCTCTGGATCATCCAAATGGTCATTGGCAAACTTAAGACGGGCCTTGACGTGTGCTGGTTTACGCAGGGGAACCTTCCGTGCCGTGCATGATTTCAAACCATGAGGTCTTAGTGTATTACCAACAGTAACCTTGGAAACTGTGGTCCCAGCTCTTTTCAGGTCATTGACCAGCTCCTCCCGTGTAGTTCTTTGTTGATTCCTCACCTTTCTTAGGATCATTGAGACCTCACAAGGTGAGATCTTGCATGGAGCCCCAGTCCGAGAAAGTTTGACATGTTTAGCTTCTTCCATTTTCTACTGATTGCTCCAACAGTGGACCTTTTTTCACCAAGCTGCTTGGCAATTTCCCCATAGCCCTTTCCAACCTTGTGGAGGTGGACAGTTTTGTCCCTGGTGTCTTTGGACGGCTCTTTGGTCTTGGCCATGTTAGTAGTTGGAGTCTTACTGATTGTATTTGGTGGACGGGTGTCTTTATGCAGCGAACGACCTCAAACAGGTCCATCTGCTTTAGGATAATAAATGGGGTGGAGGTGGACTTTTTAAAAGCGGACTAACAGGTCTTTGAGGGTCAGAATTCTAGCTGATAGACAGGTGTTCAAATGCTTATTTGCAGCTGTATCATACAAATAAATAGTTAAAAAATCATACATTGTGATTTATGTGATTTCTGTGATTCCTAAGTGGGAGAACTTGCAAAATTGCAGGGTGTTCAAATACTTATTTTCCTCACTGTACATATGTGTGAATGAAACAAAACACAACTCCAGGTCTGTGTTTGAGGAGGGAACAACATTATAACATGACTTAAAGCTCACAACAGTCAGTTTTGTGTAATATAGGAGCTTTAAAAACAAACCAAAAAGATATAAAAAGGTAAATACTAGAGCCCGATCGATATAGCATTTGGCTGAAACATATCGGCAATCGGCCTAAATCTTGCCGATATGGGCCGATATTTCACGTGGGCATGTTATATGTCGTTATAAATCTTAGACTCTCTACATTATGTTCATTTAATCCAGTTTACAGACAGATAAATGTCCTAATATGTGGCTCCGCATCAGTATTTAACTGCGGAGTCATTTGTCTGTGTGTGTCCGTACTGTCCCTGAACACACCACAGAGTGACGTCACTCACGTGTGTTTGTTTACACTCACACACACAGATCCAAACACTGAGATTATTTTCTTTTTACGGACAATCGGTTTGAGTCTGAATTAAAAGGACATTTATTAGTGCAGACTTGTGATGTGAGGAGGAGCCTGTGTGAGCGGTGAGTGTTGGAAATATCGGCGACTATATCGGCTATCGGCAGCTCCAACTCCCAGTTTATCGGTATCATATCGGCCACAACAAAAATCTATATCAGTCAGGCTCTAGTAAATACTAAAATAAAAATTAACAGCAAGAGAAATGACAAAGGACAGAGATGGGCAATGTCACAGTTTTTGATATTGATACGATACTAAATACTTTGGGGGAAGGGGGTGTTTTTGATACTCGATACTCAATGCTTGATACTGGTCTATTCTTAAGGGTGATGGGATTTAGTTAAATTAAAGATATACATGTATATATGTATACAAAAGGCTTCAAACTGGCTCTGAATGACAAAGTATTGTGAAGAAATGGGCTCAGATTGACGCCCAACTTAAAGGTGCATTGTGTAACTTTTCTGGTGGAGAGTCCGTTAAATGCTTTTCTCCATGGAGACGTTATTGGCTTTGGCTGAAATGTAATGTTACAGTTACGGGTGAAGATCTGTGGAGCGGCGACCCTGCTCACAGTCAGAATGCCTCTTTTTCTTTGCATTTTTTTGTCTAAAACCACCTGTAATTGAATAAAGTTACACAGTGCACCTTTAAGATTTGTATATGCTAATGAGTCTAGATGGTGCAAATGTTGGTATTGATACTACTATGCATGAGTCAGTATTTATGTATTGATACTCACATAATGATTCTCTCATCCATACAAACAAAAATGGGCATTAAATGTGCTTTGTGTAACTCCATGACCTGATTTTCTCCATGGAGATGTTTTTGCTTTGTCAGAAATGTTTCACAGTGTGGCTTTTAACCTTTCTATCATCATGGAGAGAAAGTTTCAGGTCAGATCTGTGGAGAGGCGACTCCACTCACAGTTAGAATGTTTGTTTTTCTCTGTATTTTTGAGTGACAAATTCACCTGTAATTCAGTAAATGTAAGGAAGAGCTGTTTAAAGTCATAGTGTGGAACATTCTTAGCAGAGCAATAAGATAAAAGGGACAAGCCTCCAACCAAAAAGTTAATTAATGGACCTTTAAGATTAGAATGAAAAAATAGTGACTTATTTTACGTTTCCTTTCAGACAGACCTCAAACTGTTGATACTGAAAAGTCAATTACCGTATTTTTCAGACTATAAGTCGCACCGGAGTAGAAGTCACACCAGCCAAAAAATGCGTTATGAAGAAGAAAAAACATATATAAGTTGCACTGAACTATTAAGTCACACTTTTTGGGTAAATGTATTTAGTAAAATCATAGATCAGGAACCGACATTTCATCTTGACAGGCAAGTTATAGTAAACACAATAGAACAACAGGCCGAACAGGCGTTAATATGTGAACGTAACATATGAACAGTTATTCAGATAATTATAGCATAAACAACATAAGATAAGTTTACCAAACTCATGATCTCACTCCAAATCACTAAATCCATTGAATACTTCATCCTCGGTGTCACTTCTGCACGACCTGTGGAGATAAACCACAGATCCATGAGGTAAACAGAGCGCCGCTTCCTCTTCTGTGTCGCTGTCGTCAGACTCAGCATCAGTTCCAGTTAGAATTATTCGGGCCTTTCTGAATCTCAACAGGATGGTTTTGATTGTCACTGAAGCTCAGGCTTTGTCGATTCATCCAGTGACTTCCAGGAAAGTTACATGCTGCACTCTCCCGGTTGCCGTGAAGCTGTGTTCTCTATCCCTGCTTTCTGTCAGTCCCTCACAAATTTTTCTCTCACTTCAAACTTTTTTTCTGCTGCTCGATTACCGTTTTCGGCTGAATATTTCATTATTTGCAGCGTGACAGCAGCTATTTCTACAGGAGGCATGCGCAGTAGAGTACGAATTAACAGTGGTACAGGAGTAATAGTAGAACTAGATACTGACACACGAGACTAGAGCCTCTCGTGGCTGTTAGTCTGAAAATT
Source organism: Boleophthalmus pectinirostris (assembly GCF_026225935.1). Classification (NCBI taxonomy): domain Eukaryota; kingdom Metazoa; phylum Chordata; class Actinopteri; order Gobiiformes; family Gobiidae; genus Boleophthalmus; species Boleophthalmus pectinirostris. The sequence continues at coordinate 34,396,243 of NW_026570971.1, read as the reverse complement.
TTAAGCTCACCTTTTATTATTTTACTCATTGTGGGGAAAAAATACATTTATAAAGATATTTTGTATTTCTGTATTTTTTGTTTCTTTTTAAAATCGAACCACACATCACAAAACCCAAAATATTCCAGTATGTTTAAGGGAATGAGGCTGATACAAACACTGACTGGAAACCCCCAGCTTTATTTCCCTGTAATACACTTGAATATTTTATAGACAGAACTTATCACAGACACAAACGGTCAGTTTTATTGCAGTTACCATGAGGCAATTTGCATGTTGATATTTCCTTGTGGAAAATATGGAAATGATGCTAAACACCACAGAAATATAGGAGTTGTGTTAAGGTACTTTAATTGTGCAGTTTTACTTATTTTAACACATTTTCTCATAAACCTGAATGATTTAATTTATTTCGAGACGTGTGTAACTGCTTTCAATTCTTCTATTTGTAATTCTGCAGAGTGAGAGATGGAAAACTGTGGGTGAAATGCACAAAATTCTATCCCATTTGCAAAATTTGGAAGTTCATATTCAAATTAAAGATGCACTGTGTAATTTTTCTGGTGGAGGGTTCGACACCTGCTTGTCTCCATGGAGTTTATTTGGTTGTTGATTTGCCAGGAACGTTTGGCTTTTTTTTTTTTTTTTTTTTATCTAGCATTTCTTATCTCTATTTTTATTGCTCTGAAATACCTTGAAAAACATGCATTCTTACTTCGAGTACGGTCTCCTCTACGCAGATCTGACCTGTAAATTGGCCTGGTGCTTTGTGGTACTTGCTCATCACCATAGATACTGATACTTTGTAGTGATATCACCCTTAGGTTAGCGAAAAACTCTAATAAAAAGATGAAAAACCAGCACATTTTCAGGAGTCTGTGGTCAGTGCGAGTGTTCGTGATCATGTTTAGGAGTTTGTGACTAATTTTAGTTTTCCACGCTTCCTTCTCCTTGAATCCTCCATTCTTGAGCTGTCAATAAAATGTGTCTTTAAGTAACAGAGGTGGCACTACTATTTGGCAAAAGTAGGGCAGCAGTCTAGGGCCCCCGAACCTGGAGGGGCCCCCAAACAATTGCCCTCAGGCCGACACCTCAGAACAATGTGATTTTCTGTCAATATGACGTTAAATGAGAATAGTTTACTTTGAAATGATAATAATAAGAAAAATAATAATAATCATATGTAATGGAGGTAAACAATAATATAATTTTACCGGCAAAATAAATAAAACTACTTTCAGTTCTGGTTTTCTAGTAGTTTCCAATCCACCATAATTCAAATAAATAGAGTTGCGTGTGTCTCAAGAATAATGGGGAAAAACAAAAACAAAAAAAGCATTATAGTGAGGGCCCCTAACTCAAGTTCACCTAGGGCCCCCAAATTGCAAATTCTGCCACTGTTACATGATGTCCCAAAGAAAACCACAGAATGAAGGAGTGAACCTGAGAGAGGCTTCAGGAGGAAACACCAGAGAAAAGAATCGGACTTAATTGGTGTCAGTGAGGAGTTTAGATCCTCGCTCCTCTCCGTGTCTCCTCACCCATCTCCGGCAAAATCAAGAAGGAAGCGAGGAAAGAAATGAGCCGCGGCCTGAGAAAGTTGCGCTGCGTTCCAGTCGCTCTTGGAGGTCAGATGTCGAATCTCAGCTGTTTTACAAAGGCACGGAAACACATGTTTGTTCAAAAATAGTTCATGTCATTTTGGGGGTATTTGAGAACTCCTTTATCATGTGACTAAATATCATGAGCTAGTTTGATTGGTTTAACGAGAAAATAAAGGGCTATGACAACCGTAACATCCAAACCATACGAGAAACGCAGAACGGCGTAGCAGTTATTTTTCTCAGTTTCACACTCTGGAGAGTTGAGGTGTTTTGCCTTTGTAGGGCAGTCAGCTGTCAAGTCGGAAAAACACTGAGCAGTTTACAGTAAATTACAGTAAAGATTCAATACGTAATACAAACTTGACCTGACACAGCGACATGGATCCTTGCGAGTTTGTATCATGAGAATCCATGTTCGCGCGTTGCAGGATTAAGGTTTGTGGGGAAGCCAGAGGTGAGGTGAGGTCAGTGGGAGGGGCCAGGAGGTGGTGGGAGGGGACAGGAGGTGGTGGGAGGGGACAGGAGGTGGTGGTGGAGAAGCTCAGAGGGGTGGGCGGGGGCCAGGTTGCAGAGGGACTTGTACACGATGGTGTGGAGCTTGAGTTGGGCGCGCTGAGGGACGGGGAGCCAGTAGAGGTCTGAGTTCACCGGAGGATGTGTAAGTGAGCCTAAACAAACATGGAAAATCCGACCTCCACGGACGACCTGAACGCACCATTCTTTTAAAGCACGATTTAGCTCAGGGGTGTCCACATTTTTTTTCATCAAGGGCCACATATCTAAACACAGACAGAACAGAGGGCCGATTGAGGGCCGTAGACTGGTGCTGAATACAGTGAAAAATTGAAATATGCACACGTTTAACACGTTAGAATGAGTCATCAGTCTTTAGTCATGCTAAGATTCTTAAAATCACACACTATATATTAAGTATTAGATTTATTAAAGTAGATTTTCAAAAAAACTTGCAGTAAAAAGTTCATTTTTAAATGATGCAAGGTAATTTGGGCCAATTCACCTGGAAGCCTGTGGGCCAACAAAAATGTGTCTGAGGGCCGCATTTAGCCCACGGGCCATAGTTTGGAGATGCCTGACTTGGCTCACCTGTTGTACTTCCAGCTAAATCATTTTCTCGTCAGATTGTATTAAAACAAAACTCAGATTCACGTCTACTAGAGCTTCAGACGGTGTAGTGCTTTCAGTTAGCATCGCACGCCCAGGGAATGTTCAGCTGCAAAGTGTCAATAGGTGATTTTAATGCCATACTGTGTAACATTTTGGGCTACAACATCTCTGTGAAAACAAGCAAGTGACAACTCCACCAGGAAATTAAATAATAAAAAAAATAAATAAATGCTTTTTAGAAAATGTTCTCAACTGAAGCAGTTTTAACGTTTGTGTTTTCAGAGGGATATAGAAAAAGACTAAATAAGTTGTAACATTTCTCTAATTTGTGTGTCGTCATTGTTAACAGATGTTTTTTTTATATTGTTTTTTTTTTTTTTAAATAAAACATTTAAAGTACATTTATGTTTATTGTGATTTAATAATCATTTTTAATTGCTATTGTTTTTTAATGAGGAGTACATGCAGGAGTCTAACCCACAACCTCCAATATTGCTCCTGTTGTTGACTGAATGAAATGACATTGTTTAATTTATTCAATGGGGGTGTGCAAAAATATTGAAATATCAATATATCGTATCATTTAATGTGATGATACAGTATTGATATGGTGGGCTGCTGTATCAATGTATCACCAAGAGTATTTTTTGTGTATTTTACTCAATTATTTTGTTACAGCTTGTAGTGGACCAAACAGAAAGGCAAAGACAAGGTATAAAAATAAGTTTAAATTTAATCAAATCAAAAAAGATGTAATTTAACAAAGACTCAAATTAGGCAAATTTTCAACACAAAAAGCCGGGTCCAACTGGGGGAACTGAAATCAAACTGAACAGAACAAAACTAACCCAAGCAGACAAAGAACAGGGCTGTTTAAATACATGAGGACCAACTAAAACTAAACACAAGACGGGGGAATTACACTAAATCATTAACTAAAACTACTAACTTAATCAAAGTAACAAAAAGGCAAATCATTATAATACAGAAAATAATAAGTGATAATAACGTGACCTTAAAGCAACTTAAACTATTTTAATAAAACTTAATAGTGCTCCCTCCCCCCCTTGTTGAGTCACTTTGGTCTCTCCCAAGGGTCCTCCGTCCCGTTCTCAAAAAAACAAAAAGAACAATTCGAAGTAAATCAGACTAATATGAACTAAAATGTGTGCACTCAAATTAGAATATAAGTCTAAATAAAAAGAATTAAAGTATGTGTAATGTAATTAACTTAATGTAAATTAAATCAAATAATACTGACACTATGATGTAGTGCAGGGGTGTCAAACACATTTTGGTCCGGGGGCCGTGTCCAACCTACTGTGATCCTAAAGGGGCTGGATCAGAAAACTCATATAAACCCCAAAAATAACAATAAGTTCAAATATTTTTGCAGGGAAATGCAAATCTATTACAGAAATATTTTTTTAATTGATGAACTTTCTTTTACAAAATATTATAATATTATGAACAATCTGAAACTTTAAGAAAAATGCAATTTCAACACAATGTTTTAACATGAACTTACTTACGTATGCAAATGGAATAAGTCAATTTTTCTTGGAAAATCCTGCACTTGGCTCCACTTTTCTCATGTTGGACATTTTTCTGATGAGGGTGTCACGGTCAACAGTCAAAACGATCGTCCTTTAAGAGCGTTTGGAAAGAGACAAGTCTTCATTTGTGCTGCTCTGGTGGGAGGGGCCACGTACAGAGACGCTGCTGTGATAAACACCACAGAAAATGAACAAGATTTTAATAGAAAATATAATTTAAATATTTTAGTAGAAAATCAGCCGAGGGCCAGAGGTCTTGGAGGGCCGGATCTGGCCCCCGGGCCTTATGTTTGACACCTGTGATGTAGTGGCAGAGGCATCCACCACACAGCTCCAGTTTTGTTGTTTGTTCAGAGGAAGGAAACTCGTTTATGCGACACATTTGACATTTTGTTTTGATGATTTAAATGTTTGTGTTTCATATGAACTTTGCACATGACGTGATTTAACAAAGACTTTTAGTGTCACAGCCATGATTTAACCTTTATTTTTATTGAACTGTATAGAATGTATTTGAAATATATCATATCGAATCAAAAGCTCAACTGTATCGAGTTATGTATCTTATAGTGGCCGATGTATCGAGGTATGTATCGTATCAGCAGCTTCTTAATGATTCCAGTCCTATTTATTTATCAGTGACTGCAGATGGAAACAGCGGTTTAGCTCTAATCCAGTGAGGAACGTCTCTGTATATGAGTTTAAAGTTGCACTATGTAACTTCTGTATTTGTTCACTAGGCTCTATTCACGCTGACCTCACAAGCCAGGAAGACGTTTGGACACATGCGATGGCACCGGGCTTGACCGACTGTGATCAAACCCACTGAAGTAAATGTGATCAGTGGTAAAATGAAGACTGCAGATGTATGTGCTGTTTGGAATCATCTGGAATTTGACTCTCCAGCCTTTTTCCTCCGGTGAACGACCTTTACAAAACAACAATTCCAGAGAGCTACTTATTTTAGTTTAGCAGTCCCAGGAAATAGTAGACATTAGACCCATGGCAAGATTTAGAGGAGGTACAGTTAGATAAAATATAAAACAAACCGTTATTTATGAGTGCACAGAGTGACCAGATTTTTAAAATAAAATATTGGGACATTCCTGGTTTGTGGTGGTTGGTAATAATAAAATTGTGAAACAAGTGTAATTAAGGAAGATAGTTTTGCACTTTGCACTAATGTGAGTCTCATTTTCTTTGTGTTTTTGTCATTTTTAAGCAGCTTTTCTGTATTTTACCTAAACAAATGACAGTTTATGCCTCTGTTTGCTGTTGCCAGGGATCAGATTGCTCAAAAATAGGGACAAGTGGGCCACTGCTTTTATAAAACTGGGACAAATCACTGGTTTTGGATTATCTGGGTATCATTAATAAGTTACCGATACGATACATATCTCGATACAGTGAGGTTTCAATTTGATACAATATATATATCAAATTGTTCAATAAAAAAATAAATTCTAAATCGTGGCTGTGATTCTAAAAGTCTTTGTTAAATCACTTCTTGTGCAAAGTATCTTACGAAACACAAACAATTTAATCATCAAAACTGAGAAAATGTCAAATGTGTCGCATAAACAAGTTTCCTTCCTCAAAACAAGCAACAAAACTGTAGCTGTAACAAAATAATTGAGTAAAATATACCAAAAAATACTCTTAGCAATATACTGATACAACAGCCCACCTTAGCAATACTGCATGAGTACATAAAACGATACGATATTTTGATATTTTTGCACAGATCTATTTTGGATAAATAAGCTGGGACAGTGGACACGGAGCACAAAACTCTGACTGTCCCGGGTAAATAAGGACGTCTGATCACACTATGAGTGCAGGCATCAAAATGATAGATTTATATATTAGAATAGGCATTTATTTCATCAAATTTGAGTTATTCGGGACAATACTTGTAATTCAGAAATCCCTTGGAGCTTCTGATAGCTCTATATCATGTCTTACCAGAAGTCATTTTAAAATTGTCCACTTTTGCATGTTTTGCACGCCACAAAATAGCAACTTCCTTATTATTCAAACTTGCTAAACCATAAAAATGGTCCTCGCCAAGAGCACCCTTTGTTCTTCTGACCATAAACACTGAAATGGCGTCATGGATTTGTAGTTTTGACTGTCAAATTATTAGTGGGAAAACAGCGTCTCTTTTGCATCTAACAGTGAAGTGTGTCTGGTGTAATCTAGTCTCACGTCATTTGGTTTGAGGTGTGTTTAGTCTAATGTTGAACACAGCAAGGGTTTGTGTCCAGTGAAGCTGTAAAAAAGGGAAAACGGAGCAGGTAAGAGATCTGCAATAATAATTTTATTTACATTTGAGAGTTCATGTCTCGTTTAGTTAATATTGTTTGCAATGATAGTAGGTCTCTGGGTTTGGGTGTGTATACTCAACCTGTCAAAAGTTTGGACTCACTTTTTCATTTGTGTTTCTTCTCCACAATGATTTAGACCAGGGGTGAGAATTCTTTTTCCCATGGGGCCACATGATAAACAGAAAATATTGTGGAGGCCAAAATGTTTAACTCAATTCTGCAGAATATTAATTGTATTTCTTTATAAAAAGCAGTAAATAACATTGTTTAGATGAGCTGCTCAGACTGGGAAGAGTTTATGTTTGACTAAGCAAAGAAAAAGTGAGGCTGCCTTACACAAAATGGCATTTTAAAAAACACCTAAAATAAAAGCAATGCAGCTTTAGTCCATGCATCAGGTTAAATTATAAAATCTGTTTATTTTGTAATTCCAAATGAGCTTATGTGCCATATGTGTCCCCAGAGCTGGGGAGAATCATTTGCCCAAACTTTTGAAACATTTTTGAAAATTAATCAAGTAAACCTCCATGAGAAGTTTCATAAAATTCTCTTGATGTCTGCTGGGTCCACCAAGCCTCTGAAGTATAGTGTCTGCAGAAGCCCTAAATCTGAGCAGAAAAATCAGTTCTTTAATAACATCAAAAATAAGTAATTTAGTCCTAAAGTTTTTATATTAATATAAACATGAACATTGCGGATCATTTGGTACCAGTTTTCTGTCTCTATCATCATTAGTTTCTGAGATATGGCAGAAGTGTGATTGTCCACATCTGTTGTAGACTCACTGAACACACTCAAACTCAAAACAACTGAAAACTTGACAAAACATTTTTTTAAATTAAATAAATAAATAGCCTTTTCCTTTGCTTTGAATCCTACTTGCACAGCTGTAAAGTGAAAACCATTTCAGGAGACGTTGTCAAGAAGCTTGGTGAGAGAAGGCCAAGGGTTCTATTTATTTATTTTCTACATAATTCCATATATATATATATATATATATATATATATATATATATATATATATATATATATATATATATATATGTTTCATATTGAGGTTTTCTGTGTGTAAAATGTAGAAAATATTAGTAGCAGCATAAAGAAAAAACACTGAAGAAGATGTGTCCAAACCTTTGACTGTCAGTGCGTTCTGTCATATTTTAATACGTCCTGTCTCCAATCGACCAAGCAAAAATGATGATAATGTTAAGGTAATTAGAGCAAATTCAATTAATTATAGCTAATTCAAAAATGTGAAGCTTTTTAAAATAAATCTGATTGTATTAGCTTCAGTTTAATGCACGACCAAGTTTACATTGACCAAAAGTAATTTTACTACAATTCTGCTGTCAGAACTTAAAGGGTATATGGCACATTACGCTGTTTTCTGATCTGATGTTTGATGTTATAATGTTTCCTCATCACAAACATACCTGGAGTTTTTTAAAGCGCTTTTCACTGAAACAAGGACAGGACAGACAAAAGAGTGATGAGGAGCGCTCATGTGTGGGAGATAAACGTGTGTTTTGAGCAGTTTTTTAAAGGAGTTCAATAAGTCTGAGTTTCTGGCTGTGGTAAAGGCTCGGTCCCCCAAGGTCCCGTGCTTTGAGTTGACTGCGGGAGTGAGGAGTTAGAGTCGGCCGATTGGAGGCGGCGGGAGAGATGGTGGGTCTGGACGAGGTCTGTGAAGTGTGGAGGGGTCTGGTTATGGAGAGGTCTGGTTATGGTGGGGTCTGGTTATGGAGAGGTCTGGTTATGGTGGGGTCTGGTTATGGTGGGGTCTGGTTATGGAGAGGTCTGGTTATGGTGGGGTCTGGTTATGGTGGGGTCTGGTTATGGTGGGGTCTGGTTATGGAGAGGTCTGGTTATCGAGGGGTCTGGTTATCGAGGGGTCTGGTTATGGAGAGGTCTGGTTATGGAGAGGTCTGGTTATGGTGGGGTCTGGTTGTGGAGAGGTCTGGTTATGGTGGGGTCTGGTTGTGGAGAGGTCTGGTTATCGAGGGGTCTGGTTATCGAGGGGTCTGGTTATGGAGAGGTCTGGTTATGGTGGGGTCTGGTTATGGTGGGGTCTGGTTATGGTGGGGTCTGGTTGTGGAGAGGTCTGGTTATGGAGAGGTCTGGTTATGGTGGGGTCTGGTTGTGGAGAGGTCTGGTTATGGTGGGGTCTGGTTGTGGAGAGGTCTGGTTATCGAGGGGTCTGGTTATCGGGGGTCTGGTTATGGAGAGGTCTGGTTATGGAGAGGTCTGGTTATGGTGGGGTCTGGTTATGGTGGGGTCTGGTTATGGTGGGGTCTGGTTGTGGAGAGGTCTGGTTATGGTGGGGTCTGGTTGTGGAGAGGTCTGGTTATGGTGGGGTCTGGTTGTGGAGAGGTCTGGTTGTGGAGAGGTCTGGTTATGGTGGGGTCTGGTTGTGGAGAGGTCTGGTTATCGAGGGGTCTGGTTATCGAGGGGTCTGGTTATGGAGAGGTCTGGTTATGGAGAGGTCTGGTTATGGTGGGGTCTGGTTATGGTGGGGTCTGGTTATGGTGGGGTCTGGTTGTGGAGAGGTCTGGTTATGGTGGGGTCTGGTTATGGAGGTCTGGTAGGTCTGGTTGTGGAGAGGTCTGGTTGTGGTGGGTCTGGTTGTGGAGAGGTCTGGTTATGGTGGGTCTGGTTGTGGAGAGGTCTGGTTATGGTGGGGTCTGGTTGTGGAGAGGTCTGGTTATGGTGGGGTCTGGTTGTGGAGAGGTCTGGTTATGGTGGGGTCTGGTTGTGGAGAGGTCTGGTTATGGTGGGGTCTGGTTGTGGAGAGGTCTGGTTATCGAGGGGTCTGGTTATCGAGGGGTCTGGTTATGGAGAGGTCTGGTTATGGAGAGGTCTGGTTATGGTGGGGTCTGGTTATGGTGGGGTCTGGTTATGGTGGGGTCTGGTTGTGGAGAGGTCTGGTTATGGTGGGGTCTGGTTATGGAGAGGTCTGGTTATGGAGAGGTCTGGTTGTGGAGAGGTCTGGTTGTGGTGGGGTCTGGTTGTGGAGAGGTCTGGTTATGGTGGGTCTGGTTGTGGAGAGGTCTGGTTATGGAGAGGTCTGGTTGTGGAGAGGTCTGGTTGTGGTGGGGTCTGGTTGTGAGAGGTCTGGTTATGGTGGGGTCTGGTTGTGGAGAGGTCTGGTTATGGTGGGGTCTGGTTGTGGAGAGGTCTGGTTATGGTGGGGTCTGGTTGTGGAGAGGTCTGGTTACGGAGGGGTCTGGTTGTGGAGAGGTCTGGTTATGGTGGGGTCTGGTTGTGGAGAGGTCTGGTTATCGAGGGGTCTGGTTATCGAGGGGTCTGGTTATGGAGAGGTCTGGTTATGGAGAGGTCTGGTTATGGTGGGGTCTGGTTATGGTGGGGTCTGGTTATGGTGGGGTCTGGTTGTGGAGAGGTCTGGTTATGGTGGGGTCTGGTTATGGAGAGGTCTGGTTATGGAGAGGGTCTGGTTGTGGTGGGGTCTGGTTGTGGAGAGGTCTGGTTATGGTGGGGTCTGGTTGTGGAGAGGTCTGGTTATGGTGGGGTCTGGTTGTGGAGAGGTCTGGTTATGGTGGGGTCTGGTTGTGGAGAGGTCTGGTTATGGTGGGGTCTGGTTGTGGAGAGGTCTGGTTATGGTGGGGTCTGGTTGTGGAGAGGTCTGGTTATCGGAGGGGTCTGGTTATCGAGGGGTCTGGTTATGGAGAGGTCTGGTTATGGAGAGGTCTGGTTATGGTGGGGTCTGGTTATGGTGGGGTCTGGTTATGGTGGGGTCTGGTTGTGGAGAGGTCTGGTTATGGTGGGGTCTGGTTATGGAGAGGTCTGGTTATGGAGAGGTCTGGTTGTGGAGAGGTCTGGTTGTGGTGGGGTCTGGTTGTGGAGAGGTCTGGTTATGGTGGGGTCTGGTTGTGGAGAGGTCTGGTTATGGTGGGTCTGGTTGTGGAGAGGTCTGGTTATGGTGGGGTCTGGTTGTGGAGAGGTCTGGTTATGGTGGGGTCTGGTTGTGGAGAGGTCTGGTTATGGTGGGGTCTGGTTGTGAGAGGGTCTGGTTATGTGGGGTCTGGTTGTGGAGAGGTCTGGTTATGGTGGGGTCTGGTTGTGGAGAGTCTGGTTGTGGAGGGGTCTGGTTGTGGAGAGGTCTGGTTGTGGTGGGGTCTGGTTGTGGAGAGGTCTGGTTATGGTGGGGTCTGGTTGTGGAGAGGTCTGGTTATGGTGGGGTCTGGTTGTGGAGAGGTCTGGTTATGGTGGGGTCTGGTTGTGGAGAGGTCTGGTTATGGTGGGGTCTGGTTGTGGAGAGGTCTGGTTATGGTGGGGTCTGGTTGTGGAGAGGTCTGGTTATGGTGGGGTCTGGTTGTGGAGAGGTCTGTCGGTGACCAGGAGGATCTTGAAGTTGATACGGTGTTGGATGGGGAACCAGTGGAGCTTTTGCAGAACGGGTGTGATATGGTCTCGTGGTTTCATAGTTTTTGAAGGTCTGTCCATAGAGGAGTTGTGTTTTGTTTTGCTCTGGAATTGTCTCTACTGAACTAAAGGTAAAAGGAGCTGTTCACTTAAACTTAGACAAACTTTATTGATCCACAAGCCTAAAGCACTATTCACACGGGATTAGTGTTACCTGTGGACTTTCTGTGATTTGTGACAATTGCGGATGATGCCTGAGATCTTAATCCCGTGCAAAAGTGCCATGCCTGTAATTTGTAAATATTCTGCTGCACATGACCTTCTATATTTGGCCAAACACAGACGTCCGGTGATAACATTAGTCCTGTGCCAATCTGCATCTCAGTGTTTGTTGTTGTAATTGTGCCTTTTCTATTTCTTTCTTTTCTTTTCACGTTCTTTTCTCTTTCAATCTCGGTATCAGTGTCAGTATGGACTTCGCTTATCCCATGTGAATGCGCTGCAAGTAACACAGAGGTGTGGCGGTAATTTGTAAATGACCAGACGTCCCCAGGTTGTACTTATCCTGTGCGAGTAGGACTTAAATTGACATTAACAGCTCCTTTTACCTTTAGTTCAGTAGAGATTGACAATTCCAGGGCAAAATAAAAACAAAACACAACTCCTCTACAGACCTCTCGCCACTGACCTTCAAAAAAAACAACTTGAAAACTGAACTTGAATACTACCACTATATGACATCCCGAGGTGGAACAGAGCATTTTGAGCTTTGAGATGTAGATGGACTAATAAAGAGTTACTCAAACATGTGTGAATGAAACAAAACACAACTCCAGGTCTGTTTGTGAGGAGGGAACAATATTCTAACATGACTTAAATCTCAAAGGGTCCATTTTGCGTAACAGGATTTTTAATCTCTGTATCTCTCTGAACAGGATGTGGGTGCTCCTTTTCTTTTGTGTTCTGGGACTCTGCCTGACACAGGTCAGTGCCTTAAAACAAAACATAATTTAACTTTATTTTAATATTTCACATTTTTAAACTAAAATCACTTTGTTTTTTTCACAGGTTCATGGAGTAGGTAAGGTGTCCGTCTGCTGCATGGGCTGGATAAAGAATGAGGATATTGTTTTGTGTTAAAGATGCACTACGTAACTTTTCTGATGAAGGGTCTGCTAACTGTTTGTCTCCATGGAGATGTTATTGGTTTGCCTGAAATTTTCCACAGTATAGCTTTAAGGCCAGACACTGCAGATGAATAGGAAAAATGTAGATATCAATTTGAAACTTCTTCTGTGGTTTAGTCACATAAATGTAAGAAAAAAAACAAAACATGTTTTTATCATGTAATGTTTTCATATAAAAAATAAGGCATTTTATGGCCATACCAGTTTGTCAATCAATCAATCAATCAATCAAACTTTATTTGTATAGCACTTTTCATACATTTGAAATGTAGCACAAAGTGCTTCACATGCAACAGAAACATTTTTAATACATTAATTAACACCCCCCCCCCCCCCCCCCCCCCCCCCCCATACCACAATTTAAACAGAAACATAAAAACTAATAAACATAAAGCTCTTAAAAGTTATAGTAAAAATTAAAAGTGTATAGCTAAGACCAGATGGAGACAAAATAAAATAGTAATGATAATTTAATTTAAAACTACCATAATAATAACAATAATAATGATAATTTAAGTTAAAACAGGTAAAAGTTTCAGTTAAAAGCTAAATTAAAAAGATATGTTTTAAGTTTACTTTTAAAAATATGAACACTCGCAGCGGACCTCAGATCCTCAGGTCGACTGTTCCACAGACGGGGGCCGTAAAAGCTAAAAGATGCCTCACCGTGAGTTTTAGTTTGAACTCTTGGGACAGCTAAAAGGAGACTACCTGAGGACCTGAGAGTCCGAGAGGCTCATATGATAAAAGCAGATCAGATAAATAAATAGGACTAAGACCATTAAGAGCTTTATAACCAATAAAAGAACTTTAAAATCTATCCTGAAGCTCACAGGAGCCAGTGCAGAGACTTCAGTACTGGGGTGATGTGCTCTCTCTTCCTGGTCCTCGTCAGCAGTCGGGCTGCAGAGTTTTGGAGGAGCTGCAATGGAGCTGTAGATTTCTTTGGAAGACCAGAAAGGAGAGCATTACAGTAATCAACGCGATTTGTAATAAAAGCATGTATTAAAGTCTCTGCACTGGCTTGAGAAAGAAAAGGTCTGACTCTGGCAATATTTTTTAGATGATAAAAACCAGATTTAGTGATGGACCTGATGTGTGGCTCAAAGCTAAGCTCACTGTCAAGAATAACTCCTAAACATTTCACCCTCTCACAGGGGTTCAGTGAGTAGGTTTGGAGCTTAGCTTTGAGCCTCTCTCTCTGAGCTTCAGGACCAATAATTAAAACCTCAGTTTTGCCCTGGTTGAGCTGGAGGAAGTTTGCTGCCATCCAAGACTTAATATCTAAAATGCAGTTAAAAAGGGCATCGATCGGGCTCAGGTCACCAGGAGACACGGCTATGTAGAGCTGGTATCATCAGCGTAGCTATGAAAGTTAACACCGTGTCTCCTGATGACCTGTCCTAGTGGCAGCATGTAAAGGTTAAAAAGGGTTGGACCTAAAATTGAGCCTTGGGGAACACCATACTCCATTTTACATTTTGCGGAGGAGTGCTCCCCAAGACTAACATAAAATCCCTGTTTGTTAAAAATGATTTGAACCAGTTAAAAACAGACCCAGAGAGGCCGAGTGTATAGTGTAATCTATCTAATAAAATACAGTGGTCTACAGTGTCAAATGCTGCCGTGAGATCCAACAGCACCAGGACTGACAGGTTTTTCTTGTCTAAGTTGGATCTTATATCATTAAGAATCTTTAATGATGCAGTCTCTGTGCTATGCTGAACTCTAAAACCAGATTGATAAATTTCAAAAATATTGTTAGAAATCATAAAATCACTAACCTGGTTAAAAACAATTTTTTCTAAAATTTTGCTTAAAAACGGCAGATTTGACACAGGTCTGTAATTACTGAGCAGGGAGGAGTCCAAGTTATCCTTTTTAAGCAGAGGTTTGACCATGGCAGTTTTAAGTGCTGTAGGAAAAACCCCTGTCTGCAGCGAAAAATTTACAATGTTAAGAACTTCTTGGGCTAAAAAAATTAAAAACTGATTTAAAAAGCGATGTAGGAATAGGATCTAAAAAACAGGTGGCTGGTTTTAATTGTAAAATAATTTTGTTAAGAGTCGTAGCATCAACCAGGGCAAAACTATCAAGTGTGTTTGATAAAACCAAAGGACTTGTATTACAGACAATGCCTGGTTGGATCTGTTGCAGGTCAGCTCTAATCGACTGAATTTTAGGATCAGATTTTAGGATCTGATGTGATCAGGTCCTGATCACATCAGATCTCAGAAGCTCAGCAGGACCGAGCCTGGTCAGAGACACTGGGAAAATCAGGGGCCACAGGAGGTGCCAGTCACAAAAACTGTTGTTGTGTTGACACAATATAATTGTTACTGTGAGTGCAGTCTCCTCTCCACAGATCTGACTTGAAATTTGGAGATACATATAAACTGGACGTGGAACATTCAGCAAAGAAATAATATCTCCATGGAAACAAGCACATGCCAGATGACTTGGTTTAGTCCTGGTCTAGTCCTGGTCTAGTCCTGGTCTAGTCCTGGTCTAGTCCTGGTCTAGACCTGGTTTAGGCCTGGTGTAGTCCACGTAGTCCTAATTGTGTTTTATTATATAGTTTGTGTTTAATCCATTTAGTCCTTGTTCAAACAGGATCATCCTGGTTGCTGGTGACATGTTTAAAGTCTCTGCCATCTGCTTGTTGTCATGGATATGTTATTGCTTTTCATGAAATATTACACAGTATGGCATTAAGCTTATCTGTCTTACCTTTTTTTGTCTTGGAGATAATATTATATAGAGGAACATTCCAAGGAGAGCAATAACATCTCCATGGAGACAAGTTCCATAGTGTGTCTTTGCAGCCTTTATTTTCTGCAGTGGTGCTTCATATAAAATATAAAATACTGGTTTAAACTTGTATTAAAAGGTCCATATGACACAATATTCTGATTTATGTTCTAATGTAGTTTCTTCATCACAAACAGACCTGGACTTGTACATTTAGACGGAGTTCTTCTCTCAAACAGAAAACACTCTGTTCCACCTTGTGATGTCATGTACAGGAAATGCTCCACTTTTTTTTCTTTTTTTTTAATTCCACACACCTTCACTTGAAATATTTGGATAATTTCAGACTTGGAATTGCCAATAGCTGTTAACTTGAAAACTACCACTTCATGACATCACAAAGTGGAACAGAGCCTCAAAATGCTCTGTTCTTTGGAGATGTAGACAGACTAATAATAAAGAGTTAATGAAATGAAACACAAGTCCAGGTGAGTTTATGAGGGGTAACAACATTACAGGTCCATTTTTCATAATAAAGACCTTGAACATGTCTTTTAATTTTTCAGATTCGTTGTTACATACAAACTCCACTCAGATGCACTACATGACTCTGGTCATTGACGAAAAAGCCTTCAACAACGTCTCTGAGAATCTTCTGCACCAAGATTATTTCTTTGACAGTTTCACCCTCAACTCTCTGAATCATACTACAGGTACAAGGATGTTTAAGTGCGTGTGACAGGTGTGACGATTCTCTCAGTTTGACTTTATTTGGTGGGATAATAACTGTGGTAAATATAAATGATAGTTGTACACAAATCAAGAAGCAGTTTGTGAGGAAAAGTTTAAAAGTATATTTAAAACTACAAGAGAGTTCTGTTTTAGAGAATCCCACATTGAGTGTGTGTACATGCACATCAGTATCCCGGTTATGATCGGGTTTTTTTTGAGTATCCCGGTTTCTTCTTGGTGCATATATACACAGTACCCCGGTTATGGCAGTATCCCAGTTATTAGAAACCAGGTTACTGAGTGTGTATACATGCACATCAGTATCCTGGTTATTAGCCATATCCCGGTTATGTCAGTATTCGGGATACTGCGTTTACATGTACACTGAGAAACCGGGATACTTATATTCGCGTTGTAAGATTACGGATGTAACTCTTCCCTCTTACTAGCCCAGGAAAGCCGTAGCACCCGAGGGGTCAACAAAAACGAAGAAAAGAAAATAAGTTCTTCACCTTTTTTAAATTTCCACCCCATGAGCAGATCTGACAGCATGTCCCCATGACAGACAACAGTCAACAACACCGTGACAAAAAATTCCCCTTATGTAGCTTGACCTAACCCACTAAGCCCCAGACAGGTAAATGTGAACTTTTAAAAATTACTAAAATTACTAAATGATTATACTATTACTAAATGATTATACTATTATGATTATACTATTATGATTATACTATTTACAACTATTTACATTTCATAAACTAATATTGCACTTTGTTACATCAGGATTATCAGTTTTAAAATATTATTTCATGTATTAAATAGATAGTTAAAACTATTTCTGCAGTTAAACCTCCCCTCCCCCAGCAGCACTTGGCACAGTCCAAATCAGGGTAATGGGGTGCACCTGGCCTGCACTGATAAGGACACGCCTCCAAATCAGTGCCTCCACCAATCACCTCAAAGGAAAGGAAAAAAGGAGTGAAACAGGGAAAATTAACATGAAATCAAATGAATATAAGTGAAAACATGAAGGTGTACACCTGATGAGTGAGGGTGTGGTCTATAGCTCCTCACATGTATATACATGATCAAATGGAGTATCCCTGTTTCTTGACATAATCTTACAAATGCACATGCACGAAAATTATATACTTTGTAAACCGTTGAAAATACAAAGAAACTATGAGACCACTGTGGCTTTTTAAAATCTGCATTTTATAATCAATTTATGGCTCATCCACGTCATTATGAGCTACAGAAGACAGGAGAGGCTGTGGATTCTTGGTACATCGATACCTTTAAATATCCTGGGTCTGTCTTTGCCTCCAACCCGGACCAGGGACCTGTGGATGAAGGTACAGAGCCGGGAGTGGTGGGAGAAAGTTGTCCTCATGATGTTCACTGACAGCGAATGGAGGGAGAACTTCAGATTGAGTCGAGCATCCTTCCAACCGACTTTGTGTTTTTTGGTAGACCCCTTTATGCGACCGGCACAAACACCTGTCCACACACCAGTTCCACTATCAATGCGAGTGGCTATAGGCAAGTTTCATTGTTGACAAAAGCGTGCGTTGCATGCTGGGAATTATTTTGGTCGGCGGCAATAAACACTAATTCAACATGATGGACAGAGCGAGAAAGCACGTAAAGGGTATTGATCCCGGTTATTTATCCACTCTAACGGCAGAGGACCCAAGACCATTTGACCAGAAATTGGTCATAAGCATCGATGGACGACAAATCACCCTTTTCAACCCCGACAAAAGGTGGACCAAACCAAATTTCTGGTCAGAATCACCAACTACCTGGACAAATATTCACTTTGGTGATATCCACAATGACTTGGTGGAAACTCCTGGGCCATTCACAGCAGAAAAGATGAAAACCTCCAAGAGTCTCGATGTGTTGTTGAACTTGTTGGAGTCCACGGTTTGTTAGGATCTTCTACGTTTGCTCTGCGAATGTTTGAATGTCATTTAATTCACCGTTAGTGGTTCTTTTCACTCAGAATATGAAAAAGACATTTTCCTTCTTCCGTGCTTCTATTTGTGCATCTGATAATGCAGCAGGAATTTACCATTATCGGGGAGAAATATTAAGAATATTTAAGTCTTTGATGACTAAAATTAGGGGTGTCAAATTATCATGTTAATTGCGATTAATTAATTACAGTCATATTTAGCGCGTTATGTTTTTTAATCACGTTAATCTCATTTTTAATCTCTAACTTTACTGTTTCTGAATGCGAGTTGCTTTATTATAAAATTTTATGTGTTGTTGGGACAACAACAGACACACAAAAAAACACATTTATAATTTTTTTTTATTTCGGTAATTCCACTCATTGCCGGAAACCCACACAGAACACACGCAGTCGCACAATGGACGAGGTGGAAGAGCCAGTAGAACAGAGCAGCAGTGCACAGGGAAAAACACATTCGTGTCTTGGAAATTCTTCTCCCGACGAGAAATATAAAAGAAAATAACAAATATAAAATCACCTCCAACTTAAATGTTACTGGTGAAAACAACCTGCATAGACTCATGATGTCTGCACTACTGTCCTATACACACACACACACAAACACACACACACACACACACACACACACACACACACACACACACACACACACACACACACACACACAAACACACACACACACACACACACACACACACACACACACACACACACACACACACACACACACACACACACACACACACACACACACACACACACACACACACACACACACACACACACACACACAAACACACAACACAACACACACACACACACACACACACACACACACACACACACACACACACAACACACACACACACACACACACACACACACACACACACACACACAACACACACACACACACACACAAACACACACACACACACACACACACACACACACACACACACACACACACACACACACACACACACACACACACACACACACACACACACACACACACACACACACACACACACACAAACACACACAAACACACACAAACACAAACACACACCTTCATCATCGTCATTAACCTGAGAACGCACGGACCAAGTTTTCTTCCGTAGTTACTTCTTGCAACCGCGCTTCCTCCTGTGCACCTCTAAACCAGAACTAACACCAAGACTAAAACCGGGACTAACCCAGTCCAGGACTAAACCAGGACTAAACCAGGACTAAACCAGAACTAAAACCAGAACTAAAACCAGGTCTAAACCAGGTCTAAACCAGGACTAAACCAGGACTAAAACCAGTGATCTCATATATAAAGCATTTCTCTATCAATAATATGTTTAATATGGTTAAGGAAAGACTGGACTTTTTATTGTCTTTAAGTAGACAAAAGTTATTATGTTCAGATTTCCTCGTCTTTGCTACTTTACAGCAAACAGTTTCTTATTCATGGAGACTTGGGCTCAACAGACAATTTGAAGAGAACAAACAAGAACAACATTTGCAGGATGTGGTTGTTACATTCATGTAGTTTTAAAAGCATGACAATATCAAGTAATCCAAAGTATTCAAATTACATTACTCACTTTAAGTAATTAAATGGATTAAATTACAAACTACATTTTGGGGTATGTAATCTGTAATCTGTAGGGGAATACATTTTAAAAGTAACCTTCCCAACACTGCAGATTAGTAATAGTAACAATAATGATGATACTGTGGAATGTAAGTGACTGCATCTGTAATATTACAATTACAATAATGTAATAATGAATTTAAATGAAAATACCTCAAATTGAAGGCTTTTCTCAGCAATTTTTTAGGTGAGATTAAAAAGAGATTAATTAGATTAATTAATTACAGATCATAATTAATTAATCTCTCAATTTTTTTAATTGCATAACAGCACTAGCTAAAATACAAAATTCAGTTTCTTCATTGCTCCAGAAGTAGCTTCTTCTTCGAACTTGACGCCGCCATGTTTGTTTATCTTTTGGATGCATGCGCACTCAGCTTTATGTAGCAGTAACCGGGATACTGCGTATACATGCCACAGTATCCCGGTTACTATCGGAATATACCAGATGATGGCATCACACTGAGAGAATTCTGTCCAAAAGTTCAGCACAGTTTACATAAGAAACACATTTTTCTGACACTTTAAACATGATTTTAACAAAATAAAGCTGTTTTCATGTATTTTTATTTGTCAAATTATAATCTCTGTGTACTTTAGAGGAATTTTGATGTCATGAAGTAAAATTTAAAACTTAATAAAATGGTCAAACTGTGGGGAAAATGTTAAGCCTTTTAAAAATCTTGAATATAATGATCTGAACTCTGAATGTTTTTGTGAAACAAGTAGTCCGACCTGTCATAGGGGCTTTAACATGGAGGATAGTGGTTTTACAGAAGGACGGTTCTGGGTACAATTCTCAGATTTTTCTGATACTTCATCCACGCATGTTTGAGTAATTTAGCAATCTCTCCCGGGTCCTGTTTGAATCTTCCTTGTAGTTAGCAGCATGAGTATTTATAAAGGCTCCGCGCACAAACTCCCACACGATAAATCTCCATAAATACACAGAAACATGATATAAAAATACACAGCAACAAACCTGTTTGTTCTGTTAGTTTACTTACTGTGTTTTTTAGACTATGAGTCGCTCCGGAGTATAAGTCGCACCAGCCAAAAAATGCATAATGAAAAAGAAAAAAAAACATACAAGTCGTACTTTTTGAGGGAAATTTATTTTATACAATCAGAGACCAGGAACCGACATTTCATCTTGAAAGTCAAGTTCTAGTAACAACAATAGAATAAAGAAGAACAGACTGTTGTTCAGATAAACTATAACATAAACAACAGAACATAAGTTTACCAAACTCTCCATCTCACTCCAAATCACTAAATCCATTGAATCCACTGAATTCTGAATTCACTGAGCAACTCTGCTCAGATTCAGTTGTCACTTTCCAGGAAAGTTGCATGCTGCACTCGCTCGGTTCCCGTGAAGCTGTGTTCTCCATCCCCGCTTTCTGTCAGTCCCTCACAAGTTTCTCGCTCGGTCCAAACTTTGTTTCTGCTGCTCGATTACCGTTTTCTGCTGCATATTTCACTACTTCCAGCAGGACAGAGGCTTTTTCTGCAGGAGAAATGCGCAGAAAACTGATACACAAGCCTAGAGCCTTTTGCGGCTGTCAGTCTGAAAATTTTTACATATAAGTCGCAGGAAACTATGAAAAAAAAGTGTGACTTATAGTCCGAAAAATACAATACATTGTTTTTCAAGCTTTTACTTTTTGTTATGTTTATAATTTAGCAAAACTTAAATTAAACTAAATTGCACAGTAGTTATGATTAGACGAACACCTTTAAGTATAAACTTAACAAAAAATGTGTTTCTTGCTTGTAAATTGTCTCCGCATTTTGGTTGGACATTGCTTGTTGATTACGTAGGCAAAAGGATTCTGTTTACAACTCGCTGCTACCTCTTGTACCTTCTCAACTTTTCCCCACAAATCGCCTCTGAACTCATGTAAAACTCTAAATACTGACCACAGGTACTGACCCCCAAACCACATAATAATTAGAAAAACATAAACCTCGTCATACGCACTTTAAAACCACTGTTAAGCATCAACTACTGTATATCCCCTTAGATTTGAAATGTTCACTTTTCATTGTGATACATGTTTAGCCACATCGTCCGGCCTTAATCTGTAAATAGTTAACCCCCAAACAGGAAGTGAGCGTGGCAGCGGTTCCAGTGTTCTGTCAAAATGGACTGCCTGTCGAAATAAGCGACCTTACATTTTTCCGTTTACAGTTGTATAGATCTAATAAAGCCAAACCCCAACCTCCCCAGTTTTACAACATTTTTTTTTTTGGATTAGAGATGCAGGTTTGATGCTGTTTGCACACGATGATCACACTTTATACCTTAGTTATGTCAAATTTCAACTCGATATGATAGGAATCTGTGTATGTAGTTCATTTGGACAGTCATATTCTGCCCAAATAGGCTCCGACTAAAGGGAGCACATATCGACAGGACAATTTGTCCATCGAATAAGGCTTCCACTGTAAAATCACCATTTTTCACTCACTAGATGAATCTGGAGAGCTCATTTCCACAGGCCAATATCTTCTATCAAATAAGACTTCCACTGTAGAAGAGAAAGAACTGACTGGAAACACTTTATTTTTAAATATATAATATTTAACACTAATATCACATGTTACAGTGTGAATTTCCTGTTATAATATAGTAAAATTTTATTCATAAAGGGCCTTTCTAAACAAAGTTACAATGTTTTCTACACATGGAAACAAAATTAAATTTAATTTAATGAAAATTATAACGATAAAATCAAATATTAAATCCAAACTCTTCAATCATCAATGTTTAACTGGTCCAAACAAACAATAAAACCAATACACTTTTAAAATGTGACGTGTTGCTTCACTTTTGCCTTGGGAATCGACGAGGATTTAAACTGCAACAGCTCTCGGGGGTCATGTGCATGTGCAGTAGTGCAAATCGTAGCTCAAATCGACAGGACAGTGGCTCCATCAACATCAGCCCCAATTATTTTATTTTATTTTTATTTATTCATTTTGCACATATAACATAACAATTAAAAAAACACACACTAGATAAAGAAGTAGGTGCTGGAAGAGGCAAAAAAACAAACAAAAGCGCATAATATTAAAGCCCCCACCTTATGAATACATTAAGAATTGAACATTATCACTGTGCATAAAAAAAAATATATATATATATATATATATATATATATATATATATATATATATATATATATATAAACGACATTTAAACACCATTAAATGCATTTGATTCAAACATGGATTAAAACACAACGAAACATCCACAATTGAATGATTATCAAACATTATCATGAAATATCAAACATTTCCTCAAACTCTTTTTAAACAACACCTCTGATCACTAACCAGAAGTCAAAACTGGATCCAGAAGTTACAACCTGTGTATCGAACCAACACATTTTGGAACATGAAAATTATGATTTTGATGAGTTTTGTATCTAAGAATCTCTGCATTGGTTTTAAAATTAAATGTGAAATGTTTGAATTATAAAGAATTTTATACATAAAAATACAAATTTGATGAATATTAATGTAATAGAAATTAAGAATGTTCAGTTTGATGAATAAATGAGCAGACGATGTGAGTGGCATAGAGTGAGTTGCATTTCGAACAAAACGTTGCACTAATAATATCTTGTTCAGAGTAGTTGGGAAAGTGCAGCCCAGACTATATTACAATATGACAGACAGGGATAAATTCAACTATAGTATAATGTAAGTCTAGATTTTGTAGTCCAGTCAGCTCCTCTTTCCAGTTTAGCTCATCATTATGCCCAGAAATTTTGGTGGACGAGACACGAGTTATTTCATTTGAATCAATTTAGATTTTAGGGTTAGTTGGAAATGATTTTTTGCCACAAAAGATCATATAATTAGTTGGGGTTTTTTTACATTCAGAGATAATTAGTTAATTTTGAACCATTTCACCAATTCACTTTGTTTTGAAGAAACGTTGCCTCTCTCTCTGTACCTGCTGCTCTCATGCTTCTCATTTCAGTCTTAAAATGTTTGTATTAACTCCCTCTGCATGATCCTGGTGTTTTTAATTCATGTGACTGGAGCTGAACACTGGGTGACGTCACACTCTCTTAGTCGCCTTCTTTACACAGTCTGGGATATTGCTGGATACTGATTCTTTTTCTCTTGTAAATGTTTTAAACCTGTCAGAGTGTGACTGGTTTAACCAGATCTCGGGTAAAAAGAACTGTCGCTGTATGGAGGGATACAAATGGAGAGATGAGACCTGCCTCTCTCAGCCTCAGTGCTGTGGAACCAACAAGTGTGACAACCCCCCGGACATCTGCACCTCCAGTAAAACAGGTACTAACAAGTGCAGGCTTTCAGACAACATCACAACACTCTATAGGACAGGATTATTTCATACAGATGGGGGCAGCTAAGATGAATATTGTTCAGCTGCAGATTTTTGTTGCAATATAGCATGGTCTCGGGTCAAGTCACTAATTGAAATGATCAGGTTCCATATTTATTTTCATGGTAAATTAAAATGTAATAGACCTTTTTCACAACGGCCGGAAGTGCCGCGATGTAGGTTAGGAACTTCTGGTTAATGTTTTTCTATGGCAAAATATTTGTGGAAATGTCTCGCGTATTTTCCACCAGCTTCATAAATCTACCCCATCACCAAATCTTCAACCAACAAGCTCCACAAAGGATAAACATTCTTCCATGAAGAATTTATTCACAACTATCAAGGGAAGAAAGATGAAAACTTAAGGAGAACAACAACCAGGCATTAGTGACACACTCAACAAAACTAATGTTATGGTCATGAATAAAACAGAAGGAACTTCACTCAGACTGATTCTAGAACTAAAATAAAAAATAGATCAACATCTATAGCATTCAAACTGCACAAATTTCTCTATGTCACTCTCACCTTTTAGTTGAAAATCAAACTCCTAAAAAGGACCATGAATCGTTGTATTGAACACAGGCTCCTGAAAATGTGCTGTTTAAATCCACTTAGTGTTTTTTTCCATTTTAAAACTTATTTGGTGGTGTTTGCTAAAGCGTGCATTGTGTCTCCATGGTAACTGTTGAACATTTCTCTATAGATATACATGTAGAACTGACATGTCAAACTCAGGCCCGGGGGCCAAATTTGGCCCGCAATATAATTGTATTTGACCGACGAGATCATATCAAATATGTATGAGAGCTGCCCACCGCACACAGATAAGATGATAGAGACATTATTTATTTAAAATGTTACTATTTTATATTCTGCTTGTTACCTCCGCCAAGGAGGTTATGTTTTTGCCTGCGTTTGTCTGTTTGTTTGTTTGTTTGTTTGTCTGTTTGTTTGTTTGTTTGTTAGCAACATAACTCAAAAAGTTATGGACCGATTTTGATGAAATTTTCAGGATTTGTTGGAAATGTGAAAAGGAAGAAGTGATTTCATTTTGGGGGTGATCCGGAAGAAATCCTGGATTCTGGATCA
This sequence comes from Boleophthalmus pectinirostris, assembly GCF_026225935.1. Lineage (NCBI taxonomy): Eukaryota > Metazoa > Chordata > Actinopteri > Gobiiformes > Gobiidae > Boleophthalmus > Boleophthalmus pectinirostris. The sequence continues at coordinate 34,371,491 of NW_026570971.1, read as the reverse complement.
CTTTGAAATTTTAGTTAACATTGTGGTAAATGGGGCCAAAGATTTTGTTTCTCAGTTAATTATTGACCAAACCCCATGAAATTTGACTCAGGGATGGACAATGGGATCCTCTTTCATATTCCAAAGGCTGATCCGGATCTGATCCAGAAGACTGATTTTATCGCAATTTATATAAAAAATGGGGGTAGTCCTTGGCGGAGGTCTGCGCTCTCTGACTGCTTTTCTAGTTCTGGATTCAATGTTTAAGCAAAATTATTATTAAACATTTATTTTATGAATATTTTTTTTATTATGTTAGGAATTTTAATAAGAAAAGGTTTAACATTACATATCTCAAAAGAAGAGAAAACATGCAGATAAATATTTAGTTTGGCCCATGACTTAGTCCCAGTTTTAAATTTTGGCCTCTGTGAGTTTGTAGATGTAGAACATTATTGATCTGGAACGTCTCTTGCTGCAAGTGACTAGAAAACAGGGAACATCATGACAACAACTTAAATCTGATTGGTCAGAGCGTCACAACAGCCAAACAAGACAAACTCCAACTTTTGTTCTGGTGTTGTTTTAGTATTGACGCTAAAATAGGCTGAAGTACATCTGTTGGTGCCGCCATGTTTGTTTTGATTCACCTTTGGCTCCGCCCACATCTCAGTGCTGCTCTGTGATTGGTCGCCCACCACCTGGCGGGCCCTATCACACCGGCGGGGCCAAGATGGATTCTCATGAGTTTGTGAACTCACAGATATCGTGCAAATCCATGTTGCTGTGCAGAGTCAGGGGCACTAAGAGCTAAACCATTATCTGAATATTTTGTTTTCCTTCACAGTAAATATCAGGGGATCTCTTGTACTCGACTCGCAATTTTACATTCAATGTTTGGATACTCCCTCCTCGGACAAATACGAGGAATGCCACAAAAATGTCACCAAAGAGGTAATCTTTTTTATTGATTTATTTTTTAAAACCAAAAGTAAAAATACAGAATATGAATGACTAATCCGATCTTGTTTTCAGATTCAAACATATTATAGTCGCATTTATGGATTTGACAGCCTGAAAATCATCAGATACAGGTGAATTATTTATTAATAATAAAATGTTTCAAAGAGGGATTATTATGCAAAATTGATTTCTATCATGTTATAATGTTCCCTTTTCTTTACATGTCACCCATATCTTTAAGTAATCAAGTGATCTCTCCTGGGCCCTATTCAAACCCTTCTGGTTAGCAGTACAAGCCTGTACAAGACCCCGCCCACAAGCCTACGTCACCCATGCCCCCACACAATTCTCCACAAAAACATGATACAAAATTGTACACAGCATCTTCACAAACCTGATGTGATGTGCACTAGTTTCATGAGTGAGATACAGGAATACATTTTTTGAGAATACAGCATTTTCAAAACAATCAAAGGTCACATGGTGATCTAAATATGCTGCGTTACAGTGAATACCCCGTACAAGTGCAATGTCTACTCCCATCTTGAAGTTTTCTTTCATAAAAACTAATCATTTAGTGTTTTTGTTTCAGGCCGGGGAGTGTGATAGTGGAATTTCAGGTGGTGATTGCTGAGCCTGTGGAACCTTCAATTCTCCAAGACACATCTATGAATTTGACCAAGTTTCTGTCCGCTAAACTTGATCTGCAGACTACAGGTAAATGCATTTTAACACTTATTTAAACGATTAAATAGAGAAGGCTGAAATCTGAGTTTAAAATAAGCCAAGAATCCCATGCATTTCACATGAACCTGCCCAGGGACGACAGGTGGAAATGAGCACTGATGCTACAACCTGGTACAAACATCTCTCCTGTTAAGGTTCATGTCAAAATTGTGCGCTGTCCCTGTCTCATGAAATAAATAAATAAATGTTTGTAAAGGTTTAAACTACAGGGTTAGCAGCTTTTACACAGAGTACTTTTCTGTCTTTCTGTCTGTCTTTCTTTCTTTCTTTCTTTCTTGTTATTTATTTATTCTTTATTTGTCAAGGACCTTGTAGAAATTAATTCATCTTACAAAAGAAAAGATTATTTGTACTAGATTTAACTAGTCTACTTGCCATCTGCAGTCTCTGGGCAGGTGAACTCACATTAAAGATACATATATCATTACAATATAAGACAAACTAAGTTCATCATTAAAGGTGCACTGTGTAACTTTTCTGGTACAGCTGCTTGTCTCCATGGTGATGTGTACAAACACCACAGTATGATATTAAACAGATATGTCAATTATAGGAGTTTTTATTTCTCAAAAACACAAAAACACACATTCTTACTGTGAGCAGGCCCACTTCTCCACAGACCTGACCTGTAACTTGGCCTGGTGATGTGGCTGCTTGTCTCCATGGACATAATTAAATGAAATGCCAGACTGTAGAACATTCCTGGAAAACTCAGTAACATCTACATGAAATGAAGCAGATGGCAGACCGTCAGAAGTTACACAGTGCACCTTTAACAATGTTTCAAATGGCACTATCCCCAGTGCACTACTGGAGTGTAGTGTCTACACTTTACAGACATTTGAAAGATGCTGATGTGCAGGTTTGTGCAGTGAATACAGAACAGAACAAATGACTTAACTGATCTGGGCTGATCTGATTTTCTAATAAGACAACAAAACAAAAGAAAAAAAATACTCATATGAATATTAACATATGAACATTAATAACAGACCAATCAGGCGGTTTCTTTCTCCGAGGTTGTTCTGTGGTACATGCCCATGGACCATGATGGAACTAAGGTCTTGACTAATGAATATAAAGCCACACCGTAATATAAAAAAGATTATTTAATGTTTTGGGTTTTTTTGTACTTTATTATCATCATGATATTGGAATTGGTATTAAGTATTTTTTTTCCCCTTAGTATCAAAATTAGTTTGAAAAATTACACACCTGTCTGTTTGTCAGGTGTAGTTCGCCTGTCAGTGCCTAAGAGAATCTTGGACTATGGATCCAGTGCGACCCTGAACTGCACCTCCACCACTGACCTGAGGGCGATGCCATCCTGGAACCTCACAAACTACATGAACCAAACCAAAAAAATTCACAATGGGACTGAGTCCAACATCATCTCCAGCGCTATGGGGAGCACCGTCAAGCTGTCCTCCGTCTCTCAGCTCTGGAAAGGTAAGAAGAGTCCTGTAGAGTCTTAGTGGAAAGCACTGGAGCTATGACAGCCTAGGGGGCGCTCAGGAGTAGGCACAGAAGGGAGCCAAGGTGTGTGAATAAACCACAAACAACTTACCTGTCAAATCCAGACTGATCTCTCTGTATTTTTTAAACAGATCAATATCAGTCAGGTCCCCACGCCCTGCGCCGAACCTCAAACTCAACCAAACATGATTGTCCAATCAGATTTGTTTATTTCACTGACGCTTGTGAAGCAAAGGAGCTCATTGGTCACATGTCATTTACAAATAAGATCACATTTCCCCTCAGTTTAGTGTCTCTCATTTAATCCGACATGTTTTTAGACTTAGATTTAGACAAACTTTATTGATCCACAAAAGAAATGATTTGGACACAGAAGCTCCTGTTAATTAGCCTGGTGGGATACCTGCTTGTCTTCATGGAGATAAGTTTAATGCCATACACTGAAACATTCCAGGTAAACACAATATCATCTCTATGGAGACAAGTAGGTGGAAAACTGGAAAACTTACAGTTACCTCCTCCCACACAGCAAATCTCCATAAATATACAAAAGCATGAGAGAGCTCTGAAGGGGGAATGACTTAGTGTAGGGAGCAAAGGGAGGACGATTTACTTTGAAATGATTATTACTGATTGTTTCCTTTTCTAGGCTGGTACAGCTGCAGTTTCATACAGAACGAAAATCAGCTGAACATCCACCACACGGCTGTAGCACACGTGGATATCTGTGTGAAGCCAAAGATCACGATCAGGACCAACCCGGGTTTTCCTTTCTGTAATAGCAGCAACGGCTTAAACGAAGTCACCATCAGCTGTGAAGTTGAGCAGAACTATGAAACGTACAATGTGTCCTGGGAAAAAGAGAACACTACAAGCATTACACCACTGCCACACTCCAGTCAGTAAATAAATTATGGATATCTATAAAATATCTTTCTTTGTGTTACTCTGGGCCTCCTCTGCTCCTCTGTCTCTGCTCCTCTGGTTCTGCTCCTCTGCTCCTCTGTCTCTACTCCTCTGGCTCTGGTCCTGCTCCTCTCTGCTCCTCTGGCTTTGCTCCTCTCTGGTCCTCTGACTCTATTCCTCTGCTCCTCTGGTTCTGCTCCTCTGGTTCTGCTCCTCTGCTCCTCTGCTCCTCTGGTTCTGCTCCTCTGACTCTGCTCCTCTGGCTGTGGTCCTGCTCCTCTGACTCTGCTCCTCTGGCTGTGGTCCTGCTCCTCTCTGCTCCTTTGGCTCTGCTCCTCTGGCTTTGCTCCTCTCTGCTCCACTGGTTCTGGTCCTGCTCCTCTGGCTGCTCCAGTCTGCTTCACTGTCTCTGCTCCTGTCTGCTCCTGCTTGTCTTAGTTTTACATTTTTATTTTGAACGTATTTTTCCAGGTGATGCCGGAATGGATATCTTCAGCGTCATCACACATGTGAGCTGTAGCTCTATAAACCCTCAAGTCACTTGTACGTTAATAAACAGGTGCGGACAGGAGACGGAAGCTTCCATTAACATCAAGCTCATCAAAGGTACGCGTCATTTATAGACAGTTTAAAAGGTGCACTATGTAATTTTTCTGGTGGAGTGTGTGAGACCTGCTTGCCTCCTGGAGACATTATTGGTTTGTCTAAAATGTTCCACTATATGGCATTAAATATACTGTCAATCATCACGTTTTAGAATCTGAAAACTACGGAAGCTGAGAGGGGTCACAACAAACGCAAACGCCGCAACAAATACAAATGCGACAACACAACAAAAAGCCACAACAAACCAAAAAAAGCCACAACGGAAATGACCACGGGACTTTATTTTAATACAAATGCCACAACACAAACGCAAATGCTGCAACACATTAAAAAGCCACAACACATTAAAAAGCCACAACAGAAGTGACCGCGGGACTCTATTTTCTGACAGACCGATCAAGCGGCAAGTGAAGAAGAAGAACTACAACGTGAAACGAATAATGATAAAACTATAAATTACTTTTACTTACGTTTCCAACTTCTCCGTTCATTTACTTTTCACGTTGTAGTTCTTATGCTTCACTTGCCGCTTGATCGGTCCATCAGAAAATAGAAAGAGTCCCATGGTCACTTCCGTTGTGGCTTTTTAATGTGTTGTGGCTTTTTAATGTGTTGTGGCTTTTTAATGTGTTGCGGCATTTGAATTTGTGTTGTGGTGTTTGTATTTGTTGTGGCGTTTGCATTAAAATAAAGTCCGGCGGTCATTTCCGTTGTGGCTTTTTGTTGTGTTGTCGCATTTGTATTTGTTGCGGCGTTTGCGTTTGTTGTGACCCCTCTCAGCTTCCGTAGAAAACCACCCATTGGTATGATACGATATGTCTCTGTTCTGTTTGTGTCTAGAACATAGCACATAAATGAGGCTTTAGTGGAGTCATGCTACAATAAATAAAGACCAAATGCAGGATGACCTGATCTGCACTTTAGCGTGAAAGGGCCTATACTGATTATTCTTCCTCCTCCTCTCCTCCTCCTCTCTTGTCCTGCAGTGGGGGATCCTCACTGCTCTGAGGAGAAGGGCAGTGATTGGAAGCCGACCCCGGTGGAGCATATGGCAGAGATAAAGTGCTCTGGGTCTGTGGGCACCAAACAACGTTACTGTAACAAAGACGAGACCTGGGGCGAGGAGACGTCCCTCTGTGTGAACCCGGAGCTGCACAGTGTCCTGAACGATGCCGGAGTGAGTGTTTCCCGGGGGTCAAGAACTCTGACATTATGACATCATGCTGGGGGTGTTCTACATGTATCTCTCACACATAACATTACAGCATTACAGCTAGTTAGCATTAGGCAACAGTTTTTTAGTGAGTCACTCTCATCTTTTTGTTGAAAATCAAACTCCTAAACACGACCATGAACGAAGATGAATTGTGCTGTTTAAATTAATTTTGTATTTTTTTAGACGACTGTAAAACGTATTTGGCTGTTTGCTAATGTGTGTCAGCATGGTAAGTGCTGATGTCACTGCAGAGTATTAGAATTTGATTAACTGCACAGCTCAGCTAATTTATTTATAATATTTTGTATGTATATATGCAATTAATTTATTGAAGAAAAAAATAATAATAATTGTTTAAATTACTTCCTGAATGTATTACTTATCATTTTTCATAATCAATCATCTGTTTCAACTGTTTTGTAATTTGTAATACAACAATGACAAAAAAAAAAAAATCTCAACAACAATGCTACAAACAACAACACCACCACCCACAACAACAACTCTTTTTTTTTATATAATAATTTTTTATTTGCAAACTACATAGATTACAACAAATAGGAACCAAACAACATACAAGATACAAGACAGACATTACGATATGTGTGTGTCTGTGTGTGTGTATATGCGTGCGTGTGTGTGTATGTGCACATACGTGTATGTGTGTGTGTGTGTGTGTGCCGGGGGGGGGGATAGACAGGCTATGCGGATGATTTACTGTTGACCTGTATTATTGCTATTTAATTTGAGTATTGAAAATTTGTTAAGTGTGTGTTGGCATGCGGTCGCCCATCGACCAGGCCGGCCCACCCCCCAATGAACCACCTCCCGGTCTGAATGCTCCCCCTCCCTGATATATATGTAAATGGCACTCAAAGCACTTTACAACAAGGAACCACTCACCCATTCACACACACACATTCACATACCAGTGTACACAGACACTGTGGGCAAGGTGGGTTAAGTGTCTTGCCTAAGGACACAACGACAGCTTTCATCTGTGGGAGCTGGAATCACAACAGCCAACCTGTGGGTCAGTGGATCTGACCGCTCAACCTGTGATGTTTTTTATGTTGAGAGCTGGATTCAAACAGCCAACCTTTAGATCAGTGGGCCAATGCTCTACCAATTGAGCAACTGCCGCCCATGTATGTACATGTGCATACATTCACACGCACACATGCATGCACGCACCTGCCTGCACAGGAATGTGCATGCACATCCACATCCACACAAGCCTGCACACACACTCACACAATTCACACACATGAACCCACATTCATCCCTGGTTGACTTGTGATGCATTAAAAAAACGTTGGGTGTGATGCATTAAAAGTATCAGGGAGGTAAGGAGCTTGGGGGTAGACCAGAGAGTGAAGCCAGCACAGAGGGGAGACCCTGAGGGGACGGGAGAGCACGCAACCGGGCACCCGTAGGAGGACCCTCACACCCAACACCCAGGTGACAGCAGAGAGGGCCCAGCCCGCTAGGGACCTGAGGCAGACAACTTTGTGCTGTGTTCCTAAGTCTATTAAAGTTCTGTTTTATATAGCCTGTCTATCCCATCCCTGTTTCTTTATAAAATAAAGCAGTGTGTATGGCATTGCGTGTGTTTGTACAGGTGCGTGTGAGTGTGTATGGGTGTGTTATGTGTGTGTGCATGTGTATGTACTCTCAGGACTTCATCTATTTTAATGTCAGGCAAAATGTGGTTGGCTACCAGACAAAGAAAGGAGTTAAGGAACGAGGAGTAGAATAATCAAATATGAAATTACATTTGTAGAAAATGGAGGAAGGTGGACCAGGGTGAGTGTGGTGCTGTTGTGCTGACGGGGGTGGTAGATGTGTATTCCAGAGAGATATGGTCAATGAGTAGGTTTTTCCAGTGTGTCAGATGCATGTTGTGTCTTGATTTCCAGTTCATGAGGATAGTTAGGGCCACAAGGAGAGGTTTATGGTTTTTATTATCTATTGTGATTATTGAAAGGTCTCCTAGAAGGCAGAGTGAGGGGGACATGGGGATGCGACAACCCATGAAGTGGGATAGTGAGTCCGTGATTCCTTCCCAGAAGTGCCTGATGGGTGTGCAATGCCAGAAGGTGTGAACATAAGTGTCGGGGAGGTTTTGTTTGCAATTTGTGCAGTTAATTTCTGATGTGAAACACATTTTCAGCATTTTTTGACCAATATAGTGAGTTCTGTGGAGTACCTTATATTGTATGAGTTGTAGATTTGCATTATTTGTCATGAGATAAATAAAAACAACAACAACTCTAACAACAACACCACCCACAACAACAACTCTAACAAAAACACCACCACCCACAACAACAACTCTAACAACAACATCACCAACAACAACAACTCTAACAACAACAACACCACCCACAACTACAACTCTAACAACAACACCACCACCCACAACAACTCTAACAACAACATCACCAACAACACCACCCACAACAACAACTCTAACAACAACACCACCCACAACAACAACTCTAACAACACAACACAACAACACCACCCACAACAACAAACACAACAACAACAAACAACAACAAAAACACCACCACCCACAACAACAACTCTAACAACAACAACATCACCAACAACAACAACTCTAACAACAACAACAACTCTAACAACAACACCATCAACAACATCACCACCCACAACAACAACACCACCTACAACAACACCACCACCTACAACAACACCACCATCAACAACATCACCACCCACAACAACAACACCCACAACAACAACAACACCATCATCAACAACACCAACAACATCAACACCACCACCCACAACATCAACCCCACCACCCACAACAACAATACCAACATCAACCCCACCACCCACAACAACACCATCAACAACAACAACACTATCAACAACACCAACAACATCAACACCACCACCCACAACACCACCATCAACAACATCACCACCCACAACAACAACAACACCATCAACAACAACACCACCACCCACAACAACAACCACACCAACAACATTAACACCACCACCCACAACACCACCATCAACAACATCACCACCCACAACAACAACAACACCAACAACATTAACACCACCACCCACAACACCACCATCAACAACATCACCACCCACAACAACAACAACACCATCAACAACAACACCACCACCCACAACAACAACACCAACAACATTAACACCACCACCCACAACAACAACACCAACAACAACAACACCCACAACATCACCAACAACAACACCACCATCAACAACAACACCCACAGCAACACCATCAACAACACCAACAACAACAACGCCACCACCCACAACAACAACACCAACAACACCATCAAGACCACCATCAACAAAAACAACACCCACAACAACAACAACATGGGAGCAGGAAAAATGAATATTGTTCAACTGCAGATATTTATTGCAATACAGCATAGTCTTGTGTCTAGTCAATAACAGAAATTATCAGGTTCCATATCTGGTCATTTTCCTTTCCGATAATTTCATGGCAAAGTGCAGTAGGAAAAAACTGTGTCTTGCCCCTCACCCCATCTGGGAGTATGACATCATCACATTCAAGAATCTGAAAACCACCAAAATTGTAGATGCCCAGTCTGATTCAAACTAGGGATGTAACAATAACCAAAATATTTTTATATCGTATCATTAAAAGTCCCAATGATAACTGTGGGTCATCACAATATATCAAATTACAAGTTTCTCTGTTTAAATTCACTGTTATGGTGCAACAACAGCTAAAAATCAGAGAAAACTACGTAGACCATGATCCTTTGCTCAGTTTTAGTCCAATCTACAGGATGAAATAACTGTTATTAAGTACTTTTAAATCTTAATTATTTGGATTATGACAGAAAAGTAGCATATTCACAGTTTTGTGCACCTCCACAAAATTTTGCAATAAATATTGTACCGTGAGATGCATATCGTGAAAATATTGTATGGTGTAAGAGATTTGTTACATCAAGGTTATATGTCTAATTCAAACCCCATTTCCTCTTCAGACATCAGACATTGGGCTGGGGGCTCTGCAGGACAACGCTGCAAATGTGTTTGATAGGCTTCATTCTATAACCACAGAGGACTCGTCAGGGATCAAGACCGTGGCCAACCTCAATACCTCTGTGATGGTCATAAACACCATGAACAGCAAACTGGAATCCATCGACAGAAACACCGTCGTCAGTGTGAGTACAAATCATACTGTTTACCATTTTCAACTACAACTCCACAAATCAAATCAAACACAGTCCCCATATACTTAGTATAAGAGTCCACCATTTCCACTGCTTCCCCATGGATAAAGCTCGCTTTTGGACAAAATTGACTCTTTTGAGCTTTAAGCCATGTCATAATGTTGTTACCTCCACAAAAACAAGGAGCTGTGTTTTGTTTCATTCACATGTTTGAGTAACCCTTTATTATTAGTCTACATCTCCAAAGTTCAAAATGCTCTTTTCCACCTTATGATGTCACGAAGTGGTAGTTTGAACAGCTAATTTTTATCTTTAGTTCAGTAGAGATTGGCAATGCCATGTCTGAAATGATTCAAATGATTCTAGCGAAGGTGAATGGAGTTTAAAATCACAGTGGAGCACTTCCTGTATGGAAGTGCACATGGCATCACAAGGTGGAGTGTTTTCTGTTTGAGAGAAGAACTGTCAAACATATGTGAATGAAACAAAACACAACCAAGTCTGTCTGTGATTAGGAAACAACATTATTACATAGATTAGAAAATCAGGTGAAATGGGCCTTTAAGTTTTAACGCCTTCTGTGTTTTATTTGTAGGATTTCCTGAAAACCTCCAGTAACCTTTTGAATGAGTCTCTGGCACATTCTTGGACATCTGTACAAAAAATTGAAAACAGTAAGAAAAGTTTAGCAGAGATGTTCTTGTTCTCTGTGGAGGAACTCATTAACAAAGCTGGAATGAACGAGCAGGGGACGTTCCAAAATCTTCAAGTTGTCAGCTGCATTTTATCCAAATCAGAATGCGTCAATAAAGTTTTTAACAACACTGTGACGATGAAAGGAGCGTCTATCAAAACCACCGGATTTCAACATCTTGAAAAGTATTTATCGAACAATAGCAGCTATATTCCTAACAGCATTGTTGTTTCCACCACCAGGCAGTTAGACACGGACCAGAAACAAGAACCAGTTACAATCCAAATCAAATTCAGTCTCTCCAAATCTCGACCGCGTAACTTCGAACTGAAATGCTCTTACAGGGACAAAAATGCTAGCGACTGGTCTCAAGACGGCTGCAAGTGGATTAGCGATTCCACCTGCGAGTGCAATCACCTGTCCTCGTTTGTGATCTTGATGTCGAAGACTAAGCTAGAAGTGCCATACCTTACCGAAGTCTCATACGTAGGGCTCTCCGTGTCCATAGTTTGTCTCATCATTTGTCTCGTGGTAGAGTTGATCATTTGGCATGACGTCGTGAAAACAGATACGCTGCATTTACGGCACTGCGCTCACGTTAACATCTCCCTGTGCTTGCTCATCGGAGATATCTGCTTCCTGGCTTCGGCCTTGCCTGAAGAACTTAACGAAGTGTGGTGTAAAACCTTTGTGGTAGTTGAACATTTTTGCTATCTCGCCATGTTCTTTTGGATGTTCTGTCTCAGCAGCATTCTCCTACACAAAACAGTTTACGTTTCTTTGCATGGCATTGGTAAAACTGCCTATTTGAGATACTCCATGGTCGTGGGCTATGTTTGTCCTTTGCTAATTGTCGTGATTACGTTTCTCGCCAACAACGGTGCGGAGGGGCAGTACTACTCGAAGGAAACGCGCTGGCTGGTCTACAACGGCGTTTTGAAAGGCTCCATCTTCACGTTCATTCTGCCCATCGGGACCATCGTGTTCATAAATATGTTTTTCATGTGTCTCGTGATCATGAAGTTGCTGCAGCCCATAAAAGCACAGCAGATGTTGGAGGATAAGGATAAGAATTCAGCCAAAACAGTGATCCGGTCTGTAATCCTCCTGACTCCGGTGTTTGGACTCACCTGGGGACTGGGGTTTCTGATGATCATCTTTGACCTCAGCAATGGGTTTCCGGCGTACGCGATCCACTACCTGTTCACCATCATGAATGCGTTTCAGGTATGTGGGAAAGTCTGGAAGGGTGGATTTAAATTTCAAAATAGGTCTTGAATTTGGGCAACTAGCCTACAGACTTATCTGTGCAGCCAAAACCCCAAACTTTGATAAGAACAAAATCAATGATTTTGTAAATATACAATCACATTTATAGCTTCATAAACTTAGGCTACATTCAGACTATAGACTGTATAAAAGAAGTGGACTAAGCGAGTGTAATGTCACCCACAGCATTCAGCGCCGCTCATATGAGGCTCGTGGTGCTCACAGTTACAGGAACGAATCTGGAGCCAGGTTCTGTATTATGAATAGGATTTTTTTGACGGACAAAATAGCGGAAAAAAAAAATGTTGCAGGTTAATACAAACATTTTAAGACCAAAATGACGAGGCTCACAGCAGCAGTGGCTCCTATGCTCCTGTATCTGGTCTTTTAAAGGGCCCATCTCATGCAAAATCAACTTTTCAGAGCTTTCTACCTTCTAAGAGTGATGTGTGGGCCTTGTATTTGTCTCTGAAGTGTTTTTTAGATTGATTCAGCTTTTTTTTAAAAAAAAACTAATTGCAGTGTATTTCTGCCACCCTCCCACGTGACAACGAACTAAAGCTGCTACAACGATGACACGGCAGATACACCTATGATGCTTTTGACGTAGCAGAAAGCACTTCACATCCGCCCCCTACCCCACTCCCCCGCCTCCGCCCCGCCTCCACCCTGCATCACCTGACAATTCCCACATAAACACCTAAACAAAGCGACAGCATAAGCTCATTGTTCTACACTGTAGTGTACACAATATAATAAGTTTATCTACTAGTGTGAAGAATCCCTCAGTCGTCCAGGTAGAATCCATGAGGAGAAAATTCAGTTTGTCAACTGGACAAAAGTTCATTTGGTTGAAGACGCAGCTTCAACCAAACTAACTAACTAACTGAATTTTCTCCTTATTTATCTACTAGTGTTTATTAATATTTTACCAATCAATAATGTTCAGCTGATGTGGACGCGGTGCTTGAGCTTGGTGCACCTCAAAGTCCTCGTCCGATTCTGGGTCCAACACATGCGGCTGAACGCGCTGTATCTCCATGATGAATAAAAGTTTATTCCTACCACTATCAGGTGCACACCTGTCTCCTCCTCCCTCCCTAAGATGGGCGGAGGAAGGGCGGCTCACTCGGAGCCTACATCACGTTTGGAGGGCGGAGCCTGTGCTTTCTCAGGACGGGCGGGGGGGAGGAGCAATAGTCGGTCTTTCATAGTTCCTGGTCTGTGTCTGCCTCCAAGAAATCAGTAAGATTGTGTATTGGATGTTCCAAAACCCAAATTGTGCTTGTTTATGTGCAGAAGATACAATGTGAAAAGAGTTATTTTGCATGAGATGGGCCCTTGAATGACAATCTGAACGACACAGATCCGATTTTTTCAAATGCGACCCAGACCACTTGGATATGTGCTCCTAAAAACAATACATATCTGAACTTTTGACACGCGACTTCAGTCGGAGCGGCCAGGTCACATTCATCCCACCTACACGACAGGCTCGGAGTCTCGTTAATGGAGGGAAAGCGAGGTTTGCAAGTTTATTAATATTTGGGGGGATTGCTGTATTCAGGCCAAATTGGAGGGGTCTTGGAGGGAACCAGTTTTTGAAATGATTGCCAAAGAAATGTCCAAGCACGGCTAAAGGCAGACCTGGCTCCGGGGTCAATGAAAAATAAAGAGCCCGCAAGCCAAATACAAGGAGACTAAAGACTCAACAAAACAAAGCAACTGTGGACATGTAACCTGTCCATTTTACTGACAACTGGACCATTTGGGAGACAACCTCAGAGTTTAGGCGACTTCCGTAAACACAGAGCACGCTCGCTGTGTGTGGTTCGTCGTGTCCTCCAATGCACATGCGGAACACTTTTTGGGGCATTTAAAGTTCACACTAGAAATCACTTACAAGTTTAAGTGGAAATGTGAAGGACCTCGCAAAAAAATCGGATTTCTCAAAAAAATCTGAATTGAGCATTGAGCCCTGCAGTCTGAACGTAGCCTTAGACTTAAACTTTATTGATCCACAAGGAAAATGATTTGGACACAGTAGCTCACACATCACAAGATATTATAATAACAAAGAGTAAAATAAAAATATAAATGGCAATAATACATTCTAAATAAGTATCAATAATCACAAGAGATTGGTGTCATTTAAGGCATAGTTATATAAATGTAAAAATTAAATAAATGATAGAAATAATAATACAAATATATCTCAGCTATTCACAATAGTATTTCCATTTTAACTGATGCACTGTGGACAAACTGGGAGTAACAATGACATACAGAGACAGCACATCAATATTGGTGCTAAATACTGGGGCCTTTTCTTTTTTTACTTAACCCAATAAAAGTCCAAGCATCACTCACGTTTCACCCTAGACTCAAAATGGCTGGTTCTTCATTTACTCTTCACGCTGCAGACTTTCAGAACACTACATTTTTACAAGAACAACCGATATGATTTATTACACTGAATGCCGTTTGACTATAAACTGGAAAAAAGGAAACAAATATTGGAATTTGCATGTCAACAATGGAAATATTAAGAAATCATTTAACCACTCATTGTCCTGAGAGAATTATGGTATCATTTTTGTGCAGACATGAGTGAATTCAGACTAGAATCTAGATCTCATCTCAACTACACACTGAAGTAGAAGTTTGGCAAACATGTAGTTGGAACAATACTCTTCATATTTAATGGTTGGAATGAGCCAGAGTCCTTTTGTCTTTTAAACTGAACTGAGAATAAAATGCTTCTCTTTTAATTTAACTTCTTCATAGTCTTTCAAACTGTACAAACTTTACATTCTTTTGTACTTTCAGAAATATACTTGTAGTTTCCCAAAATGTTGACAGTAACAGCTGCAGTCCTAAAACCATTTTGTTTGACACTTTACTGACACTATAAAAAAAACCAAAAAAACTTTATTTATAGTTTATCAAAAATGTGTGCTACAGAGCTGCATCACTTTTTTTTTTACTTAGCTTTTATTTTCTTTCTCAGCAATAATACCATGATTTTAATCAATACACAGACATTTTCTTTTTTTCAATTTAACAGAAAACAAACAAACAAAACAAGCAAACAACAGAGTGACATAATTAAACGTCCACTCTTTATATATCAGAGACCAGTCCAGTGAGGTTTATTTGGTCTTCAGATAGTTTATGTTATTAGGTTCTTTTTTCAGACCAAGAGTTTGTTCTGCTCCCTGCACTCTTCGCGTCACGTGATGTTGCTGTGACATGTCTGGTCATTTGATTTAAACAGGTTTTGTTGCTGTCTTCATACCGGTGGAGGCAGGACGACAGCGCCATCTGCAGTCCCACTTCCTCAGGACAGAATCGCAGGTGTTTGTGAGTAAAAAGCCCCCACATCCCGGTGTATAGTCCCCTGGGCACCTTTCCGTATTTCCATTGCCTCTTGAATCCAGCGACGACGTTTGTTTTCCTCTGTTCTAATGAGCAAACGAAGTAGCAAACATCATTGGGACAGACAACAAACATCGTCGATGGATTAAAGATGCAGTCGAAATACAGAAACGTGCCCATGGGACTGTAAACCGGGACGAGGGGCTTTTTTACTCACACTCCTGGGATACTGTCCTGAGGAAGCCGGACTGTAGATGGCGCTGTCGTCCTGCCTCCACTGGTAGGAAGACAGCACGAAAACCTGTTTAAATCAGCTGAGCGACACGTCACAGCAACATCACGTGACTCTGAGGAGCCGTGGAAACACTCAGGTATAAAAACAAACCCTTGGTCTGAAAAAAAGAAGCTGATAACATAAATCAGAGACTGTTCTAAAAGAAGCCCCAAGTCACAAGTACTGTATTAACAAAGGCAGAACAGGTTTCCAACGCTTAATAAACGTGGAATATCTGCTCAATTATCTTCTCCATCTGAGCTGCATCACTTTTGGAAAAAAAACTGTTATAAATACCAATGACTGCTTCTTATTTTAATCAAGTATTGACCTATTCAATATTCAGAACCGTTATCGGAGCATTATATTACTTTTCCGGTAGAGGCTCCACCACAATCGGTACAATCATTTAGGCGTGTGATATAATAGTTTAAAGCCATACTCTGGGACATTCAAGGCAAAGCAATGACATCTCAGTTGGGACCAGAATGTGGTAGACCCTATATCAGGGTCTGGTCAAGTGGTAACGGAGGGAAACGGGCAGATTTTTGACATTCAAATGTCTCTTATTCAGAAACTAGAGGGACTTTTGAAATAAGTATCAGAATGTAGGAAAGAGTTACACTCCAACAGGGTCAAGTTAAACCTGTGATATTCTTTCAAGTTGTTGACAAAAAAATTAAAAACTCATGTCAGTAACAGAGGGAATGAAATATGCAGCACTTTTTGGACAATAAATCCAAACAGTGATAACTCTTGGTTCTCACTTCCATATCCTTAACAAACTGGTTTGAATATTTGCTTCATATAGTTTTCTACCATATGGTGCAAGATTAGGTTGAAAAACCTCTTACTTTTTGACTCATGAGATTTTTTATTAAGAAAGATCATGGTAACGGAGGGAAAAGTAACGGAGGGAAAATTGTGCAAACAAGTAGAAGGTGCAGGATTTTACATCATTTGTCGCTTTTTTCTTCCAAATACTTAATATTACTTCAAAATGAAAGGAAACTATTTCTATAAAATATGTCAGTCCTTCCAAGCAAATTTTAAATACATCATGTACCTTCATCAACAGTTCAAAGATGGAATAACACAAGATATGATGAAATACATCCATTTATTGACATGATTTGCAGGTCTTTGAAATTTGGGAAATAATTTTTGTTCCATGTTTCATACATGGTCTGTTTAAAACATATGTAACTTTAGAACCAAAAATGGTACAGAGAAAAGGTCAACAGTTTCATAAACTAGAGTACATATGTATCTGTTCAATACATTTTTATATCAGATGAATTAACTTGAATTTTTGGCCTTGTTGTTTACTTCTGCTTGACCGGGCCCTGCAGTAAAGTTACATAAATGCTTGTTATTTCCTATGACTGTATACAATATTTTCTTTGTTTTTGCATTCACAGGGTCTGTACATCTTTATCACTACATGTGTGGCTGACAAAATGGTAAGTCAAGAAAAGACTAAACTACCACAAACAGTAAGTCTTATGTCTTTAAAAGTGTAATACAGATATTTTGGTTTATCAGTTATTTATATTATTGTTACAAATCCTTTTTACAGCAAATCTCCACAGATTCAAACCACGCAGAATAAGGATTAAAGGCCCTGTATCTGATTTTTTTGTTCTGTACATATGGGAAAAAAAATCAAATACAGGGACTTTAACCCCTTATTCTGCGTTCTGTCTTTCCCCAATACAGCAGCTCTCAAGTCAAATTAAATCCACTATCTACTGTCTGCATTTCTGTCTGATAATCAGGAAGTGTGTGATAGCATGCTAGTTATTGCTGTCTTTAACTGTGACGGCAAAACTCCACGCTGCTCACGCTCTTATAAACTCATCGTGGTGAATAATTAGGGGGCTCTAAATGCATAAGCTGAGTGAGGAATAACTTTTTCCTCATCTTATGGAATCCAAACATTTTAATTCATAAATATGTGTAATCCATTGTTCATTGTCCATTCTTGTGTTTTTTTGCTTCAGGTGCGCGAGGGGCTGTTAAGATATATCAGGAAGAAAACGACGGTATGTGAAGTTTCAAAACATTTTACTATCATTATCATTTTTGAATTGTAATACCTATTTCCTTAATTTTCAGGGTGTTTCATCTTTCTCTTCAAACTCCTCTGTGGACCAATCATCTATCAAGAAGCCATCCCAGAACTAAAAGGTTCATGGAGCAGAGTTATGGTTAAGGTTAAGGTCAGGGAAATGTTGAAAGGTCCTGGAATACTCAAGATGAACTCGTGTGGATTTTTTTATTATTATTTTATATTATTAGTCTGTCTACATCTCCAAAGCTCAAAATGCTCTGTTCCACCTTGTGATGTCATGAAGCAGTAGTTTAAAAATGAACAGCTCTTTTTACTTTTAGGTCAGCAGAGATTGTCAGTCCAAGGTCTGAAATGATCCAAATGATTCTAGTGAAGGTGCATGGAGTTTAAATACAATGAAGCACTTCCTGTATCACCACATGACATCACAGGGTGGAACAGCACGTTTTCTGTTTGAGAGAAGAACTCAACCTAAATATGCAGGTTTGGGAGTTAAACATGTGTGAATGAAACAACTCCAGGTCTGTTTTTGCCAAACAAACGTGAACATGGTGATGTAAATATGTTATGTGTTTGCAATTAAAACAGCATAAAAGTAAAATCCTCCTTCTTGAAATGTAGGATAAGAATACTGCTCTGGCTGAGTGCAGGTTTAAGTCTTCAGCATTTAAATCAGGGGTGTCACACTCATTTTGGTCCGGGGGGCCAGATCCAACCTACTTTGATCCCAAATGGGCCGGATCAGAAAAAACATGGCATATATACACCAAAAATAACAAGTTCAAACATTTGTGCAGAGAAACACAAATCTAAATGAAACAAAACCTTTTTTAATTGATGAACTCTTTCTTTTACAAAATATTATGAACCTGAAACTTTAAGAAAAATGCAATTTCAACACAACATTTTAACATGAACTTGTCTGTAAACAGGAATAAGTCAATTTTTCTTGTAAAATCCTGCACTCGGCTCCACTTTTCTCATGTTGGACATTTTTCTGATGAGGGGGTCACGGTCAACAGTCAAAACGATCGTCCTTTAAGAGCGTTTGGAAAGAGACAAGTCTTCATTTGTGCTGCTCTGGTGGGAGGGGCCACGTACAGAGACGCTGGAGACGCTGCTGTGATAAACTCCACAGAAAATGAACAATATTTTAATAGAAAGTATAATTCAAATATTTTAGTAGAAAATCAGCCGAGGGCCAGATTAAAGGTCTTGGAGCGCCGGATCTGGTCCGTATGTTTGACACCCTGATTTAAAGCATTGCCTTTTTATTCATGTAACTTGTCTGAACACAAATATGACAAAAATATTGTGAATGTGTAAAAAGAAAGTAAGTAGGGCTGCAACTATTCTAAAGTAATTCCCAAAAGATATTTACTTTTATGTTTTAGAGTCTGTATAGTCCAGAGACAAGTACAGTTGTTGTTTTTTTTATAGACTTAGAATAATTATGACCATTATGATTAGTGGATTAGTTGTTGCAGGTTTGAGTCTAAAATGGGCTGTTGAAAATTCACATTATTTGAAATCCTTTTATCATGGACTCATTGTGTGGTGTTGATATTGTCTGTGTTTTCTTTGCCGTCCAGGCTCCACTCCTCGTCTTCTTCGTCTAGTTTGAGGCCTTTCTGAACGGCCGTCTTCCTGTGGGCCTGGCACTCCACCTCTGCCCTGAAACACAGCACAAACAGGGCTGGGTGTACTAATCTTAAATGTAGATTAAACGCATGCTTGGGTTTGTGGGAAAACATATTTACTAAAACACACATGTGATCAATGTAAAGAGTTTGCATGGAAAAATATATTCACATTTCTGTAAACGAAGCAACACATGTTATTATACTATCATTATACAATAAAGTCATAGTTAGCTAAAATAGCGTGTTTTATGTGTCAGACAAACTAAATGCTTTTATGAGTGCACACAACATACACTAGCAATGTGTGAGAAGTGTCTTGCTTAAGGGCACAAGCACAGAAAGCACTGTTGAGGCTTTGGCACAGTAGAAAATGAAAAAGATTAAAGGTCCTATATTGCACAAAACTGACTCTTGTGAGGTTTTAGCCATGTTAGAATGTTTCCTCCTCAAAATCAGACCTGGAGTTGTGTTTGTTTCATTCACATGTTTGAGTAACTCTTTATTATGAGTCTGTCTATGTCTCAAACAAAACACAACTCCAGGTAGAGTTTGTGATGTGGAAACAACATAACACAGATCAGTGAGGTGACATCGAGGCAAAGCTCTCAATTTACCATCAATCTCCGTTCCTCCCCTCACCTCTGCTCATGAGCTTTGAGTAATGACGGAAAGGACGAGATCACAGATGGTCACAAGTGGTCAAAATGAGTTTCCTCCACAGGGTGTCTGGGTGCTCCCTTAGAGATAGAGTGAGGAGCTCAGTCACACAGGAGGAGCTCGGAGTAGAGTCACTGCTCCTCCATGTCGAGAGGAGCAGCTGAGGGTAGGACATCTGTTCTGATGTCTCCTGGACGCCTCCCTGTGGAGGTGTTTCAGGCATGTTGAAGGTTGGCGGTTCGATTCCAGCTCTCGACATAAAAACATCACAGGATGAGTGGTCAGATCCACTGACCCACAGGTTGGCTGGTGTGATTCCAGCTCCTACAGATGAATGCTGTCGTTGTGTCCTTGGGCAAGACACTTAACCCACCTTGCCCACAGTGTCTGTGTACACTGGTGTGTGAATGTGTGTGTGTGTGAATGGGTGAATGGTTCCTTGTTGTAAAGCGCTTTGAGTGCCTTGAAGGTGGAAAAGCGCTATAGAAAAATGTGACTATTTACCATGTTTAGACTGCTGCCTCTGCAGCCCAGCCCCAGATAAGAAGAAAAGAAAAGAAAGAAGAAAATGGATGGATGGAAAACAGATCAGAAAATAACACTATATAGGCCTTTAAACAAATAGTGTCATGAATCAGAATGGTACTTTTTGAGGAAGAGGGTGCACTCCTTGTGTCCGTAGATCTGAGCGATGCGAGAGGGCGTGTCTCCGCAGCGGTCACGTTTGTCCATGGGCGCGTGGTGCACGTGGAGCAGACGCAGGACGCCCAAACGACCCGACTCAGCAGCAAAATGAGCCGCGGTCCAACCCAGCTCCGTCTGAAGACACGCACGAGCCCCGTGAGCCAGCAGGAGCTGCACCAACTCTGTGTGGCCTGGAGGGGGCGGCAGAGAACGTCATGTTAAAAAATGTATTTATTGATGTAATACACAATAGTATGATTTGAATACATTAAAAGCAACGGCAGTAAGAAAAATAATAAAAAAAAGTTGTGAGGAACATTCAGGACAAAGCAATAATGTAATGGTGACCAGAGGTGGGGACGTGCAAGTTGTGAGCTGGACTTGAATCAGACTTGAGTCACTATTTTTAGGACTTAAGACTTGACTTGATAAAATAGACTATAAAACCTGGTGACTCGACTAAATACTTTTCTCTTTACAGTTGATACATGCGGTGCTGAATTTTACAGGAACAACCTGGAACATGTCCCTCTGCATTTATTACTTTGGCTGTAACTGAAGTACTGTGATATGGTATCCTCAAATGTACTACAGTAATATACAGTACAATGCAGTAATATACAGTATAATACAGTAAAACAGGGAACTACATAGAACACCATCCTTCCATTTCAGACAAAATAACTGTTATTAAGCTCTTTTAAATCTGAATTTCTGTTCTGACTGTAATAATTCACACTAAGATCTTGTCAAGACGTTTAAAAAGGAAAAAACTGCATTTCCACAACTTCTTCTATAAATACTCATATACAAATATACCATGACTTTTTAAGTACAGTTTTGTTTAAAAGTCATATAAACTTCAAAAACTTGAAATGATGTGAAGCTCAAAGCAGACGACTTGGACTTGACTTGGACTTGACTTGGACTTATGGACCAGTGACTCGAGACTCGACTTGGACTTTCCTGTCTTTGACTTGGGACTTGACTCGGACTTGAGGTCAAGGGCTTGAGACTAACATGAGACTTGCAAAACAACGACTTGGTCCCACCTCTAGAAAAGTTACATAAAACACCTTTAAATGAAATGAATGTTGAATTTTTAAGCCATGTTACTGGTCAGATCTGTGAAGAGGTGAGCCACACTTCACAAAAAGATGCATCATGTTTTTTAAGACATTTTCATAGCAAGAAAAACTCCTGTAATCGAGTATTTGCAAGATGAATGTTTAATGCCATATTCAATAATATCAAACCCCCGCTAAAAAAGTTACGTAATGCACCTTTAAAAATGAATGCTGAATTTTTATCAACCCGAAACCCGAAACCCGACCCCGTGATCCCGCTGCAGGTGTCCCACAGTCCCGTGTCCCACAGTCCCGTGTCCCACAGTCCCGTGTCCCACAGCCGCCCGAGCGTCACTCACCCCCGGCCGCGGCCCAGTGCAGCGGGGTCTTGTAGCTCCAGTCGATGTCCCTCTGGTTCGGGTCACATTTGTTGTGTCTTAAAATGTCCTCCGCGGCGCTCAGGTCCCCCGCGGCCGCCGCCTGGTGCAGCTCGGACATGACGAGTCCAGAGCGGCCCGCGCGTCTCCAGGCACCCGCCAAACACACCGAGGAAGAGGAGGAGGAGGAGGAGGAGGAGGAGGAGGAGGAGGAGGAGGAGGAGGAGGAGGGAGGGCCACCAGCGCCACCTGCAGGCCAGCACGGGAGCTTACAAGAGAAGAGTGGAGCAGTGGCCCCATTTCCAAGAGATTTTATTATAAACCAGGATTATTTTTACAGAAGAAAAGTCCTGAGGGCAAATTTGAGGAAACGTTGGTAAACTTTTTTTTTTTTTGAGGGTGCTGACAGAGGTGGAGACTTGCAAGTCGTGACTTAGACTTGCATCAGACTTGAGTCACTATTTTTAGGATTTGAGACTTGACTTGATAAAATAGACTATAAGACTTGGGACTTGAATTGGATTTGAGGCCTGTGACTTAAGAAGACTTGATTCTTAGACTATAGTAAAATAATAAATGTCATTTAAAAAGAAAAAAATAGCATTTCTACAATTATAGAAATATTCATATACAAATATACCATGATTTTTTAAGTACAATTTAGTTTAAAATTCATATAAATTGCAAAAATCAAAGCTATATTTGGTACTTTGGTTTAAACACTTGAAATGACTTGAAGCTCAAGCAGACGACTTGGACTTGACTTGGACTTATGGACCAGTGACTCGAGACTCGACTTGGACTTTCCTGTCTTTGACTTGGGACTTGACTCGGACTTGAGGTCAAAGACTTGAGACTAACATGAGATTTGCAAAACAACGACTTGGTCCCACCTCTGGGTGCTGATTTTGAATATTTTGTTTACTAAGTTGGATTTTTTGGATTTTGAATTCTAAGCATTTTAATTTGAATATTAAGATGGGACTTGTTTTGTCCATTTTTAAAAATGTATTTCTAAAGTAATCAATAAACAAAATAGCACTGGTCTCTTTATTAATATTTGAGTGTTAAAATGTGCAGGATAATATCATAATCTAATGTTTTCTTAACACTGCATGGAATCAAAGTCAGAAAACAAAGAAGACAAGTTAGAGCAGGAGCCATAATGTGGTGAAAGAGAAAAAATAAATCAAATTGAATCGGTCTTAAACTGGAAATCAAACTAAGAATGATTATGAATCCAATCCAGTTTCTTTCTGTAGCACATTTTATAAACATGCATATAAACAAACATATATTCCAAAGTGCTGCACAGACAAATGAAGACAGTAAATCCTAATTAAAAACAATAAATAAAAAGTGTTCAAATGCATAAAGCTAAAAATGATAAAACAATGAATAAAATAAAACAAAAAATAAAAAAGGAAAATAAAGAAAAGACGCAGAGGAGCACACAACTCACGCAGTGTCAAAAGCCAAAAAATAAAAGTGGGTCTTAAGACGAGACTTAAAACTCTCCAGTGTGGGGGCTGTTCAGACGTGGAGACACTTTAACCATTCTCCTTGGAGTCTCTGCAAAAATCACAACATCAGGATTTTACGTTGTGTTTAAAGTGTTGTTGTTTTTTTCTGCTGTGTTTAAAGTGTGACATAAGGAGTTTAGAGAAAGAAGTGTTGACTTACCTTAATCATATATTTCTAGTCCACACTGGCAGGACTCTGACATGGCTGATCTGGAGTACAGGACTTCTACATTTGCAGCCCCGTGTACAGACCTGCACTGTGACAACTGCATTTGCTCATCTTACAGTCGTACTTTCATCTGCAGTGACCATCATGTTGCAGCTTTTTAAGACTGCAGCCACAGACATCAGTTTGAGTTCCAGGTTTCCAGTGATTACGTTCCATCCCATTTCCTCCACAGGTGTAGAAGTGGATTAGTGATGTCTGATTGTCTCCAGACTAGAGCTTTGTCATGTGCTCTTCTGCTATTATGCAAACTAGCAGTCTTAAAACTCAAAATTCAGCTTGGAAAACAAAATATTTGGAACCAGCACCTTCAAATTAAGGGAAATAGATGTTTACCAACTTTTCCACAAATTTTCCCTGAGAACTTTTTCTGAAAATGTTCCTTAAAATTATTCTCAGTCTATTGTAGGTCAACGTTTTTACTTGATGTGAAGAATATGCAATAATAACAGTTTCTGCCCAAGAATATTTTTAGTCCGTTTCCACTTCAATCCAACCATTCAGAGAGGGCCTATTCCATTATAAAAAGTGCACTGTGTAGCCTGGAATGTTCCATTTAACAACTTCGCCGTCTCCATGGAGACAAACTGGTGACACCACAAGGCAAA